>NC_083579.1:9892583-10492583 GCF_027579695.1 Neoarius graeffei | reverse complement strand
GTACAAGTTTGTTCATTTTCAAGGGCATAACTGTGGTAAAATTTGCTTGAATTAAACAAAATTTTAATGTGTTGTCTAATGGCCCTTTTCCACTACCCTTTTTCAGCTCACTTCAGCCCGACACGGCTCACGTTTCGACTACCTCAGAGCAGCACGACTCGGCTCGCTTCAGCCCTACTCAGCACCCAAAACTCGCACGGTTTTGGAGTGGGGCTGAAGCGAGCCAAACCGAGCCGAGTGGGGCTAGGGGCGTGAGCAGACACTCCCCTGTGCACTGATTGGTGAGGAGGAGTGTCCTCACACGCCCCGCGAGCATGCTGGGATCTGTAAACACCGTAAACCCGGAAGAAGAATTACGAATTACGAGAATTTCTGAAGCCTTATGCGCCTCACCTCATCTATACGCTCTTGCCAGTATCTGTTGGCGTTGTCGGTGACAACAAGCCACAGCACCAAGACCAGCAACACTAACGACTCCATGTCCTCTATGTTTATTGTTTACTATCCGGGTCGTGAGACTACCGCTTAAAAGGTCACTGATGTCACTGTTTGCGCCGCCTAATGACATCACGTGACGTCCACCCACTTTCGCTAACTCCACCCAATGTGTCCACCCACTTCCAGCCAGCACGGTTCAGCGCGGTTGTAGTCGAAATGCAACTCCAACAGCCCCGCTCAGCTCGACTCAGCCCGACTCAGCACGGCACGGCTCAGCCCGACTCAGCCGCGTTGGTAGTGGAAAAGCGGCATAACTGTCATATAACAAAGCCTTTTGCAGAGTTTGGTGAAATTCCTCCAAAAATTGAAAGGAGTTGATTTCAGAAGAACGTACACCCTCATGAAATTGTCAAAAGTACAAGTTATTTAATCAAGGGTCAAAACTCTGGGAAAATTTTCACAAACGAAATTAAATCGCAATCTGCGTATTAGCGTCATATAACAAGGCCTTTTGCCAAGCTTCGAGAAATTAGTCCAAAAATTGTGAGAGGAGTTGATGTCGGAACAGAAGCAAACCTTCATGAAATTGTCAAAGTACAAGGTTGTTCATCAAGGGCTGGAACTCTGGTAAAATGTGACCCAACTTAAAGTGCCATTCCACCATTGGATGTATTCTTTGGCATAAAATACAATATATTTTATGACATGACTAGACAGAGAAATCTTTTAGCTTCAAAATGATATATCAAACATAATTTTTTGACAACGACAAGTATATTAATTTTGCGACCAAAGTCACCTACCCTTTTAATTTCCGCGCGATAGTGAAACGTGATGTCATCGGCAGGTTCCCCTTCTTGTGTACCACGTCACGTGTGACGTGGCACAGATTATCAGCAATGGCAGATAGAACACAATTTCCACTTGTCGATTGCTGTGCCGATATTCACCATCGACCGTCTCCTTTGGGCATCACTTGCTATTTTCCTTCGCTTCTTTTCCGAAGCTGACAATCGCGTTCTATCCGCCATTGCTGATAATCTGTGCCACGTCACACGTGACGTGGTACACAAGAAGGGGAACCTGCCGATGACATCACGTTTCACTACCGCGCGGAAATTAAAAGGGTAGGTGACTTGTCACAAATTTAATATACTTGTCGCTGTCAAAAAATTATGTTTGATATATCATTTTGAAGCTAAAAGATTTATCTGTCTCGTCATGTTGTCATAAAATATATTGTATTTTAGGCCAAGAAAAAATAATTGTTTGTTTCCTATTACATCTTGTAAAAAAATAGGGTAGGTAGGTCTTTTTATTTTATTGTTTTTTTTAATCACACAAAATACCGGGTAGGTAGGTTTTTTTTTTTTTAAATAAATTTTAGGTGTGGGACAAACAGTGGCACATAGTGGGGAAGTGTCATTCTGTGACTCAACCATCCAGAACCAGGCCTAAGAAAACCAGTGAAGCTTGTGGAACACAGGATTCGGAGCCCATGGATAAAATATGGAGTGCTCGGACGCTTAAAGGAACTATAAACATAACTACAAATGTTGAACCTTAACTTTATTAGGAACACTATGTTGTGAACTTGTATGTTTAATATGAATACAAAGAACAATCAAAAACATCTTTAGACTTTTGGACCTGCTATTATACAAAATGATCAATCAGTGTACTTTTAGTATTTTTGTTTTGATAGCTAACATTTTTTGAAACTCCGGCTTCCGTTTACATTCAAATGTCAGTGCCCGCAAGCCAAAATTGCTGAGCAGGCTTTCCAACGTGACTTCCATCGTGATATTGATACCACCGTTAGCCTGGGCGCTGTGTGTATACTGTTTGCATGACTCGTCCAGCGGAGGATGATAATGTTCGTAGAGTTCTTTTACAGCTGAAAACTTATAAAATGAACTTATTGTCTTACAATCTTCCGTGTGGTCGCAACCGATCACGGTAATCGAGAACACTTCGTTGGCCGCCATGATGCCTAGCGTTGTGTACAACACAAGCCGGAGTTTCCCGGAAAGAGGTCATGACGTCAGATTGAGGCCGTGAGAAATCAATGAGTGTTTCTTGTCCGATATATGCGTTTTAGAATTAGTCACTTGTCAGATCGACAATATTATGCAAATCGTAATGCAGATATTTTTTTTTCAAAATTTATTGTTGGTCGGCGAAAATACATTTTTTTTTTTTTAAACATCTAACAAAAAAGTCTAGGGTCGGGGCATTTTTTAAACGGCCGGTCGGGTAACCGGAAACAAACAATTATTTTTTCTTGGCCTTATGCCAAAAAAAATAAAAAATACATCCAATGGTGGAATGGCACTTTAACAAAATTACAATATGCGCACTAATGACATATCACAAAGAATCCTGCCAAGCTTCGTGAAATTCCTCCAAAAATTGAGAGAGGAGTTGATTTCAGAAATGTGAGCACCCTTCCCAGGACGGACATCACCACGACATAATCCCCCTTCGAGCCCTTCGGCCAGCGGAGGATAATAAAACTAATTTCTTTACGGCAACAGAAATAGTGCTGTATAAACGGAGGAGGGGGGAAAAAAAAAAAAAAAACACCCCTGGTCTGTCCGTATATAGCTGTAAACCAAATGCCACAGCTCATGGAGAGTGTAGCCATGAGTGTAGCCATGACGCCTAGCGTTGTGTACAACACAAGCCGGAGTTTCCCGGAAAGAGGTCATGACGTCAGATTGAGGCCGTGAGAAATCAATGAGTGTTTCTTGTCCGATATATGCGTTTTAGAATTAGTCACTTGTCAGATCGACAATATTATGCAAATCGTAATGCAGATATTTTTTTTTCAAAATTTATTGTTGGTCGGCGAAAATACATTTTTTTTTTTTTAAACATCTAACAAAAAAGTCTAGGGTCGGGGCATTTTTTTAAACGGCCGGTCAGGTAACCGGAAGCAAACAGTTATTTTTTCTTGGCCTTATGCCAAAAAAAAAAAAAAAAAAATTACATCCAATGGTGGAATGGCACTTTAACAAAATTACAATATGCGCACTAATGACATATAACAAAGAATCCTGCCAAGCTTCATGAAATTCCTCCAAAAATTGAGAGAGGAGTTGATTTCAGAAATGTGAGCACCCTTCCCAGGACGGACATCACCACGACATAATCCCCCTTCGAGCCCTTCGGCCAGCGGAGGATAATAAAACTAATTTCTTTATGACAACAGAAATAGTGCTGTATAAACGGAGGGGGGAAAAAAAAAAAAAAAAACACCCCTGGTCTGTCCGTATATAGCTGTAAACCAAATGCCACAGCTCATGGAGAGTGTAGCACTGCTTATTATTAATACGTGTTCATCAGCAGAAGCAACTCCACTTCAGTTTTTCAGCCTTTACCCCAATCATTCATTTCATGCCTGTGGACTTGACCTTTTATGGAGTTTTATGGGCGTCAACACATGCAAATTAGCTGTGTGATTTTACAGATCATGTGCACGAGGATGAAGAAAATCCGCCTTCTCAAAGCCAGTGGAAAATTTTTCACTTTGGTTTATTACCCGAACAGTTACACCAACTCGTGTCTTTTTTTTTTTTTTTGAAATAATACATACTGTTTTTAAGGAAATCTTAAAATATTTTCAACAGAGTAATGGTGAGGAGTCAGTCAAATATTTTTATGTAATCCGGTATCTGTGTACCTGGCGCACAACTATTTACACCTGTATGCCTTCACATTCACAAATGACCCCTGTAAGCGGCCCATTTTTGGGCGTTCAGTTCCTGTACGTAATGTTTTGAGCTTTGTGTGAAAAGACACTGACGTCAGTCACAAGTGGACCTCAGCATAAACCTGATTTCCCACAGAATGTGTAAAACATTAGCAAACAACAAACCTTGCCCGGCAGCACTTATTTTATACCTATATGTTGATGATTATATACCTAATATAGCATCTCTCAGATTTGGAATTTGAATCAGAATCGTATGTTTGTGAAAGACAGCATTACAGTCAGAACCAGAATCACGTGGGTTTGTGAGAAAGAGAAATAGGATCAGAACCAAAAGGAATATATCGCGAAAAAAAAAAAAAAAAAGATTTAGATCTTTTTGGTGACCCTCAAAATGTTGGAGGTTCTATTTGAGACCAATGCCCATCTATCCTGAAAGTTTCATGAAGATTGGTCCAGCCATTTTTTCCCTAATGTTGCTTAAAATAATAATAAAAAAAATAAAATAAAAAAAAACACACAATCGAAAACACCACCTCGCCCCTTGGTGGACTCTGTCCTGGGCGAGGTAATAATTTGAATGAGGCCATGCAAAGCAACTTCAGTTCACCTTGCCTCGGTCACATGACTGACTGGATTTAACCGTGGTTAAGGTAGAAGCTGTGACCAACACATCTGTCAAATCACGGTTGTAATGCAGATATGACAGAGGAAGGAAGGACGTGGCTGCAAGACAAAACCTCTGTATAAATCTAAATAAATAAATAAATTAAATAAATTCCATACGCACACTACTTAATTTTAACACAAACTGACCTAAATTTATTATAACTGCAATCAACTATTGGCTCAGTTTAAAATACATAACCATCAAGTTATACTGTACAAGCAAGAGCGTGGCTACACCAAATTTCCACAACAGTGCTGTAAACAAGTAATTAATATCAACTAGGTGACATTTCAGACACAATACGGCCAAACGTTCCGTTTACTTTTGCTCTGCTAAAATCCGAAATGGATCCAGAAGCAGCTACACTCACTTTACAGCACGTCAGCCAGCCAGCTCGCTCACACCCGTTTGTACATTCACATTAAAAAAAAAAAAAAAAGTGCTTCCGGTAAAATAGGCAGCTATATTGTGTATATACACTATATTCCTGAACAGTATTGTCCGACACGTCCGCTGATCATGCTGCTAATACCGCGGTAGGAACAGCTTCGAAACAGGAAGTGGAATTTTATGTGGCAAACGTGATACAAGCATCCCAGTGCGGTTACAGTGAGCGAGTATCAGCACTCGTGAAATGCTGCTCGACCAATCAAATCAGTGGACCGGAACTTACTGCTGTAATCAATAGGGCTGTAACAATATGCGTATCGAAATCGCGATACGCAGAGCCACGATCCGTGTCGCGATTCAAGAAGGCAGAATCGCGGTACACCCTTTCAAACTTCTCCTCAGCCCAAAAACAGAGGCGCTCCCAAACTTCAATTTATGAATACTTTTTATTTAAATTACATTTTAAACTTACTTAAATTACTTTTTTTTTTTTTATATCTATTAGTAAGTCGTTTTTTCGCCGACCTGCGACAATCTTCTGCGAGTCACGCAGCGTCCACACTCGCCACTGGCAGAGCATTCATTTCTTTTAAGCGGTCGCCATTCTGGTTGCGACGCGGGGAGCGAATCTGTAAACAAGCAGCTCATTGGCTGGCTAGGTGTGCCACAAGCCAATCACAATCACTTGACCGGAAAGGCATGCAGTGTTGCCAGATTGGGCAGGTTTAGGTGCTTTTTGGCTGGTTTTGAACATATTTTGGGGTGGAAAACGTTAGCAATATCTGGCAACACTGAAGGCATGCCTGCTTGGGCGGAAGCCTTCTGCGGCAGTTACATTTTGACACGCGAGCAATGTTTCACCATAAAAATTCCGTAATTTCATCTGTTTTCCGCGATCACAGAAAATCATTGGCCCTATGAAACAGTGAGAGAGCCACCCCTATACCCCTCCCCCAAAAAAAATCTTAACGGATTTACACGATTTGGAAAAATGACTTTCAGAACCGAAAAAAACAGAGCTTTCGGCTCAACAGTATTATTTTGAGAAATAAAACAATCTTTGGATATACATTTGTTCATTTTTGCATACATATTACTCATTCTCTGCAGTGGTCTGAATTATTTGTTATTAAATAGTTAATGTAAGTAAGTAAATGTTTAAGTCAAATTTACTACTTTAAAAAAACATTTTTAAAAAAATCGTGGGCGTATCGAATCGTGGGTCAAAAATCGCGATACGAATCGAATCGTGAGTTGGGTGTATCGTTACAGCCCTAGTAATTAATAATTATTCACTGAAGGCAAAGAGAAGCAATGCTTAGGGGGTTTAATGAGTTACGTTATGGTCATGTGACCCAATGATCAAGCACAACCTGTGCTGAAAATTAGTGCGTATTAAAACCATGCCTAGATCATGAAGACACGCCCACTCGTATGAGTTACACAGAAGTCGCTTACCACACGTGAAACGAGTACGTCGTCCAGAAACATCAGGAATGTTACACACACTAGCAAGACAACGTGTGTAGCTGTGCAAGGGGCTTCTCAGACCCAGTGCACAGAACGTGTCTCCAAAATTTGGAACGTTCCACACGGCGTTGAGAAGTGCTATGTATATATAGATGAACATTATAACTCATGATGTATGCAAACATTTCTCCAAGCACATCAAAATCAAAGCATTTCTGTAAATCGCAGCCATCTGTGTTGTTCTTTGAAGATTAGCCATTTAACTCTCTAACAGGCGATAAGTTTCGTGAATAACGTGCACACTCGTAGGCAGGAATTACAAGTTTGCAGTTTTGCCCCGAATGCACCAGGCCTTTACTTAAAGTGCATATCACGGGTAAATTCAGGAGCAAGATCAATGTAATTCTCCTATTTTATATTAAACTTTAGTCAAATATCTGTCACATTTTGCGCAATTTTTTTTTTACCTTGCGCAGTACCAGAAAAATTCAGTTGAAATCAAGCCATTTGAGGCGAATTGGTCCGCCTCTGAAAAAACTTGCCATTTGGATTTCCCGGCAAACACTGATTTTCGTGACGCCTCTACGTCAGCGCTGGTTTGTTTATGAGAATACGACCTGGTGGTTTTCTGCAAATTTCTTCAACGTTATCATGTAATTATTAAAATGGTTAACAGATGTATTGTAGGAGGGTGTAGCAACACCAATCTTGATAGGATTAGTACTCATCATTTTCCAAAAGACCGGACAACAAGAGAGAAATGGAAGCGCTTTGTGCAAGGCACCCGGAAAAACTGGCTACATGCTACAGCATTATTTGCCGTGCTCACTTCACAAGGCCCAACGACTTTGAGAACTATTTGCAGTGGGAAATGGGCTTTGCGATTCAACTTGATCTGAAAAAAGACGCAGTTCCATCTGTCAGAATGCCCAAAGCAACACCGTCTCCATCTGTGACAGCGTCATCAAAGGAGCCAGCAGTGTTCGTCTCCCCTGACAGAAGGTGAAGTGCCGCATCCACTGAGGCCCTCGAAGCCAAGGACCAAGCAGAGCCGAGAAAAAGACCAAGAAAATCGGCAATTCACAAGTTGACTGTTGCCAGGGAAAGAAATAATTCTGACATCTCATTACATTCTTCATCCAAAGGTGAAGTAACATTGCACTCACGTGACAATTCCATATTTCAATGCAAACTCGCTAGCTGCTAAACTTGGTCTACACAGGCTGTGCACTGAAATTGTGCAAAGCTTGTCCCTTTTCCACCAAAGCAGTTCCAGGGCTGGTTCGGGGCCAGTGCTTCGTTTGGAACCGGGTTTTCTGTTTCCACTGACAAAAAACTGACTCTGGGGCCAGAAAAAACAGTTCCAGGCTAGCACCAACTCTCTGCTGGGCCAGAGGAAAGAACCGCTTACGTCAGCGGGGAGGCGGAGTTGTTAAGAACAACAACAAGACTGCGAAAGATCGCCATTTTTAAGCGACGAGAAGCCGCAGCTGTACAAACGCGAAGTCATTCATTATTATTATTGTTGTTGCTGCTGCCTCTTCCGTATTGCTTTTGCTTCGATATTCGTGCCAAGGTTTATGCAAACGTAGCGACGTAACTGACGTATACAGCGACGTAACTGACGTGTCTTCTCTTAGCACCGCGAGCTATGGAAAAGCAAACTGGTTCTCAGCTGGCTCGCAATTTGAACGAGTTGTGAACCAGCACCAGCCCCGAACCAGCCCTGGAACTGATTTGGTGGAAAAGGGGTAGCTCTCACAGCCTGCTGGCGCTTCCGCAGGTGACGTCACAAATCTGGCTCCAGAGTCCCTTGGGATTTTCCCAGACGCGTTTTGTTATTTTTTTTATTTTTGCTGTAGACAGACGGCCTTGTGCAAAATTGGATGAGTGTGTAAAGGGACATTCTTTCATATAAAAAAAAAAAAAAAACCACGAAATTGGTCCAGGATATGCACTTTAACACACAGCAGGAAATCTAATCCTGTCTGAATACAGAAGGTCACTCATCTCATTATCTCTAGCCGCTTTATCCTTCTACAGGGTCGCAGGCAAGCTGCAGCCTATCCCAGCTGACTACGGGCGAAAGGCGGGGTACACCCTGGACAAGTCGCCAGGTCATCACAGGGCTGACACATAGACACAGACAACCATTCACACTCACATTCACACCTATGGTCAATTTAGGTGGTGTTTACATTAGACCGTATCCGTCTCGTTTTCGTCGCGGATGCACTGTCCGTTCACATTAAAACGCCGGGAAACGACTCCACAGGCGGAACAACTTGAATCCGCCAGGGCCCACATATTCAATCCATTACATATCTGATCCGGTGCTGTGTAAACATTGAGGAATGAGGATACGCTGTGCTGAGCTCTAGCTGACGTCGTCATTGGACGACGTCACTGTGACATCCACCTTCCTGATTCGCTGGCGTTGGTCATGCCACGTTGGTCATGTGACGCGACTGCTGAAAAACGGCGCGGACTTTCACTTCCTGCTATTTGTCCCGAATCACTGCTCATGCGCTTCACTCGCGCGCTCTGTGAGCTGCGCAGGGCCGGAGTGCGCACCCTCCAGAGGGCACTCGCTGTTCAGGGCGAAGTGATTTGGAGCGCAGGATGCCTGCGGAGCCGAGCGTATCCGTGTATTGGCGTTGCTGTGTGCACGCGAATCGTTTTAAAAACATTAATCTGATGATCCGCTGATACGGTCTAATGTAAACACCACCTTAAGGCCAATTTATGCTGACAACCCAGTCCTCGCAGATAGCGTCGCAGACAGTGTTTGCGTAGCCCCCCCACCTTCACAGACGCTCTGCGCGCACCTCCCAAAAATTGTGACCACCGCAGAAGCCTCGCAGACAAGAGGGCTCTGATTGGTCCACTCTACATCCGCTGTACACGCACTTTCGTTTCCCTACTTTCCCGGTTTGGTTTGTTTTCACGACCGGCATTTTTAAAAACACGAGCGAAGATGGAGCAGCACGAAGAGCGGTTGATTGAGGAAGTACGTACATCTATACGACTCCAGTTCTAGTCATTATTTAAAAAAAAAGTTCTAGTCATTATAAGTAACCAGAGGATAAACACTCCACTAACCACACCCACCAACTACTCCTAGCGACTTCGCGCCCCCTTGTGTTGTGGTGGTGAATAACATCGCGTACGCCTATTACTCCCCGCTCAACAATAAATTACAACGGTCTGCGAAAAGCTATCTGCGAAAGCCTTGTCGCACGAGCATGCAGAGGCCTATAGAGTCACCAGTTAACCTAACCTGCATGTCTTTGGACTGTGGGGGAAACCGGAGCATCCGGAGGAAACCCACGCGGACACGGGGAGAACATGCAAACTCCGCACAGAAAGGCCCTCGCCGGCCACGGGGCTCGAACCTGGTCCTTCTTGCTGTGAGGTGACAGCGCTAACCACTACACCACCGTGCCGCCTTGAATACAGAAGGTAAAAGCCGAAATGGTACAATCTCTCCAGACATATGCACATAATCTGTAATAGGTTTGGATTAAAAACCCACTTCCTTGTGTAAAACTAATCCCGTCTAAACAGGGCTTAATACTCATAACACCTAGTGAATACTAACCGCCTTAATTGTGACAGCTAAACAACTCAATCTACAAACTCCTTGAAGAGTAAAAACGATCTGACAGGGAAATCATCATCATCATCATCATCATTATTATGACTAAACTAAGCTACAGACATCAATCACGGTTGCCATATTGGGATATTTCACGCATTCATTTTTTTTTTTTTTAGAGCGCAACATTCTCACACAAGGGTGAAAAGTGAAAAGCTGGCAACCCGGACTGTATTTCGCCTCGTTAACATTACTCGCTAGCATGAATGCTAACCCAGATTTAATCGGTACAACACAAACAATAAAAAACAACAAACAACAATATACTTAAAGCATATAACGCGTTTAAAAAAAGGTTAGATGAATAATGTCTTATATTTTTACCAGGATAAATTTCAGCGTGTTAGCTCGGTGCTACTGTTAGCTCGGTAGGTGCTAGCTAAATTCGAAGCTAACGCTAACAACAGTTATTAGCTTAAGTAATAATTATAGCTTTGTAAGTTTTATAGCTGACGTAAAGGCTGCTATGAAGATAAAGTTGCATTGTTATTCATTATATTTATGATAAACTGACTGACATTTGTAACAGAGTACAAGAACTGGGTTTTTTTTGTTGTTGTTTTTACACGCTGTGCATGAGGGAGACATTAGGATTAACAAATACAAACAAAATGGCGCTGAAGGTGCAAGAAGAAAACGTGCATATAGAGAAAACAGTGAAGTGTAAGGTCGGTTGTGAGGTGACTCACGATAGTGACGCTGGCCCTGCGCAGGTCGCGGTTCTCCTCCTGCAGACACTTGCATTTCAGCCGGAGCGTCTCCAGCTCGATCTTCAGCACTTTGTTCTCCTGCTGCAGGGACGCCAGCCGGTTCGTCAGCTCCTCCAGCCGGAACGCCGAGATAAACACGCCCTGCTTGCCGTCCCGGGCTGTGGTCGGCGCTGGAGCAGCGGCGATAGAGGAAGAAGAGGAAAGCGGCGTGGCCGAGCTACTGCTCCCCGCTCCGTCAGTGTCGCTCTCGCTGGCACTGTCCGCCATGACTGCACCCCGAGCACTGCCGCGGCTCCCCACACAGCACTGCCACGGAACGCCAGGGAAAGGAAAGCCCCGCCTCCTGAATCACGATTGGTTCGTGTTCCCGCCTCCTGAATCGTGATTGGTTCGTGGTTTCCCGCCTCCTGTCTTAACACACTTCCGGTTTTTTTTTTTCGAGAAGATGGCAATGTATTTCAAAAGAATGTTCTAGAATTCTTGTCAGATAAAAATTAGGCACTAAAATACTTTAGGGCTTACAAATATTCTCATAAGATTTAAAAAAAAATTCTTGTCCATGTAATAAAATCAAAGCAATAAATATTTTTAAAATGGGGCAGCGGTGGTGTAGTGGTTAGCGCTGTCGCCTCACAGCAAGAAGGTTCTGGGTTCGAACTTTCTGTGCGGAGTTTGCATGTTGTCTGCGTGGGTTTCCCCCACAGTCCAAAGACATGCAGGTTAGGTTAACTGGTGACTCTAAATTGACCGTGAGTGTGAATGGTTGTCTGTTGCCCCTTTTCCACCAGGGCTGGTTCAGGGCCAGTGCTTAGTTTGGAACCGGGTTTTCTGTTTCCGCTGACAAAGAACTGGCTCTGGGGCAAGAAAAAACGGTTCCAGGCTAGCACCAACTCTTTCGCTACGTTCACACTGCAAGGCTTAATGCTTAATTCCGATTTTTTTGTGAAATCCGATTTTTTTGTGAGGTCGTTCACATTAACAAATATATGCGACTTGTATGTGATCCTCAGTATGAACGAAAAGCGACCTAAAAGTGTTCCGCATGCGCATTGCAGGATACGACGATGTCACATGCAGTGAGCATGGCCAGTGTTTACGGAAGTAAAACCGCCCGGTTGCGGTATGACCCATCCAATCTAGCTTGAATAGCTGCATCCCCCCCAAATGGAAATCAGCTCCCTAACCTCTGCGTCCTTCCATTGAGAAGATTCAGAACCTTCACAGCCTGAAGCGTCCCTCGCATTGATGTCATGCGCAGGGGCGCAGATACGTTTTTTGAACTGGGGGGGACAAAAAACTGGGGGGGACAAAGCTGCCAGCAAACCAACCCCAACCCCGATATGCCTGTCAAACTTGTTGTGGGTTACCATAGCAACCAAGCTCAAGCTCGCAACCTGTGCAGTCTGCGCAGCTCAACCAACCGAATATCAGTCTTTGTTTTATGTGAGTTGTTGCAATTATGTATACACTGCTGTGCACCTCAATAAACCGAATGGTAATTAGTCTTTTGATTTTTCCCGTGAGGTTTGCCTTATGCAAAGAAAGACAGCATAGACGTTTTTTCCTCCCTATAAGTGGGGGGGACCGAACGAGGTGAATTTAAATCTGGGTGGGACGAGTCCCACCCTCTATCTGCGCCCGTGATTATGCGCCATGTTGTTGTAACTTTTTTTGAGAGACCCGCCGCCTACTTCAGCGCAGAATAGTGACGTTTGTGGCTTGTTGATGACGTGTAAGTCGGATGAATGCGACCTGGCGGTTCAGACTGAAGCCGCATATGAAAAGAGCGGATAGGAATCGGAATTAGGACCACATATCCAAACGGCCTGGGTCAGATTTGAAAAAATCGGATCTGTGTCGTTCATATTGTCAATAAAAGATCGGATACAGGTCACATATGGGCGAAAAGATCGGATTTGAGTCACTTCAGCCTGCAGTGTGAACGTAGCCTTTGCTGGGCCAGAGAAAAGAACCGCTTACGTCAGTGGGGGGGCGGAGTTGTTAAGACCAACAACAATAGCAAGATCGCGAAAGGTCGCCATTTTTAAGCGACGAGAAGCAGCAGCTGTACAAACACGAAGTCATCCATTGTTGCTGTTGTTGTTGTTGCTGCTGCTTCTTCTCCGTGTTATTGTTGCTACGATGTTCGCGCCAAGGTTTATACAAACGCAGCGACGTAACTGACGTATACAGCGACATAATGACGTGGCTCTGCTTAGCACCCCGAGCTATGGAAAAGCAAACTGGTTCTCAACTGGCTCGCAAGTTGAACGAGTTGTGAACCAGCACCAGCACTGGCCCCGAACCAGCCCTGGAACTGATTTGGTGGAAAAGGGGTATGTGTCTATGTGTCAGCCCTGTGATGACCTGGCGACTTGTCCAGGGTGTACCCTGCCTTTCGCCCATAGTCAGCTGGGATAGGCTCCAGCTTGCCTGCGACCCTGTAGAACAGGATAAAGCGGCTAGAGATGATGAGATGAAAATGGGGTGGCACGGTGGTGTAGTGGTTAGCACGGTTGCCTCACAGCAAGAAGGTTCGAACCCAGTGGCCGGCGAGGGCCTTTCTGTGTGGAGTTTGCATGTTCTCTCTGTTTCCCCCACAGTCCAAAGACATGCAGGTTAGGTTAATATGGGATGGCCTTGGGCTGAGGTGCCCTTAAGCGAGGCACCTAACTCCCAACTGCTCCCCGGGCGCTGTTAGCATGGCTGCCCACTGCTCTGGGTATGTGTGTGTGCTCATTACTCACGTGTTCACTGCTTCAGATGGGTTAAATGCAGAGAGAAAATTTCACAAGTGTTTGATGAATAAAGTTGTGCTTTCTTTCTAAAATGTTTTAATTATTAAAATTAATCACGAATTGATTTTTAAATAATGAATTAACGTTATTTCAATTTATCTGAAAAGGCTAAAAATGGTGTGTCTTGTTGTAAGGGGGTTTCAATGTCGATCTATCGATCTGTCTGTCTACGCTCACCGGCCACTTTAATACGAACTTGTTCTTGATTCTAAGATCCCTGTTCTTGGCTGCAGGAGTGGAACCCAATGTGTTCTGTCTGCTGTTGCATACTGAGATGTTTTTCTGCTCACCACGGATGTAAAGAGTTGCTATAGTCTTCCTGGCAGCTCGAACCAATCTGGCCGTTTTCCTCTGACCTCTCTTATCAACAAAGCGTTTGTTTCCACCCACAGAACTGTTGCTCACTCAGTGTTTTTTTCTCCTGCACCATTCTGTGTAAACTCTAGAAACTGCTGTGTGTGAAAACCCCAGTTTCTGAAATACTCAAACCAGTTCATCTGAAACCAACACCCATGCTACAGTGAAAGTCACACTCTGAGATCACAATTTTTCCCATTCTGATGTTTGAAATGAACATTAATTGAAGCTTTTGATTTGTATCTGCATGATTTTATGCATTGTGCTGCTGTCAAGGCATTGACTGATTAGATAACTGCATAAAATAGCAGGTGGATGTATGGGTGTTCCTAATAAAGTGGCAGACGAGTGTGTCTATCTATCTTGGAGAAACAGTATATAGTTTGTTTTCTATTCAAATGATTAACATAGATCAGCCATAACATCAAACCCACCTGTTTAATATTGCTTGTTCCACCAAAACATCTCTGACTCATCGAGGCATGGACTCCACAAGACCTTTGAAGGTGTGCTGTGGTATCTGGCACCAGGACATTAGCAGCAGATCCTGTAAGTTTTGTAAGGTGTGAGTTGGGGCCTCTATGGATCGGACTTGTTTGTCCAGAACATTCCATAGATGCTCGGTCGGATTGAAATTTGGAGGCCAGGCCAACACTTTGAACTCTTTGTTATGTTCCTGAACAAGTTTTGCAGTGTGTCACGGTGCATTATCCTGCTGAAAGAGGTCTCTGTGATTAGTGAGTACTATTGCCATGAAGGGGTGTACTTGTTCTGCGACAATGTTTGGGTAGGTGGTACATGTCAAAGTAACATCCACATGAATGCCAGGACCCAAGGTTTCCCAGCTGGTTAAGTTGCCCAGAACATCACATTGCTTCCATCAGCTTGCCTTCTTCCTATAATGTATTCTGGTGCTATCTCTTCGCCGGGTAAGTGATGCACACACACGGCCATCCACATGATGTAAAAGAAAATGTGATTCATCAGACCGGACCACCTTCTTCCATTGCTCCATGGTAGAGTTCTGATGCTCATCTTGGCACTTTCAGCAGTAAACAGGGGTCAGCATGGGCACTCTGAACAGTCTGTGGCTACTCAGCGACATATGCCACAATCTGTGATACACTGTGTGTTCTGACACCTTTTTATCATAGCCAGAACTTTTTCAGCAGTTTGTGCTACAGTCGCTCTTCTGTGGGATTGGATCAGACAGGCTAGCCTTCACTTCCCACATGCATCAGTGAGCCTTGGCCGCCCATAACCCCGTCGCCGGTTCACCGGTTGTCCTTTGGATCCTTGGACCACTTTTGGTAGGTACTAACCACTGCATATCGGGAACACCCCACACATAAGATGTGCCATTTTGGAGATGCTCAGACCCAGTCATCTAGCCATCACAGTTTGGCCCACTTACGCTTGCCCATTTTTCCTGCTTCCAATACATCAGCTTCAAGAACTGACTGTTCTTTTGCTGCTTAATATATCCCACCCCTTGAGAGATGCCAGTGTAAGGAGTGAATCAATGCTAGTCACTTCACCTGTCAGTAGTTTTAATGTTATGTCTGATCGGTATGGTTCTCCTGTGGATATTTTGTCCTTATATTTCCTCATTAGTGTTGTCGAACTGACACTTTGCATCACCATTGTAAGCATCCATTCTCTGAACTGGACATGAGTGTTAACCATTAACCAGTCATACCACAGGAGGAGGGATGACTTAACCAGTCAGAGTGTAGAAAACATGACTTGCTTCAGTCAAAAAGTCAAAGTCCCTTCTACGCGAGGATCTGGTCTTCCCAGGCAGTCTCCTGGCCCAGTACTAACCAGCTCTTTGAGGAGCATGGGTGTGGTACCAATCTCCGTTTCTATAGCCCTCGGCCTCTTGCCTATACTGCTAGGGTTACAGTGGGGGGCTAGTCCTCTGGTAACTGCGAGAGTTTGACTTCCCTACTTGCTTCTGTATTGCAGCGTGCCTTGCAAGATGGCAGTAGGTACCATTTGATGATCTTTGGTATGACTCAACTGTGAGTAGAACTCGCGATCTCCCAGTCGAGAGGTGGACATGCTAACCACTAGCCCAACTCGTGGTCACTTGCTTAAGTAACGCTAAGGAAAGAACATGGCCGATTTATTTATATCACCTTCTGAAGGCAAAGAGAGCAAACATGCAGGAACAAAAAGGATTAGCAGTGGATTAGAAACAGGCACAGATAGTGGACCAAATTAGAAATGTCTAATAAGGAAATTTTCAAATGGGAGTCAAAGCCTTCCAAATTAAAAGTACAGCACATTAGCATGCCTGTATAGCAAATAAACTTTGTATATGAACCTTCCGTCTTCTGTTTACTTCAACACTACTGCATTTTAGAATGCAACACCTAATCTAATGGCTTAATTTAAATACTGTGTTTATACTGTTACTAAGCAAAAGAGTGACATTGTGTCGTATTTTAATAAACAGTGCTGCTATATACGCTGAAAAATGGCAAAAGAGCCAAACGGACACCAATATAAAAAGGAAGTTATGCTAAATACAGGATGTGATTAGATTAAATAACCAATTAATAGTGGAGCTCCTCACGTGCAAAGCGTGCGTGGAGCAGTGCCCCATACTTAAGAGAATATGGTAATGCATCAACCTGATTTTTGATGGCTTGACTGTATGAATGATGTCTGTGTACCGCCACAAGGAACCCAATTATAAGTGCAAGGCAACGTATCTCATAAATATTTAACCAACGGACAACAAAACTTGTATCTTTTTTCCATAAGATAGATGGGTTTTTATCCAGCACTTATTTTTAATTCGCTTTTTAAAAAATAACATGGGGTTATTTATGAACGCATTTTACGGAAAATATTCACAACAGTTTCATATAAAACTAGTTAAAACAGTGTTATTAGTCCCCTAGCTTGTTGGACAATTGACAGTTTCTGTCCTGTAAGGGTGATAGACGGATGTGATTGCAGGAAGAATTTTATTGAAAGCACGCTAGCAAATAGATCTAAAATGGAGACAAAGGCAGAGTTGAAAAACAGGCAGTGGTTGAGTGAGGTACAGACAGGATATCAGCGGTAATACAATACTCGTAGTCCAAAAACACAAATAGGGTCAAAACAAAATACAAGGCTTTCCAAAGTCTGTGTGTTACTGAGATTCCTTATATGCACTGTGATTGCACTCTAATCAGGAACAGGTGCATGGTAATTAGTCCTCATGGCACTGCGTGTGCTTTGCAGTCTGTGGCTGTGCACACCGAGCTCCAACTCGTGTGGACGTGACAAATGTAACCAGGCAACTGTTTATCATATCAAGTTTGATATTGGATGGTAACTATATAGTAATGATGTAAAATGAAAGTGCTGGTTCACTGCTGTCCACCAGGCACCCAGCAGAGTCACACCATAATATGTAAATGTCGTGGTGTTGTTTCTGGCGCATGGCATGCGGTGTCAAAGAAAGGAATAAACATGTATTGTAACTGCGATGCGCATCTCATTATTGGTCTCGCTGTTACAAGACAATGCAGTGATTTATTGAGGTGAAATACACGACACGGCACAATTCGATGGTTCATTCATGGTGTGATAATATTATTATTCTATTCAGATTGATTTTGTGCTCATACATTCATCAGGAGCTCCATTTTTAGGCAGTGTCTATTTATTTGTGAAAAAAAATAGTAGCAGTGGAATGGTGCAATTATTCATTCTATCGATTGAATATGGTGCAACTATTCATTCTATCGATTCTTTCATGACCTCTTTATCCTCCTCAGTGTTGTAGTGGATCCAGAGCCAATTTTGTGAACACTGGGAATAAAGCTGGAATACACCATGGATGGGATATGCGGCCACCTCAAGGTGCACACACACTCACACACTCATTCTCATCTCATTATCTCTAGCCGCTTTATCCTTCTACAGGGTCGCAGGCAAGCTGGAGCCTATCCCAGCTGACTACAGGCGAAAGGCGGGGTACACCCTGGACAAGTCGCCAGGTCATCACAGGGCTGTCACATAGACACAGACAACCATTCACACTCACATTCACACCTACAGTCAATTTAGAGTCACCAGTTAACCTAACCTGCATGTCTTTGGACTGTGGGGGAAACCGGAGCACCCGGAGGAAACCCACGCGGACACGGGGAGAACATGCAAACTCCGCACAGAAAGGCCCTCGCCGGCCACGGGGCTCGAACCCGGACCTTCTTGCTGTGAGGCGACAGCGCTAACCACTACACCACCGTGCCGCCCCCACTCATTCTCACCCAGGGCCAATTTATCCTCATCAGTCCACCTCTTGGTATGTTTTTGGGAGATGGGAGGAAAATGGAGGACCTGCAGGAAACCTACAAGGATACAGGGAGAATGTGTGAAAGTCTAGACAGACAGTAACGTGAGCTCAGGAACAAACCAGGAACCCTAGAGCTGTGAGGCAGCAATACTTACATGATGCAATTAGTATTTGAAACTGTAACAAGGAGGGAATCTAATGGATGTAGGAGATGGAGAGAATCATCTCTACAGTTGTGGACAGGCAAACAAGCCAGTCTAGGGCAGTATTTACATCCAAAAGCCCTCTCTGTGGTTCAGGAACATTCTGATGGCAGTCATTTTTGTTGCACGCAGTTACTCTTCGGTTGAATTGAGCTGAATATATTCTCGGGAATATCGATATTTTTTCCTGAAACCCAGAAAAGCCTCAGTGAAATAGGTGTGATGAGGCTATGATACCACAAGATAGCAGTATTGTATAGTTAAACATACTTCCACGCATAGCAAGCATAAATAGTACTTATTTATTTCAGTATTTATTATAGGTTTCAGAACAAGTAGCTTGTCTGTAGTTACAGCATTGAGGTGCATCACAACACTGTCACATGCATTTAATTTAAATGTACATGCCAAATACAAATTTATTCTTGGAAAAGCCAACAGCAAGTAGGCTGTTGTGTCTTTCTCTGGTTGTTTAACAAGAGAAGAATGCTAATAATGACGAGTCTGTTAACTGTACATACCCATTAACAATTATAAACAAGTGTTGCCAGACAAAACAAACCTCGCCCGGTAGCACTTATGATGAATATGAAGGAAGCTGTCGAGAAAAAATGATTTTGACCTTTTTGGCGACCTTGACCTTGATTTTGACCTTGTGTGTGAACACTTGGCCAGTAAACATGATTCTGATTCTGATTCTCATTCACACACCATACTGCTCTCAGCCAATCAGAACACACCGTACTGCTCTCAGCCAATCAGAACACACCGTACTGCTCTCAGCCAATCAGAACACATCTGAATGAATATGAAAGAAGATATCGCGAAAAAACAAATTTGACCTTTTTGGTGACTTTGACCTTGAGCAGATGACCCTCAAAATGTTGGAGGTTCTGTTTGAGACCAATGCCCATCTATCCTGAAAGTTTCATGAAGATTGGTCCAGCTGTTTTCCCTTAATATCATTAACAAAAAAAAAACAACCAAAAAGAAAGAAAGAAACCCTACTGAAAACAATACATCGCCCCCTGGTGGACTCCGTCCTAGGTGAGGTAATAAAAAAACTAATAGCCTGGACAGGTAACCTTTTTGTCTTGGGTGCTTGGGCTACTGATATGTCCATACGGCATATCTGATGGATCCTGTGGCTGGGATGTGCCCTTTCCATTCTATATACACGGCAAAAAATGACATTACGTGAAAATACACTCACCGGCCACCTTAATAGGAACTTGTTCTTGATTCTAAGATCCCTGTTCTTGGCTGCAGGAGTAGAGCCCAGTGTGGTCTTCTGCTGTTGCATGCTGAGATGCTTTTCTGCTTACCACGGTTGTAAAGAGTGATTATATGAGTTACTATATGAATCCTTCCTGGCAAAAAAGCTTAACCCAATCTGGCCATTTTCCTCTGACCTCTTGTATCAACAAGGCGTTTGTTTCCACCCACAGAACTGTCTCTCAATTCAATGATGTTTTTTTTTGTTTTTCGCACCATTCTGTATAAACTCTAGAGAGTGTTGTGTGTGAAAACCCCAGGAGATCAGCAGTTTCTGAAATACTCAAACCAGTCTATCTGGCTCAAACCAACACCCATGCTACAGTGAAAGAAAGTCACACTTCACCGTGAGATCACAATTTTTCCCGTTCTAATGTTTGAATAAAGTGAACATTAATTAGCTGAAGCTCTTGATTTGTATCTGCATGATTTGATGCATTGTGCTGCTGTCAGGGGATCGCTGATTAGAGAACTGCATCAAACAGCAGATGGATGGGTGTTCGTAATAAAGTGGCCAGTGAGTGTATCTTGAATGTAGTCAAATTTATTCTATCTATGTTCACTGGATATGAGCAATTGTGCGCGCTGATTGGCTACTCTACTACTAGACTATCAGCTCATATACCGTGAGTAGAGAAAAACAAAATGGTGGAGCGTGTTGCTGAACCAACCAAGGACGAAATAAAAACTCTACTTGAAAACAAAAACCCAAAAATAAAACAACAACAACAACAACAAAATATGGAATAAAAGTATTTGATGGTAAGACTGTAGCTTATTTTTTTATTTTTCAAGAATTATTATTATTATTATAGCATTTTTCACAAATTGCTACTGTCATTTCGCTGGTTTGTTTACATTCTAAGCGGAAATGATTTTTTTTTTTTTTTTTTTAAGATATTTTTTGGGCTTTTTCACCTTTATTGGATAGGACAGTGTAGAGACAGGAAATGAGCGGGAGAGAGAGATGGGGAGGGATCGGGACATGACCTCGGGTCGGAATCGAACCCGGGTCCCCGGACCCACGGTATGGCGCCTTATCCACCCGAGCCACGACGCCCCCAGCGGAAATGATTTTGTCGGATGTTTTGTACAAAGTTTTTATTTATCAAATTTGTAAAAAATTACAAAAAAGCTGCATTTCTGAAAATCCAGTGAATGTGGATAACAGTTATTCCACTCAATCTCGTCATACATAGCTTATAGCCGACTCGGTGCTACGCACCTTGTCGGCTATCAGCTCATGTACAACTTGATTTTGTAGAATAACTGTTAATTATCTTGTATTTCCTATTTTATTTCTAACTTTAAGCATTTCTAAAAAAAAAGGATCTACCAATAGAATATATATGTTTAAAGGCGTCGTGCGGTAATTTCAGCAATCAGGCTATATCATGTGTCAAAATGTCGGGTTTGGTGGGTTATTCAAGCCCCTCGGTTTCCCGCGATCTCAGTGTCACGATGCGCCCGCTACAAGCATTTAAAGTTGACGCGCACAGCCAAATTTAGGCAGCCAGCCGTTAACTAGGTCAACTTATGTGTGACGTCATACCAGTAACCTCCCTTGGGTGATGCTGGCCTGTCACCGTGTTTTCTCTATAGCGTGCGTTTACCAGAGTTGTTTACATTGCGGATTTTGTGGATTTATTCAGTTTGTGGATAGTTTTGAACACTCAAAACACTATGAAATGATGTATTAATATTCTGTGATACAAAATGCCTAATCGGTGTGTTGTGTTTGGCTGTAACAACGAACACTGAACACTATTTGTGACTGTTGTTATCAATGGATCTGATTTCAAGGTCATGGCTAGGTATTGATAGAAAAATTTTTTTTTTAAAAAACACATTGTGGCAGCGGGGGTGTGGTCAAGCGCCGGTCTGTGACAGGAGGGCGGAGCCAGGGAAGGTGAGTGGCAGAATCATTACACCTGACGGTAATTAACCTGTGTTTTGTGTGTTTTCCCAGTCACCGCGCCCTATTTAAGGAGGCAGAGGGAGAGCAGAGAAGAGCTCATCCCGGGACAAGAACACAGTGTGTGTTTCGCTATCAGATTAAACCTGGCGGTTATACTGAAAAGTCTGGCAGTAAAAAGCCTATTTGCATCTGAAGCGTTGTCCTGCCGTCCTCTGTGCTCCACCCACACTTCAGAGAGCTCTACAGTGGTGCCAAAACCCGGGACAAGGTGGAGCACCAACCTTGCAGCCCCATGGAATCCTCCCCGTTCGGGGACCTGGTCCACGCCCTCGCCACGGCTCAGCAAAGCCAGCACCAGGCGCTCATCACGCTCCGAAAGGAGCAAGAGCGGTGCTTCGAAGCCCTGGTGCTAGCCCAGCAGGAAGATCGCGAGGCGTTCCGGCATCTCCTCGCGTCGGCGGGGTCCACCAGTGCCCCGGCCGCGGGCCCGTCTCCCCTCACCGTGACCAAGATGGGCCCGCAGGACGACCCCGAGGCGTTTCTCACATTGTTCGAGCAGGTCGCCGAAGCCTCGGGGTGGCCAATGGAGTGGCGCGCCTCCTCCCCCTCCTGACGGGAGAGGCGCAGCTGGCGGCGCTATAACTCTCCGCCGGCTGGCCTGCGCGGACCTTCGCTGGGCCGTCCTCCAGCGCGTGGGGCGCACGCCAGAACAACAGCGCCAGCGCTTCCGCCCGCTGGAGGACGGCCCAGCGAAGGTCCGCGTAGGCCAGCTGGCGGGGAGTTATAGCGCAGCCAGCTGCGCCTCTCCCGTCAGGAGGGGGAGGAGGCGCGCCGCGCGCTGCTCCATCGGCCACCCCGAGGCTTCGGTGACCTGCTCGAACAATGTGAGAAACGCCTCGGGGTCGTCCTGCGGGCCCATCTTGGTCACGGTGAGGGGAGACGGGCCCGCGGCCGGGGCGCTGGTGGACCCCGCTGACGCGAGGAGATGCCGGAACGCCTCGCGATCTTCCTGCTGGGCCAGCACCAGGGCTTCGAAGCACCGCTCTTGCTCCTTTCGGAGCGTGACGAGCGCCTGGTGCTGGCTTTGCTGAGCCGTGGCGAGGGCGTGGACCAGGTCCGTGAACGGGGAGGATTCCATGGGGCTGCGAGGTTGGTGCTCCACCTTGTCCCGGGTTTTGGCACCACTGTAGAGCTCTCTGAAGTGTGGGTGGAGCACAGAGGACGGCAGGACAACGCTTCAGATGCAAATAGGCTTTTTATTGCCAGACTTTTCAGTATAACCGCCAGTTTTAATCTGATAGCGAAATACACACTGTGTTCTTGTCCCGGGATGAGCTCTTCTCTGCTCTCCCTCTGCCTCCTTAAATAGGGCGCGGTGACTGGGAAAACACACAAAACACAGGTTAATTACTGTCAGGTGTAATGATTCTGCCACTCACCTTCCCTGGCTCCGCCCTCCTGTCACAGACCGGCGCTTGACCACGCCCCCGCTGCCACACACATGTTTTAAGTGTTTCTATGTATCAATCATTAATTGTACAAAATGATTTTCATACATTTATGTATTTGTCATATCTTTGTCACATGAAGTGTTGTCTTGATAACACGTGGCACATAATTTTAGCAAATGGATGACAGAAGATTAATTGAAAGATTTATGCCACAGAGCTGCCTTTAACTAATAATTATCACTTATTACTGACGATTGTACGTTTACTAAACAATACAATACAAAGCTCAATACTCCCAGCCTATAACATACTGAATATCAAGTTAAAATCAACCGCAATAAAAGGAAAATGATGAAAACTGGAATATCAAGGGGTCTACTGTATCAGAAGGCCCACTGCATTTCGCGAGATCGCAAGCTGTCAAGTTGCTAGAATTCAATCTTTCTAGCTATACTTTATTACACATAATCATAGATTAATCACACAGCATTCTAATTCAAGTGAAAATGGTCTTTAAAAATACACATAAGTAGTGATTTAGTCAGAGAAACCAACCAAAACAAGTCTTCAAGTCGCCGGTCTTCATTCTCGTCTTCGTTTCTGTCGTCGTCAGAACTGTCCTCATTTTCTTCTGAAGATGAGCGCTCAGGTTCAAATCTGTAAGGCTGGATACCACCAGGACATTCAGCTGTCAAAATCTCTACTTGTGGGCCATTTTCTTCTTCTGTATCGGTAAAATCAAAGCTAATTTCCTCAGCATCGCTCCTATTTTCTGGTGTGTCCGTCATTGCAACTGCACCGAGTGGTTACTGGTATGACGTCACGCAGCTGTTCCATTGACCGAGAGGGGGCGCTGCGAACGCGGAAAATTTCAAGTGATGGGCATGATCAAATAAGGACCGATTACAACCGCGGGAAGCTTTTGAAAAATCGACGGTCAATTTATTTCGAATCTCGAAAGCATTCTGGTGCAGAATAATGCGACTTTTATCGCCACTGCGTGACGCCTGTAAAGAATGAAAAAAGTCAAAGGTAAAAAATAACTTAAGAAACTTTAAGAAACAGGTGGCACGGTGGTGTAGTGGTTAGCGCTGTCGCCTCACAGCAAGAAGGTCCAGGTTCGAGCCCCGTGGCCGGCGAGGGCCTTTCTGTGCGGAGTTTGCATGTTCTCCCCGTGTCCGCGTGGGTTTCCTCCGGGTGCTCCGGTTTCCCCCACAGTCCAAAGACATGCAGGTTAGGTTAACTAGTGACTCTAAATTGACCGTAGATGTGAATGTGAGTGTGAATGGTTGTCTGTGTCTATGTGTCAGCCCTGTGATGACCTGGCGACTTGTCCAGGGTGTACCCCGCCTTTCGCCCGTAGTCAGCTGGGATAGGCTCCAGCTTGCCTGCGACCCTGTAGAACAGGATAAAGCGGCTAGAAATAATGAGATGAGATGAGAGACTTTAAGAAACATGCGACAAATGTACACATTTCACACAAAAGAATGAAGAGCATAAAAAGAAAAAAAAACATTTCGAAAGCTGCATTTTTTTTCCCAAAGAAGTTGTATTTTTGCTTAAGAGAACTCCGAGACATTATCAATGTGGTAGACGGTGACATTCTGCCCTCACTGATTCTATCAGCTCTGAGAGGACTATTAGTGTGTGATATGGCTGGTCTTCATATCCTGTTCTTTCACATTAAAAAAAAAGAAGGCGAGAGAAAATCCGTCAAAGCCAGAAGCTTGTCTGAGCGCTTATGAAATCTGTCTGTGTGTCCCTCAATCTCTCAGGTGTGTGTAAATTGGCCCACATGGCGGTGAGGATGTGAGGTGAATATTTCTTTTTCTCTCAGAAATAACACACTGTACCTCTGCTGAGAGACTGAGGCTTAGTGAGGTTACTTTACTTCTTATCAAACAAAGCAACGATGCATGAACACAGGAAATTAGCATGTGCAGTGAGGAACATACACTTCATTAGAGCATGCTGAATCTTACAAATGAGACAAATGTTTAAGTGAAGCTCGAGAAAAAAGAAACATGGAAGAAGCACTGAATAGAATTCGAAAGCACTGATGCTTTCACGATGTGGCATGTTAAGCAATAGATCTGAGATGAATAAGGAGAAAAGTGAGATATTGTACAACCCCGATTCCAAAAAAGTTGGGACAAAGTACAAATTGTAAATAAAAACGGAATGCAATAATTTACAAATCTCAAAAACTGATATTGTATTCACAATAGAACATAGACAACATATCAAATGTCGCAAGTGAGACATTTTGAAATTTCATGCTAAATATTGGCTCATTTGAAATTTCATGACAGCAACACATCTCAAAAAAGTTGGGACAGGGGCAATAAGAGGCTGGAAAAGTTAAAGGTACAAAAAAGGAACAGCTGGAGGACCAAATTGCAACTCATTAGGTCAATTGACAATAGGTCATTAACATGACTGGGTATAAAAAGAGCATCTTGGAGTGGCAGCGGCTCTCAGAAGTAAAGATGGGAAGAGGATCACCAATCCCCCTAATTCTGCACCGACAAATAGTGGAGCAATATCAGAAAGGAGTTCGACAGTATAAAATTGCAAAGAGTTTGAACATATCATCATCTACAGTGCATAATATCATCAAAAGATTCAGAGAATCTGGAAGAATCTCTGTGCGTAAGGGTCAAGGCCGGAAAACCATACTGGGTGCCCGTGATCTTCGGGCCCTTAGACGGCACTGCATCACATACAGGCATGCTTCTGTATTGGAAATCACAAAATGGGCTCAGGAATATTTCCAGAGAACATTATCTGTGAACACAATTCACCGTGCCATCCGCCGTTGCCAGCTAAAACTCTATAGTTCAAAGAAGAAGCCGTATCTAAACATGATCCAGAAGCGCAGACATCTTCTCTGGGCCAAGGCTCATTTAAAATGGACTGTGGCAAAGTGGAAAACTGTTCTGTGGTCAGACGAATCAAAATTTGAAGTTCTTTATGGAAATCAGGGACGCCGTGTCATTCGGACTAACGAGGAGAAGGATGACCCGAGTTGTTATCAGCGCTCAGTTCAGAAGCCTGCATCTCTGATGGTATGGGGTTGCATTAGTGCGTGTGGCATGGGCAGCTTACACATCTGGAAAGACACCATCAATGCTGAAAGGTATATCCAGGTTCTAGAGCAACATATGCTCCCATCCAGACGACGTCTCTTTCAGGGAACACCTTGCATTTTCCAACATGACAATGCCAAACCACATACTGCATCAATTACAGCATCATGGCTGCGTAGAAGAAGGGTCCGGGTACTGAACTGGCCAGCCTGCAGTCCAGATCTTTCACCCATAGAAAACATTTGGCGCATCATAAAACGGAAGATATGACAAAAAAGACCTAAGACAGTTGTACAACTAGAATCCTACATTAGACAAGAATGGGTTAACATTCCTATCCCTAAACTTGAGCAACTTGTCTCCTCAGTCCCCAGACGTTTACAGACTGTTGTAAAGAGAAAAGGGGATGTCTCACAGTGGTAAACATGGCCTTGTCCCAACGTTTTTGAGATGTGTTGTTGTCATGAAATTTAAACTCACCTAATTTTTCTCTTTAAATGATACATTTTCTCAGTTTAAACATTTGATATGTCATCTATGTTCTATTCTGAATAAAATATGGAATTTTGAAACTTCCACATCATTGCATTCCGTTTTTATTTACAATTTGTACTTTGTTCCAACTTTTTTGGAATCGGGGTTGTATCCAGAAAGAAGAAGAGAGAAACAATGGCAGAGCATCAAACTTTTTTTCCTCTATCCTCAGAGCACATTAACTCATTTTGCTTAGCGGTTTTCATCAAGGTCAGGCACGATTGATGGTGGTCTCGCTGCAAATCGCTTCTATCACACAGTCTCACTGGGGCAGAAAATTATTAACTATACCGTGGAAAATAACCAGAGGTGGACAAAGTACCCATTTTCATTACGTAAGTCAAAGTACAGATCCCACTGGTCAAATGTTACTCCGATACTGTCACAGTCCTGTCCATGCCTTAGATTGTGGGACTTCCATGCCGGCTCCAGGACAGGAATTCAGTCCTGCCTTGCTGAAGGCCATTTCCTGAAGCGGGACTCCTACACCTGCTACCACTCCTCTCCCATCAGCCAGGGCTTTTTAAGAACTGTTTGGAGCGACTCCATTTGCCAGACTGTCTCTTGTAGACTTTCCTCGCTTCGCTACAGCTCATTGGTATTGTGTCTTCTTGATTCCCCCTGCCTGAATTTTTCCTTGTTTTTTGTCCCTGATCGTGTCTACCTGCTCCTCTGTGTTTTTGACCTCCTGGCCTGTTTTTTGACTACCGATTTTTGCCTGAGCCCGACTGTACCTTTGCCTTTCTGCCATCTACTTCATTAAAGAAGTTTTCACTTTACACTGCCTGTTTTCTGAGTCTGCTCTTGGGTCCTCACTTCACCTCAGCTCGCCAATCGTGACAGATACAAGTGAAAGTTGTCCAGTCAATTTTTTACTTAAGTCAAAGTACTGAAGTAAACCGGTGGTTCTTCTGGGGGATGTACTCACCCATGGCCATACCTAGAACCCATGTTTCAGTTTTCTGAAAGGATTAGAGATGTTTCGTTTTAAATGTTTGCTTTGTTTGCCGAAAACGAACCACATCACAGCCTACAAAAACTCGCCGTCCAACCTGCGGACAGCATGACCAACAAGTGATGAGTTTACGCCATCATGTGTTGTCCGTCTGGTGTCGTTCACATTTCACGAAAATCGCTTCTTCTCTCTCAATTCTTCACCGATTTTTATCCTTCTTGGTAGGAAGGTAGGTCTGCCTGGGGTGCATATAGCTTCTACCCAGATTTGCATAATTACAATTAATAATGAAGATATGGAGTAATTAACCAATCCCTAACGAGTAGTTTCCACACAAATCGCTTCTTCTCCCTCAATTCTTCACCGATTTTGATTCTTTCTGGCATGAAGGTAGGGGTACCTAGGGTGCATAGAACTTCTACCCAGATTTGCTTCATTATAATTATTAATGAAGTTATGGACTAATTAAGCCTTAATGAATGAGCCGTTCAACAAAAATCGCTTCTTCTCGGTCAATTCCTTGTCATTTTGGATTCTTTCTGGCAAATAGGTCAGTATTCCTAGGGTGTATATAGCTTCTATATTTAGCTTGTGTATCGTGTATATAGCTTGCAACATTTATTGTGCAAGGTGGCCCACTTTAGATCGTTCCTTCTGGACTAGATAGGGCCGGAGTGAGCTACGCTGTCATTGACGGTCTCGTTAATACATTCATTTCTAATTTTAAAGACATGCTCCTGAACTGAATGTCCAGAATCTCCAAAAATATATGTACAATTTTTTTTCTCCATTGCTGGGTGACAGTGATCAATGTTGGCAGATCTTATTTTTGGATTTTTTTTTTTTCCACTGTGCAGGACTTTGGTCTAAAAATAAATACATGGAAAACACAGCTCTATCGGCGACTTGGCTTGCTGCTGTCTTTCTTTATTCAATATCATGCACACACACACTGTTACGGATGCTATTTTTAAAATTCTCTGGGCCTCCACACACACCAAAGCACAACCATACCAGATTTCCTGTTTTCTTTTCTTGGCATGAAATACAGAGATTTATGCATACATGCATACATGGTTCCTGTTGTTTATAGTATGAGGAGTCCGTTTTCTTTAACTCAGGTTTCTGACTCTTCTTTTCCAATCCTATGATCAAATATTATTGTTGTTTTTTTAGATGCCCTTGTTATTTTCACCCATAGGTTAGAGGTGCATATTAAGTACACCAGGAAGTTCTTCAGTTCTGGAAGTTTAACAGTTTTATCTGTTTAAATCCTGATTGTGCTCATGAGCTACTTCATTAGCTAGAGTGTACGTGTGGAGATAGTGGGATTGCAAAACCATGAAAAATGTTCCACCAGTATCAAGTTGCAGCACAAAACGAGGTGGATATAGACTTGTCCTGGGTGTCAGAAATGACTTTATGGATACTTATGGATATTGTAAAGATTTGCACTTCCTAGAAGAGCAGCTTATACACAAGTCCTGTTTTTATTTCAGTGAATAATCTGACCTGGATACTGTAGAGCTGTACTGTTGTAGTCATAAAGACTGTCCTGTGCTCATCCTATGACTCTTATACCCCTTTTCCACCAAATCAGTTCCAGGGCTGGTTCGGGGCCAGTGCTGGTGCTGGTTCACAACTCGTTCAACTTGCGAACCAGCTGAGAACCAGTTTGCTTTTCCATAGCTTGGGGTGCTAAGGGGAGCCACGGCATTACGTCACTGTATACGTCAGTTACGTCGCTGCGTTTGCATAAACCTTGGCACGAACATCGAAGCAACAACAACACAGAGAAGAAGAAGAAGAAGCAGCAGCAACAACAACAACAATAATGGATGACTGATGCCTTACTGCATCCATGATATCTCGTCGCTTATTTAAAAATGGCAACCTTTCGCGGTCTTGCTATTGTTGTTGGTCTTAACAACTCCGCCCCCCTGCTGATGTAAGCGGTTCTTTCCTCTGGCTCAGCAAAGAGCTGGTGCTAGCCTGGAACCAGTTTTTCTGGCCCCAGAGCCAGTTCTTTGTCAGTGGAAACAGAAAACCCGGTTCCAAACTAAGCACTGGCCCCGAACCAGCCCTGGAACTGATTTGGTGGAAAAGGGGCATTATTCACAACTGGCCATGTTCAGAGAGGAGTTCATACTGAAATTGAGCACACTGTTATTCAGACCTGTATTCTGTATCTATAGACTTAAGAAGGCAGCATGGTGGTGTAGTGGTTAGCATTATTGCCTCACAGCAAGAAGGTTCTGGGTTTGAACCCCGCAGTCGCCAGTAGTCTTTCTGTGTGGAGTTTGCATGTTCTCCCCATGTCTGTGTGGGTTTCCCCCAGAGAAGCTGTGACAGGCCTAGCAAGCTGGCTGAAGATGAAGTGTGACGCAGACAGCCTTGTAAGAGGTCTCATTTCATTATCTCTAGCTGCTTTATCCTGTTCTGCAGGCAAGCTGGAGCCTATCCCAGCTGACTACGGGCGAGAGGCGGGGTACACCCTGGACAAGTCGCCAGGTCATCACAGGGCTGACACATAGACAACCATTCACACTCACACCTACGGTCAATTTAGAGTCACCAGTTAACCTAACCTGCATGTCTTTGGACTGTGGAGGAAACCGGAGCACCCGGAGGAAACCCATGCGGACACGGGGAGAACATGCAAACTCCACACAGAAAGGCCCTCGCCGGCCGCGGGGCTTGAACCCGGACCTTCTTGCTGTGAGGCGACAGCGCTAACCACTACACCACCGTGCCGCCGCCTTGTAAGAGGTGTCAGGATAAAATAAAATAGACTTAAGAGCAATTTGGATGTTATGTGAGAGTTTCGTATGTGGAGTTTTAGTAAAACAGAGGTGTGCTTCAGTTACATAACTCTGAATGCAGATTGAAGCTCATTTTTGTGTGTGTGATATCAGGCTGAGTGTGGAGCAGTATTAAGAACAGCACCACTGTCTGACAGTATGATGTAACTGTATGTCAAGCTGCATGTCACAATATGTCAAGCTGGAGTTAACGTTACAACCCCGATTCCAAAAAAGTTCGGACAAAGTACAAATTGTAAATAAAAACAGAATGCAATGATGTGGAAGTTTCAAAATTCCATATTTTATTCAGAATAGAACATAGATGACATATCAAATGTTTAAACTCAGAAAATGTATCATTTAAAGAGAAAAATTAGGTGATTTTAAATTTCATGACAACAACACATCTCAAAAAAGTTGGGACAAGGCCATGTTTCCCACTGTGAGACATCCCCTTTTCTCTACAACAGTCTGTAAACGTCTGGGGACTGAGGAGACAAGTTGCTCAAGTTTAGGGATAGGAATGTTAACCCATTCTTGTCTAATGTAGGATTCTAGTTGCTCAACTGTCTTAGGTCTTTTTTGTCGTATCTTCCGTTTTATGATGCGCCAAATGTTTTCTATGGGTGAAAGATCTGGACTGCAGGCTGGCCAGTTCAGTACCCGGACCCTTCTTCTACGCAGCCATGATGCTGTAATTGATGCAGTATGTGGTTTGGCATTGTCATGTTGGAAAATGCAAGGTCTTCCCTGAAAGAGACATCGTCTGGATGGGAACATATGTTGCTCTAGAACGGGGGTGGGCAATTATTTTTTCCATGGGGCCACATGAGAAACAGAATTTTGTGGAGGGCTGGACCAAAAGGCTGAACTAAATTCTGCATAATATTAATTGTATTTCTTTATATAAAGCAGTAAATAACATTGTTTTTACAAGCTGGTAAGAATATGGAAAAAACGAGGTTGCCTTACAAAAAATGTCATTTATTCAATCAAATTTCCCAAAGCAATGGTTAACAAAATGTGAACGTTTGTACCTTTTTTTCAGTCACATTCACCCCAAAACACAATAAAGACATCACAATATTGTCTTTCTACTTCAAATATCAAGCAAGATACAGTCCATGTTTTGCTAAAAGCCCTGCATTCGGCATCTATTTTTCTTCTTTTTGCAGACATTTTGGGGGCTAAAGTCTTCTTGTGACCTGCTCGCAACAACGTCGATTCGGTGTAGGTATCAGATCTATAGATTGGCTCGGGCTCCGGCGCCTGCTGGTGACGTCACACTATGTGATCGGCTGGACCGTTTGAAGGATGACGTACAAGTTTGTGGTTGGTCTGGACAAATTACGGAAGTAGTTATCGCGGGATTAGGTTTCGTGGGATTTCATGTCATGTTCATGTCGCGCGCATTGCGTTTTTGTTGAACACAGCTTCAAAATAAAAGCAATGCACATTCAGTCTATGCATGAGGTAAAATTAGAAAATACGTTTATTTTGTAATTTCTAATTAACCTTACGCGGGCCGGTCAGAATGAACCAAAGGGCCGGATGCGGCCCGCGGGCTGTAAAATGCCCAGGTCTGCTCTAGAACCTGGATATACCTTTCAGCATTGATGGTGTCTTTCCAGATGTGTAAGCTGCCCATGCCACACGCACTAATGCAACCCCATACCATCAGAGATGCAGGCTTCTGAACTGAGCACTGATAACAACTTGGGTCGTCCTTCTCCTCTTTAGTCCGAGTGACACGGCGTCCCTGATTTCCATAAAGAACTTCAAATTTTGATTCGTCTGACCACACAACAGTTTTCCACTTTGCCACAGTCCATTTTAAATGAGCTTTGGCCCAGAGAAGACGTCTGCGCTTCTGGATCATGTTTAGATACGACATCTTCTTTGAACTATAGAGTTTTAGCTGGCAACGGCGGATGGCACGGTGAATTGTGTTCACAGATAATGTTCTTTGGAAATATTCCTGAGCCCATTTTGTGATTTCTAATACAGAAGCATGCCTGTATGTGATGCAATGCCGTCTAAGGGCCCAAAGATCACGGGCACCCAGTATGGTTTTCCGGCCTTGACCCTTATGCACAGAGATTCTTCCAGATTCTCTGAATCTTTTGATGATATTATGCACTGTAGATGATGATATGTTCAAACTATTTGCAATTTTACACTGTCAAACTCCTTTCTGATATTGCTCCACTATTTGTCGGCGCAGAATTAGGGGGATTGGTGATCCTCTTCCCATCTTTACTTCTGAGAGCCGCTGCCACTCCAAGATGCTCTTTTTATACCCAGTCATGTTAATGACCTATTGCCAATTGACCTAATGAGTTGCAATTTGGTCCTCCAGCTGTTCCTTTTTTGTACCTTTAACTTTTCCAGGCTCTTATTGCCCCTGTCCCAACTTTTCTGAGATGTGTTGCTGTCATGAAATTTCAAATGAGCCAATATTTGGCATGAAATTTCAAAATGTCTCACTTTCGACATTTGATATGTTGTCTATGTTCTATTGTGAATACAATATCAGTTTTTGAGATTTGTAAATTATTGCATTCCGTTTTTATTTACAATTTGTACTTTGTCCCAACTTTTTTGGAATCGGGGTTGTAGTTAATAATTAATATTTAACAATTATCCACCTCAGGCTCAGTGAACATTGGTGAATGATAACCGAGACAAGGTCTGTTTTAAATGAGAGACAGGTCTGGATTGCAAGCAGGCCAGTTTAGCACCTGGACTCTTTTATTACGGAGGCAGATTTTATTTTTTTTTTTAGTATTACAACCCCATTTCCATAAAGTTAGGACACTGTAAAATGTAAATAAAAAACAGAATGTGATGATTTGCAAATCTTGAAAACCCTATATTTCATTGAAAATAGTACAGAGACAACATATCAAATGTTGAAACTGAGAAATGTTATTGTTTTCTGAAAAATATATGTTCATTTTGAATTTGATGTCAACAACATGTTTCAGAAAAATTGGGACAGGGGCATGTTTACAGCTGATGTGTTGCATCACCTCTACTTTTAACAACACTCTGTAAATGTTTGGAAACTGAGGAGACCAATTGCTGTAGTTTTGAGAGAGAAATGTTTTCCCATTCTTGCCTGATATACAATTTCAGTTGCTCAACAATTCAGGGTTTATTTTGTCGTATTTTGTGCTCCAAATGTTTTAAATGAGAAACAGGTCTGGACAGCTGGCAGGCCAGTTTAGCACCTGGACTCTCTTACAACCCCAATTCCAAAAAAGTTGGGACAAAGTACAAATCGTAAATAAAAACGGAATGCAATGATGTGGAAGTTTCAAAATTCCATATTTTATTCAGAATAGAACATAGATGACATATCAAATGTTTAAACTGAGAAAATGTATTATTTAAAGAGAAAAATTAGGTGATTTTAAATTTCATGACAACAACACATCTCAAAAAAGTTGGGACAAGGCCATGTTTGCCACTGTGAGACATCCCCTTTTCTCTTTACAACAGTCTGTAAACGTCTGGGGACTGAGGAGACAAATTGCTCAAGTTTAGGGATAGGAATGTTAACCCATTCTTGTCTAATGTAGGATTCTAGTTGCTCAATTGTCTTTGGTCTTTTTTGTCGTATCTTCCGTTTTATGATACGCCAAATGTTTTCTATGGGTGAAAGATCTGGACTGCAGGCTGGCCAGTTCAGTACCCGGACCCTTCTTCTATGCAGCCATGATGCTGTAATTGATGCAGTATGTGGTTTGGCATTGTCATGTTGGAAAATGCAAGGTCTTCCCTGAAAGAGACGTCATCTGGATGGGAGCATATGTTGCTCTAGAACCTGGATATACCTTTCAGCATTGATGGTGTCTTTCCAGATGTGTAAGCTGCCCATGCCACATGCACTAATGCAACCCCATACCATCAGAGATGCAGGCTTCTGAACTGAGCGCTGATAACAACTTGGGTCGTCCTTCTCCTCTTTAGTCCGAATGACACGGTGTCCCTGATTTCCATAAAGAACTTCAAATTTTGAATCGTCTGACCACAGAACAATTTTTCACTTTGCCACAGTCCATTTTAAATGAGCCTTGGCCCAGAGAAGACGTCTGCGCTTCTGGATCATGTTTAGATACGGCTTCTTCTTTGAACTATAGAGTTTTAGCTGGCAACGGCGGATGGCACGGTGAATTGTGTTCACAGATAATGTTCTCTGGAAATATTCCTGAGCCCATTTTGTGATTTCCAATACAGAAGCATGCCTGTATGTGATGCAGTGCCGTCTAAGGGCCCAAAGATCACGGGCACCTAGTATGGTTTTCCGGCCTTGACCCTTACGCACAGAGATTCTTCCAGATTCTCTGAATCTTTTGATGATATTATGCACTGTAGATTACGATATGTTCAAACTCTTTGCAATTTTACACTGTCGAACTCCTTTCTGATATTGCTCCACTATTTGTCGGCGCAGAATTAGGGGGATTGGTGATCCTCTTCCCATCTTTACTTCTGAGAGCCGCTGCCACTCCAAGATGCTCTTTTTATACCCAGTCATGTTAATGACCTATTGCCAATTGACCTAATGAGCTGCAATTTGGTCCTCCAGCTGTTCCTTTTTTGTACCTTTAACTTTTCCAGCCTCTTATTGCCCCGTCCCAACTTTTTTGAGATGTGTTGCTGCCATGAAATTTCAAATGAGCCAATATTTGGCATGAAATTTCAAAACGTCTCACTTTCGACATTTGATATGTTGTCTATGTTCTATTGTGAATACAATATCAGTTTTTGAGATTTGTAAATTATTGCATTCCGTTTTTCTTTACAATTTGTACTTTGTCCCAACTTTTTTGGAATTGGGGTTGTACTATGGAGCCATATCACCATTGTCATATTCTGTTTTTTATTTACATTTTACACAGTGTCACAAATTTATGGAATTGAGGTTGTTGTCCAAATTTCTCCAACAATCAACATGTAAGATTTTCCATAATGACCTGCATATTTATACTAAAATAATATAATTACTAATTAATTATATTGTATTGTTCAAGTCATTGAGAAGCATTTTTGTACATAAGTGGAGACAGCACCCCTCCCTTCCTATAAGACATTGTTCATCTCATCTCATCTCATTATCTCTAGCCGCTTTATCCTTCTACAGGGTCGCAGGCAAGCTGGAGCCTATCCCAGCTGACTACAGGCGAAAGGCGGGGTACACCCTGGACAAGTCGCCAGGTCATCACAGGGCTGACACATAGACACAGACAACCATTCACACTCACATTCACACCTACGGTCAATTTAGAGTCACCAGTTAACCTAACCTGCATGTCTTTGGACTGTGGGGGAAACCGGAGCACCCGGAGGAAACCCACGCGGACACGGGGAGAACATGCAAACTCCACACAGAAAGGCCCTCGCCGGCCCCGGGGCTCGAACCCAGGACCTTCTTGCTGTGAGGCGACAGCGCTAACCACTACACCACTGTGCCGCCCACATTGTTCATCTCAAAGAGTAAATTGTCCCCCCACCCCAACAATTTTTTGTCACTGAAAACCCTGGCTTGCTCATGATGGATCTAAAACTACATCTGGATTTCTGTAAAGCTTGAAGTGCTTGGTTTGATCCACTGAACTACTTTGCTTTGTCTGTATCCAGACTGTAGTTTGCCAGTCGATGACCCTTGGTGTGGTGAAGGACAGAAGTCCACAGTGCATGCTTTGAGACAGAATACAAGTAGATTAAGTATCTGGATACATCAGATCCAATTTAGTACAATACCACAGTTAATACCACAAGTTGACCTAGTGGTTAGTGTGTCTGCCTCTCGACCGGGAGTTCTACTTGAGGTCGGGTCATACCAAAGACCGTCATGAAAATGGTACCTACTGCCATCTGGTGAGGCATGCTCCAGTACAGATGTGAGTAGGGAGTCAAACTCTTGTGGTTACCAGAGGACTAGTAACCCTAGCTATGTAATAGGCGAGAGGCTGAGGGCTATCCTTGACTTGCAAGTGACATCAAAGCCTGGGCTGCCAACTCTCACGCAATGAGCGTGAGACACACGCATTTGATTGTCTTCACACGCTCACACGCCATACCTCCGATTTCTCACGCTAGAAAAAAATCTAGTTTATCTATCTAATCTAGGCTACCCATTGCGTTGCGCCAACCACTTGCGATTGATCAATTATGCCTTACGCACGGCTAAACAGGCAGAGAGGTGTTCCCTTCTGTACACACTCCCCTATGGTAGGTGGCGCATCTAATGATGCTGGACTCGCCGGAAGTTGGATAATTGCCTACCATCAATTTAGAGGAAGAGGAGGGAGAAGAAGGTATCCGAGTTGAAGACAGGTGTCTCAGACAGGTTTGTACATATGCACGCCAATGTGTGGTGTTACTGGCCTAATTATGAACTTATATAAAGTTTCTTAATCGTTTTAGCCTATAAGTGTTGTGAGAATATTTAATGCCATATCGAGAGCTGTGTACTAGGCATGCTAAATCATTATAGGCCTACTGCCATGCCACAGCCTCTATCTTCCCCAACAAGCAGCACGGGAGAGCACCTCCTTAGCACACGGTTATTAAGGCGCATTTTTAGTTTGTTTACTGTATGTTATCATACTTTATGACTTTATTTGAAGCCATACTGGAAATGTTGTAAAATAAAGCAAGTAAGAGATAATATTACAAATGCAAGAAGAGCCATTAGCCACCATACCTATTGTTTATTTACAGGGTATTTATTTTTAATTATTTATGATGTATGTAATTGCTCAGTTAAAGTAAATAAAGGATGGTCACCTGTAATATCAAAGAAGTTGAACTTGTCTCATCTCATCTCATCATCTCTAGCCGCTTTATCCTTCTACAGGGTCACAGGCAAGCTGGAGCCTATCCCAGCTGACTACGGGCGAAAGGCGGGGTACACCCTGGACAAGTCGCCAGGTCATCACAGGGCTGACACATAGACACAGACAACCATTCACACTCACGGTCAATTTAGAGTCACCAGTTAACCTAACCTGCATGTCTTTGGACTGTGGGGGAAACCGGAGCACCCGGAGGAAACCCACGCGGACACGGGGAGAACATGCAAACTCCACACAGAAAGGCCCTCGCCGGCCCCGGGGCTCGAACCCAGGACCTTCTTGCTGTGAGGCGACAGCGCTAACCACTACACCACCGTGCCGCCCAGTTGAACTTGTGAATAATTAAAAAAAAAGACAGAGAACAATATACTGAGGAGACAGGGTTTCAAAGAGGGCAAGACAGGTAGAGAATATTTGTCAGATAACAGGCCCTGACGAATGCTCTATTACTAATAAGAAACATAGATAAGAAATAAATTAATAAGAAATATATTAATATAGCTTATTTAAGTATGACCAAAATTTTTAAGCCCAACTTTGTGTGCACATTCCCACCTATGGCCAAGGTTCAGCTTTTTGTGTTTCAATACTGTTCAAACTTAATCATTTTAATGTTTCTTGTAGCACATGCACATTTTGCTTACTGTTTAAGCATTTTATTTGTTCTTTTGCTGTTGATATTTTTCCCCATGCCAATCTTCTGCTGAACCCAGTGGTGGGGAAAGCCCTTAAATGCATAATGAATAGTCAGTGAGGGACAATCTTATTTTTTGCAACAGTTATTAAAAACTTAACATTTAGTTTCTATTCAGAAGGTGTTTAGGCTTAGCTGATGAAATATTTTCAAACATGAACTTGCCTTTAAATCTGAAACACAGGTCTATAGGGCTACAGGAACATTGGCAGTCATCTGTAGTTTCCTAGTGTGGGGGCTTTTAAGCCAAAACTTGGTGCTTTTGTTGGCCACAAGCTGAAGGCCTGGCAAGTCAGGGTGTGTAAGAATGTAGGTATGGCACAGCAGGCCACTCCAAAAATCCACCAGAATGCAGGAACATCTACTAAATCCAAAATCTCAAACCCCCCCCCCCCCCCCCCCCATTGTCCATCTCCAGCTGGACAACCCACAAACAAAACACCAGAATGCAGGGGGACAAGTGAATATCAAACTGAATACAAAATTCCCACTTACTGCATGGTGTGCGGAAAAATTTTGCCATCGACCCCACCCCCCAAAAAAAAATCTCACTCCAAGGAATTTCGAAAAGTTGGCAGCTCTGTCAAAGCAAGATAGAAACCTGGATGTCGGCCATGTTGGTGGATATACAAATGCAGGGTCAAGCGACATTCCATACAAAACAAAGTCACGCGTGCGCAACTCTCTTTGTTTTTCCACTGCTTTAAGCTTTCTTTTAGCAATGCCATATCTTTGTGCTGTATATGATTGTGGTCACAACAGTACTCGTGACCGTGGCATGTTCCGATTTTTTAGAATTCCATCCATGATTTGGAAAGAGGGCAGGGAAACTCTGAGGCTTCGTACGGAGAGGAGACGAGCACGGCTGAACAACATCGGCAGGGCTGATCTAACAGGGACTAAAACCAAAACAGCTTGTGTTTGCAGTAATCATTTTATCTCAGGTGAAATTCAAAAGCTTTCTCAGTAATATCATGGAAGAATTTTAGTTTGTGTTGCTAGACTTTTGCTATAAAACGAGCGTTCTCTTGTCATGGTTCACTCGGTCATTGTTATAATTTTAACACGTGTATTACCATTTCGCTTCTAGGAGCGCCAGCAAAATTATATGATGGAAATAATCCAGACTGGGCACCCACTCAGAAAATGGGCTACGTTTCGTCCAAGGTCGGACTTGATTCTTCGGCAGCTGAATGACACCAAAGAGCTTAAAGGAGGTGAATTTGCAGAAGCTGCATGTGGTAGCTTGATTGTGGAGTTCCAAGACACCATGGTTGAAGCTGAGAAATTAATACCAGGTCAGCTAATTTTGACTGAAACAAAGTAATATTATTTTGAATCTTTCATAAATTTAAGATTTCCAAACTGATCTGGGTACTCGATGGTTGGTAGAAGCATCTTATCCTCAGAAAACTTTGACTTTTTTAAATAATATGGGTCAAAACCACACATATCTATCTTCTCTTTGTATCGAATCTTTGCTCGACCGTTCAAATCGTGGTAATACTGAGAAAATTCAGTATTGTTTACAGACACGCTTTCAGCGGCTGCCATCCTAGTTGCTTTGTACATCCACCATCATGGTGGACGCTCATGATGTAGCACATTTTGATCACGTGGTTGCAAGTCATCTATAGAAACGCAGATCAGCGCTGCCCAATGTGCCTTAAGGGCCTGGTTAGTACTGGGATGGGAGACTGCCTGGGAAGACCAGGTCCTGGCACGGGAAGGACTTCGAACTTGACCATGGTTAAAGCATTATCTTTGGAATGGTAAGAATTCTTAAGGCTTTTACACACCGGGGCGTTTTTTTTTTCATGTGATTAATACACGTCACTATATTTTTTCTAACTGTTGTTTTTGTCATGAGAACTTTCACAAAGATTACACAGAAAAAAAGCAACATTTTTTGTGTGGAGGTACACTACCGTTCAAAAGTTTGGGGTCACTTTGAAATTTCCTTATTTTTGAAAGAAAAGCACTGTTCTTTTCAATGAAGATCACTTTAAACTAATCAGAAATACACTCTATACATTGCTAATGTGGTAAATGACTATTCTAGCTGCAAATGTCTGGTTTTTGGTGCAATATCTCCATAGGTGTATAGAGGCCCATTTCCAGCAACTCTCACTCCAGTGTTCTAATGGTACAATGTGTTTGCTCATTGCCTCAGAAGGCTAATGGATGATTAGAAAACCCTTGTACAATCATGTTAGCACAGCTGAAAACAGTTGAGCTCTTTAGAGAAGCTATAAAACTGACCTTCCTTTGAGCAGATTGAGTTTCTGGAGCATCACATTTGTGGGGTCGATTAAATGCTCAAAATGGCCAGAAAAATGTCTCGACTATATTTTCTATTCATTTTACAACTTATGGTGGTAAATAAAAGTGTGACTTTTCATGGAAAACACAAAATTGTCTGGGTGACCCCAAACTTTTGAAGGGTAGTGTAGATTTTTCTGAGCTTTCGCACTGCAAATGAATGCATCAAACAAGTACGTTGTGTGGAACAGACGTCACGTGGTGACATAGGAGACAGACAGCAAAACAGCCTCAAGCAAAACAAGCACGTTTGAGAGCTCATCTCATCTCATTATCTCTAGCCGCTTTATCCTGTTCTACAGGGTCGCAGGCAAGCTGGAGCCTATCCCAGCTGACTATGGGCGAAAGGCGGGGTACACCCTGGACAAGTTGCCAGGTCATCACAGGGCTGACACAGACAACCATTCACACCTACGGTCAATTTAGAGTCACCAGTTAACCTAACCTGCATGTCTTTGGACTGTGGGGGAAACCGGAGCACCCGGAGGAAACCCACGCGGACACGGGGAGAACATGCAAACTCCGCACAGAAAGGTCCTCGCCGGCCACGGGGCTCGAACCTGGACCTTCTTGCTGTGAGGTGACAGCACTAACCACTACACCACCGTGCCGTCCCGTTTGAGAGCTGAGAGTTTTATTCCTATCGTTAATCAAGAGCAATGTTTCCTCTCTCTCTCAAATAGCCCCTGCTCGCTCTCAGACTGCTTTAGTGCGCTCGTGACTCTTCTGCTCACAGATTTCCGCGTGATTTCTCAAATGTTGGTGAAACAACCCTATCAAAATTCACCAACCGATAGAATGCAAGGTATGATGTTGACCAATGAAATCGTCGCCGCCTCCTGAGCTTGTCAACTCTTGGAGGAGATTATGAAACTCTTCCTTTTTGTCATTTGTACCCACAAATTTTCTCTTTCTTGAGAGCATGTCGATAATTATCATCTTCATTCTTCATCACTGCTAGACGACTCTTTCACTGTTAGATGACTCAGGACACTACTGAGAGTCGTGGCATGAAGCCAGCATGAAATGAGCATGAAGTAGAACGCAACATATTAAAAAATTGACGTTGGACTCGGTGTGGATACTCTGTGTGTGAAAATTTCGCACATGGATTTTTTGCATCACAATTTCGGGTCGTATCCAGGATGTAAAGGCCACTACTCCTGTTTACAACTTCACTCACAGTTTTTATCCTCCACTGGCTGAAAGGCCCGAAGGGGGATTATGTCATGGTGATGTCCATCCATCCGTCTGTCTGTCCCGGGAAGGGTGCTCACCTTCTGAAATCAACTCCTCTCACAGTTTTTGGAGGAATTTCACGAAACTTGACAGGATTCTTTGTTACATGTCGCTAATACGCATATTGCAATTTCATTCAATTCAGTCGCATTTTACCAGCGTTATGGCCGAGTTGCCAGCGGGGGATATTGTGCTCTCAGAGCGCCCTTGTTTTTTTATGTTTGAGCAAAAGCTAAAATGTCTGAGTAACAAAAAATATCATGTCTGTGGATTGGATTTCTGGAAGATTCTCTAACAAATGTCATTTCAGATCATAAAATAAAGGAATGGTCCTTTATTTAAGATAGTAGTCAAAAGTCCTCCGAAGAAGAAAGCAAGGGAAAGCTGAAAAGTGTGTGTGTGTGTGTGTGTGTGTGTGTGTGTGTGTGAGAGAGCACACACTGTGGATAATGAGGATGGAAACAAGGCTCAAAAGAACTAGAACACTGCAGAAAGTTTCACTTCACGTTCCTGAGTAGAAAGTTCTGGAATTTTATTTCCTCTGAATATTTGAAGTTTCTGAAAATAGTTTTGGACTTCATTGGAATAGTGAATAAATAAATATTTTAAATTTGTGTCATATTCTATGAGCACAGTCTCATCTCATCTCATTATCTCTAGCCGCTTTATCCTTCTACAGGGTCGCAGGCAAGCTGGAGCCTATCCCAGCTGACTACGGGCGAAAGGCGGGGTACACCCCGGACAAGTCGCCAGGTCATCACAGGGCTGACACATAGACACAGACAACCATTCACACTCACATTCACACCTACGCTCAATTTAGAGTCACCAGTTAACCTAACCTGCATGTCTTTGCACTGTGGGGGAAACCGGAGCACCCGGAAGAAACCCACGCGGACACGGGGAGAACATGCAAACTCCACACAGAAAGGCCCTCGCCGGCCCCGGGGCTCGAACCCAGGACCTTCTTGCTGTGAGGCGACAGCTAACCACTACACCACCGTGAGCACAGTCTGACCTCTGGAAATTTTCGTAAAAAAACAACAACCATTTCTTTCTTTCTTTTATGAAACTATTTGAGGGTTTTCATGGCTGTGTGTGTTGTAACGGATCTCTTTTGATGGTCATCTTGTTGCGCCGCTTTACAAAACTCATTACAGCATCTGATGGATGCACACAACAATCAACTTTTTCTTTTCCTCACTGTTTTGGGAAGCTGTTTAATATTTTTAAAGCATTTTTATAACTCTCTCTCTCTCTCTCTCTCTCTGTTCCTTCACTCCTGCTGTCCATCACAGAGGCAGTGGAAAGAACACGGGGTAATTTCACTCTTCGCTGTGCACATCAAGATTGTACATATAGCAGCTCTATAACAATACGGCACCCTGAGTGCAAATTCTTCAAATTACCCAGCGTTCACTGCATCAAGGTGCAAAAAATAGTGAGTATACCTGTAACTAAATGTAAAAGTTTAATTTATGCTTTTATATTTAATAGTTTAAAAATACACATTTTTCATTTTACATTCAGTTGATGGGTTTCGGTCACGTGACTTTTCTTTCTTTCTTTTTTTTTTAAAAATTGATTTTCAATAAATCTCATATACAAATCATATCATATAATTGTCTTCAATCTGTACGTACAGAATCATAACATCTGTCAAATATGGTGTTAATCTCCCTGTCCCTCCCACCCACCTTCCCTATCACCCAGTATAGGACTACAGATTGTAGAATATATCCACAAAACAAGACTAAACAATAAAAAAGGGAGGAAAAGAGAAAAAGAGAGAAATGTAGTGTGTGTGTGTGTGTGTGTGTGTGTGTGTGTGTGTGTGTGTGTGTGTGTGGTGCTCTCTGCTGCATTCTCTGAATAAGAAAAATGCAGTGTTGCATTAATCTACATCAAGAGGTTCTTGTAGGGAGTCATAGTAGTTCCAAAAAGGTCTCCAAGTTCTATCAAAAGTTTGTGAAGACCCTGTGAGTGTGTATTTAATTTGCGCCAACTTCAAAAAAATACAACACATCTTTGAGCCACTTTGAAAAGGATGGGGGAGCCTGTTGCTTCCATTTTAAAAGAATCAGACGCCTTGCAAGAAGTGTTGTGAAAGCTATGACCGCATAGGCTTTATTTGGTAAAAGATCTCGGGATTCCACTGGTATTAGTCCAAAGAGGGCACAGACAGGGTCAGGGTTAAATTGTATTCCAAACCTCTCACTAAAAGCTTTAAAAATATCTCGCCAAAAGAAGGAAAAGTTTTGGGCAGAACCAAAACATATGTATTAAATCTGCTGGCTGACCTCTACACCTAGGGCATAATGGTTCAACGTTCGGATAAATTCTTGCCAATCTAGCATTGGTTAAATGAACCCTATGTACTACTTTCAGTTGTAATAAAAACCATGTAGGGCAGATGTACATGATGTATGTACTAGGTCTAAGCAAGGACAAGTTATCCTAATGGGCTTCATGGGCAGCTGCCCAGGGCCTTGGCCACTAGGGGGCCTCGGAGATAGCGAGATCGGAAAATCTCATCTCATTATCTCTAGCCGCTTTATCCTGTTCTACAGGGTCGCAGGCAAGCTGGAGCCTATCCCAGCTGACTACAGGCGAAAGGCGGGGTACACCCTGGACAAGTCGCCAGGTCATCACAGGGCTGACACATAGACACAGACAACCATTCACACTCAATTTAGAGTCACCAGTTAACCTAACCTGCATGTCTTTGGACTGTGGGGGAAACCGGAGCACCCGGAGGAAACCCACGCGGACACGGGGAGAACATGCAAACTCCGCACAGAAAGGCCCTCGTCGGCCACGGGGCTCGAACCCGGACCTTCTTGCTGTGAGGTGACAGCGCTAACCACTACACCACCGTGCCGCCCCAGATCGGAAAATATGAAACGATATTTTCAGAAGTTTTGATCATATTGATAACATTTTTGATGCATTTCGCCACCTATAAGGAAGCCCACCTTGTCCCGTCGCATAAATCACCCGTCATTGTCAATATGATCACTGTCCACCATGTCTTCACTGTTGTAACTGTGAAGACATGGTTGACATGTGAAACTGTTGTAGGCCTCGGTTATGTTCTTGACATGTTGTTCATTGACTCACTCATTCAAAGGCTTCTTGAGGCTAAACTTTAGTTAACCAGACTTGTTAACCGTGATGTCTGATGGATTTTTTGGAAGGCTGAAAATCCTTGCGGTTGATTCTTGCAAGCCATAGATGGCCGCCATGAAATTTCAAAATGTCTCACTTTCGACATTTGATATGTTGTCTATGTTCTATTGTGAATACAATATCAGTTTTTGAGATGTGTAAATTATTGCATTCTGTTCTTTTTTACAATTTGTACTTTGTCCCAACTTTTTTGGAATTGGGGTTGTAAAACTGTCCCCAAAGCCAAACTCTTTGAGCGTGAAGAATAGGTATCCCCACTCAACTCGGTCAAAGGCCTTTTCAGCATCAAGAGAAATTACTACCTCTGGGCACTTTGACACAGTTGAATGAATGCTATTAAATAGTTTTCTTAAATTTGAGTATGAATGTCTGCCTTGAACAAAGCCTGTTTGGTCGGGTGAAACAACGTCTGGGACCACATCCTCCAAGCGCTTTGCCAAAACTTTGGATAGCACTTTGAAATCAACATTTAGCAAAGAGATAGGTTGGTAAGATGTGCACAGTAATGGATCTGTATCCTTTGTTCTTGACATGTTGTTCATTGACTCACTCATTCAAAGGCTTCTTGAGGCTAAACTTTAGTTAACCAGACTTGTTAACCGTGATGTCTGATGGATTTTTTGGAAGGCTGAAAATCCTTGCGGTTGATTCTTGCAAGCCATAGATTTCTCCTTTGTATGCTGAGTTTCTTTGTTTGCTCGCCTTCGTGCTCCCGTACAGTGGGAATTCCATAAAAGCTCCGCTTGACGTCATCATCTGACCTATTACGACAGCCGTGAATACAACAGGTGTGCACCATTGCTAGCTTTAAATAGTAATAATGTAACTATAAATGTAAATAATATATAAATAAATGTAACTCGCGCATTACAATGTGTGCTCAGTGACCCGTACGGTAAGCTTGCCCTACAAGATGGCCGCCATCAGGGAATCCCCGACTCTGTGACGTCATGTGAAAACTATCAATTGCCAATTGACCTAATGAGTTACAATTTGGTCCTCCAGCTGTTCCTTTTTTGTACCTTTAACTTTTCCAGCCTCTTATTGCCCCTGTCCCAACTTTTTTGAGATGTGTTGCTGTCATGAAATTTCAAATGAGCCAATATTTGGCATGAAATTTCAAAATGTCTCACTTTCGACATTTGATATGTTGTCTATGTTCTATTGTGAATACAATATCAGTTTTTGAGATGTGTAAATTATTGCATTCTGTTCTTTTTTACAATTTGTACTTTGTCCCAACTTTTTTGGAATTGGGGTTGTAAAACTGTCCCCAAAGCCAAACTCTTTGAGCGTGAAGAATAGGTATCCCCACTCAACTCGGTCAAAGGCCTTTTCAGCATCAAGAGAAATTACTACCTCTGGGCACTTTGACACAGTTGAATGAATGATATTAAATAGTTTTCTTAAATTTGAGTATGAATGTCTGCCTTGAACAAAGCCTGTTTGGTCGGGTGAAACAACGTCTGGGACCACATCCTCCAAGCGCTTTGCCAAAACTTTGGATAGCACTTTGAAATCAACATTTAGCAAAGAGATAGGTTGGTAGGACGTGCACAGTAATGGATCTGTATCCTTTTCTGCCAACAGTGTAATAGAGGCCTGCCTCAATGTCATAGGCAGGCTGCCTGAGGAAAGTGCCTCTTTAAATATTGCTTGCAGAATTGGTGCCAACTGATGGGAAAACTTTTTATAGAATTCAGCTGTGTATCCATCAGGCCTGGGGGACTTGTTATTTTGCATTGATTTAATGGCTGTAATTATCTCAGAAGTCGAAATGTCTTCACTCAGATGACTATTTTGTTCCTCTGACACAGTTGGGACAGTAAGGTTTTCAAAGAACTACCATGGAAGTTCATCATTCCTACATTCTGATGTGTAAAGGATCACATAAAAGTCTTGAAATGCTTTGTTTATGTCGTTATGATCCGTCAGAATCTTTCCTGTGTGTGACTGGAACTTTGTGATGGAGCGGGAGGCAGCTGCTTGTCTTGCTTGCTGTGCTAATAACCTACTTGCTTTGTCCCCATGTTCATAGACATTATGTCTGGATTTCAAAATAAGACATGTAGCCTCATCAGTAGAAAGACGATTGAATTCAGATTGTAGCCTCAAACATTCCTTGTAAAGATCTAGGTCTGGGGAGTGAGCATATTTTGAGTCAATATCAAGGATTTGGGCGGCACGGTGGTGTAGTGGTTAGCACTGTCACCTCACAGCAAGAAGGTCCGGGTTCGAGCCCCGTGGCCGGCGAGGGCCTTTCTGTGCGGAGTTTGCATGTTCTCCCCGTGTCCGCGTGGGTTTCCTCCGGGTGCTCCGGTTTCCCCCACAGTCCAAAGACATGCAGGTTAGGTTAACTGGTGACTCTAAATTGACCGTAGGTGTGAATGTGAGTGTGAATGGTTGTCTGTGTCTATGTGTCAGCCCTGTGATGACCTGGTGACTTGTCCAGGGTGTACCCCGCCTTTTGCCCGTAGTCAGCTGGGATAGGCTCCAGCTTGCCTGCGACCCTGTAGAACAGGATAAAGCGGCTACAGATAATGAGATGAGATGAAATACAAACCTTTCACCAAGTGAAACTCAAGCATGATTCGATTCGTCTCTCTTCGATTTCAGTAAGAGGTTCAAAAACCACCTTTCTCGACATCTTTTTGTGAAATCCTGTGTTTATTCACCTTTTTTTATGAGTTCACGGGGAACCCTGAAGAAACTTTTATCATTTTCACGGTTTGATCGATTCGAACAACCTGAAACAACGCAAGCGTAAGGCATTTTTTTCATGCAAGCAATGCACCTTCTCCATACAAACACTTTGTCAACTGAGCTTTGGTAGACCACCAGCTAAAGTTTTGAATAACTAATGAGGTGGATGTGATGTCATGTGAAACCCAGCAATGGTATTCTCCTCTCCACTTACGTACGCACATATGAAGAGTATGTGAGGAATAAATTGGGGTTGGACAATGAAATCTCATCTCATCTCATTATCTGTAGCCGCTTTATCCTGTTCTACAGGGTCGCAGGCAAGCTGGAGCCTATCCCAGCTGACTACGGGCGAAAGGCAGGGTACACCCTGGACAAGTCGCCAGGTCATCACAGGGCTGACACATAGACACAGACAACCATTCACACTCACATTCACACCTACGGTCAATTTAGAGCCACCAGTTAACCTAACCTGCATGTCTTTGGACTGTGGAGGAAACCGGAGCACCCGGAGGAAACCCAAGCGGACACGGGGAGAACATGCGAACTCCGCACAGAAAGGCCCTCGCCGGCCACGGGGCTCGAACCCGGACCTTCTTGCTGTGAGGCGACAGCGCTAACCACTACACCACCGTGCCGCCCGCAAAGAGAATTTAAAAAAAAAATTGATCCAATATCCGATATGTTTTCTTTAATAGCTGATCCACCATTTTTTGCTGCTATAAGACTGACACTGATACTGGGTATTGGATCTCAAGTTGTCATGTATATAAATCAAAGACCAGACACTAAAGGAAAAGCTCACACTCCCCTACAGTTTACAGGGAGTATAAAGAGTACGATTATCGAGTAATTACACAGTGCAGCATTTTGATTTCTGTGTGCACAAAGATGGTAAAATTAGGCTAAGTAGAGATGAGCTAATATAAACAATTTATGAAAATTAATGGAATACAGAAGCTAGCATAATGCTGTTGGCTAGCAAAGAACTAAGAATTGCAAAGTGCAAAACAAGGTTTAAATGAAAGAGAGGGAGAGATGGAGAGAGACGGAGGGACAGAAAGAGGCACATGAAACCAAAATACATCTAGGAAAGTAATAAGATTAGTTTTTATTAAACTATTTGCAGTAATATACAGTGTGGTCAGAAGTTTACATACAGTGACATGAATGTCATCTTGGATATGAATGTCATGGCAATATTTGGGCTTTCAGTAATTTCTCAGAACTGTTCTTTTTCTGTGGCAGAATGATTATACAGCATACATCTTTAATTAAAAAAAGAAACACTAGAATTTGGTGCACAAGTTTCAATTTTCTTTGGGTTTTCTGAAATCAACACAGGGTCAAAATTATACATATGCTCACTTAGATTATTAATTCAGAGGTGCTGAAACTTCTAAAATGTCTATTATCTTGCCAAGCCCGAGGTCTCTTAACCTCCTGTTAGTGATCATGATTGACTACAGCTGGTAGCTTTTCTGTGCCTTCATAAAAGGGTTTGTTTACAGCACTCATTGGCTTGACCAACACACAGTAAAATGGGAAAGTCCAAGGAGCTCAGTGCAGATCTGAGAAAGAGGATCGCAGATATACACAACTCCGGAATGTCTCTTAGAGTCATTTCTAAACAACTGCAAATTCCAAGAACAGTTCAAACAATTGTATCCAAGTTATTGTGAGGTGTAGTCACTTTGCTAAGCCACTTTGCTTCAAAAAACCCCCAAACTGTCACTCTCAGCTGAAAGGAAATTGGTTCGGGTGGTCAGGAACAACCTGGGAACCACCATGGCATAGCCCTGCCATGAACTGGAAGTTGATGGATCACCATTTACAGTTCAGATCACCATGGACTAAAAGGCTGCTATCCAAGAAATAACCCCCTGCTCCAAAATTGACACCTTCAAGCTCAAGTAAAGTTTGAAGCTGACCACATGGGCAAAGAAAAAGCCTTCTGGAGGATAGCTGTGTGGTCAGATGAGACAAAGATTGAGTTGTTTGGCCACAATGACCACCATGTACATCAATTTGCTAGGAAGCATAAAGATCGGACTGTGAAGCAATGGAAAAAGGTCATGTGGTCTGATGAGTCCAGATTGACCCTATTCCTGAGTGATGGGTGTGTCAGGGAAAGAAGGGAAGCACATGAAGCGATGCACCCATCATACATAGTGTCCACTGTACAAACCTCTGGAGGCAGTGTTATGATCTGGGGTTGATTCAGTTGGTCAGGTCGAGGCTCAGCAACATTATGGGGCAATAAAATGAAGTCAGCTGATGACCTGAATGTACTGAATGACCAGGTTGTCACCACAAAAGTTGATTTTTTTTTTCCTTCAAATTGTTAGAGTGGTTCAGGAAGCGTGAGGAATCATTTTCACTCATGAATATTGGCCACCACAGAGTCCTGGCCTTAACCCTATGGAAATCTTTCACTAGGTGAAAATATGAATTTAAAGGAACCTTTAAGTATTTAGTAGTGTATTTAAGCTACCTTTAAGACCAGCCCTTGAATTTAGTAGTAAATTTAAGTACTTTTACTGCACTTTTTTAATTCATTAAATGTACCAGTTACTTTAAGACCCTTTACTGGTCTTCTTAAAAGTAGTAGTAGTGACTTTAAGTACATTTAAATGTTAAATTTAGTAACTTTAACAAAGTGACATCTTAAATGTTCTTTTTAACAGCATTTTGTTATCTCTAAGAAGTCATGGAAAGTCATGGAAAGTTATACTCTAAGGCCCTGTCCACACGGCAACGGATTCAGGTGAATCTGATAAAATTGTTTATCGTTTCGGCCTGGCGTCCACATGGCACCGGCGTTTTGGGTGCCCCAAAACTACATTTTTTGAGAACGGGTTCCAGAGTGGAAAAATCTGGCAACGGCGGCGTTGCGAAGTCGTCTGGATGAGTAGAACGGATTTGTTTACGATGACGTCACAACCACATGACTAGAACAAGCAGCACTCTCGCTGTTTTGTATGAACCACTGCATTGCATTCACTTTTGTATACAGCTTTTCTTTTAAATAAACAAGTAACTGAACCATTTCTTGAATTTCTTTTTTTTATTGGATAAGACTGCTTTTCAAAATGTTCACACACAATATAAAAAGTTATATAAATTATATAAAAATGCTTTTCAAAATGTTCACACACAATAAGAAAATTAAGTTATATAAAACTATGCACACTAATAAAACTAATTTGTACACACAGAAGGCACGATTTCCTCGCGTAGTCGCAGCCATCTTCTTGTTGTTGTTGTGTGTTTGTTCCTGTGAGTGCTTCACGCCGAGTAGAAGAAGGGGTTTATGCGCATGCGTCCTACTTCTTCTATTGTTCTGGTGTCTCCGATGGGACCGTCTTACAGCGCACGTAGAGGTGTGGCATGTGTATTGCATCGTTTTCAGCAAGCGTTGCGTTGCTATATGAACCTGATATTTTACTGATCCGTTGCCCATGTGGACGCGATATTTTTTTAAATAAAATCTCGTTGCCGTTGTCGTATGGACATAGGCGGTTTTAAACGGGGGCCAGAGGGGGCCAGTGCCCCTGTAAAATTGCTCCTGGCCCCTGTTGTGGCCCCTGTGCTGAACAGATAATAAGATTTATTAATTTAGACATGCGCTGGCTCGAAGATCGGAACTGACATGACGGAGTGTTCTACACGGACTCCTTAAAGTGCTACACGCACACTGTTACCTGCAGCAGAAAGACCAGCAGCAGCGCGAATTGTAAACTTCGGAAGTGAGTGATAACAGCTGTCACGTCCGAAGTTTTTTGATTGAAAAGCCATCAGATACAGTAGCGTTGACACGTTTCACTGAGCCATATAAAGAAGTATTTTTTGAGCTCTTTAGACTATGCAAAATAGCTGTGGCACTCCCAGTGAGATCTGCCTCTTGTGAGCGGAGTTTCTCCACTTTGAAACTGGTGAAGACCTACCTCCGATCTACCATTAGTGAGGAGCGTCTAAGCAATCTTGGTGTGCTCAGCATTGAATCCAGAAGGTCCAAGGCTTTGAACCTTGATGCATTTGTAGACCGTTTCTCAAGGAGTCACAATCGCAGAATCTTGTTGTTGTAGTGTTTCAGCCTGCTGTGAATGCTATAGGGTGATTCTGAGACCACTGTATGTGAATTTATTTTTTCTTTCTATTTTTCCCCCCTGCTGTACATAAAGAGAGTGAGATGATGACAGTGTGATTTAGATAAAGATAGTGATTGTACATTCAAGTCTCATGTTGTGAAAAAGAAAATTCATTCATGCTGTGAATTTAAAAAGTGTCATTGGACAGATAAAAGGTTCATTGTATGCAAAAATAGAAATCTTATTTTACAAAAAAGAGAAACATGGTTTTAAGATTTATTGAGCACAATTTATTTTATGTTTAGGCTATTGAGACAGAATGTTTATCTCATTGTATTTATGCTCAATGTATTTAGTTTTGGTTTTAAATAAACTAAACAAAACATTTTGAACGCTTAAATATTGCAATGTTTTTTCCTTATATGTGCCCCCCTGAAAAAACACTGGCCCCACCTCGGCCCCCCTAGTAATTTTGGTCTAGAACCGCCACTGCGTATGGATGTAGCCTAAGACTTCTTAAAGTTATAAATAAATAAATACACTGAAATTTAGCATTCCGTAAACTTTTAGGATACTTTAAGATTATTTTAAAGCTGTTAATTTGTCTAGTCTTTGGGATGTGCTGGAGAAGACTTTACAGAGTGATTCGACTCTCTCATCATCAAGACAAGATCAAATTTACACGATTAATGCAACTCTGGATGGAAATAAAAGTGTGACTTTGTGTCGGGTTGTTGAAACAACATCATGGTGAAAATGCACCATAATCAAGGCTAAAGGCAGGTCAACTAAATATTAGAGTGTGTGACTTTTTTTTTTGGCTAGGAAGTGTATAAAGACTCTTAAAGGAACTGACCTCCTGAGTGAAGGTATCAATGCGCTGTCGAAGCGCACAGAAGGTGTTAGTACGCCTGTCATTATAGTGCGGACTTTCCATAGCATAGAAAATCGCCACGTTTCAATTTGTGTAACTGAACTTTGTTTCATGTCACTGGTCATATAAACCTATGTAAACAGGAAAAACGTGGAAGAGTTTGGTCGCATCTAACTACAGCCCCAAAAAATACCATTGGCCATACTGAGCCTAGCTACATTGCTAACAGGAGTGACAGCGCGTCTGACTGACTGGGAGGTCGCACAAAGCTCGGAGAGGTACGGATCAGCTCGTCTCAATTCAGAGAAGAACATATTTCATTATGGAAGTACGGTGGACTGTTCCTTTAAGCGACTATAAATAAGACATGGAAAATCCCATGTGGAAATAAATGGATAGTGTGTAAAAAAAAAAAAGTCACATGTGGAAATAAATTATTTGTAGAAAAAACAATCATGTTAAAATAAATCAATCATAAGGTAAAAAAAATAAACTTGTGTATAAAAATCACTTGTGGATAACAAAATCATGTAGTAAAAAAATCTGAAGTAGAAATAAATGAATCATCTGAAATGAATCAAATCAGGTGTTAAATTATCAAATGTGAAAAAAATAATCATGTAAAAATTCACACGTGAAAACAAATGAATGTAAAAATAAATTGCATGGAAATAAAGAAATCATGGGTTCAAAATCCTAAGTAGAAATAAACGAGTCAGGTTAAAAAAAAAAATCATATGCACTACTTGTGAAATAACTTACAAAGGAAGTGTATAAAAATGATGTGTAAATTTTACACAATTTTACGTAAAGATCATGTGACTTTTCTGTGAACCTGATCTCATGAGAAACTTCGCAGGAACTGAACCATTTGTGAGCCTTGATGTTGGATTTAATTTGATTTCATATAAAAATAAAGCTGGAAGAAAAGGTACAAAAGGTAACAGTACCCTTAACCCTAACTTTTAAGTACCCTTGAAAATGAAGTCGTGATGTTTGAAAACATCCCTCTTGAACATTTGTTATATAAATGTATTACGGCAGTGAAAAAGCTACATTTTTCATACTAAAAACTCAGACCTTCTCTGTTGAAATTCGTTCAGGGAGTGTGTTCCAGATGAAATCAGTGTATGTGCTTTCTACTGATAATTGATCCTAAGGTTTTTTTGCAGACTACTTCAGCCAGCCTCCTGCCTCGGTCTTATTCACACATCTGCCAAGAAGTTTTTGTAACTTTCACGAAAGGTAAAGGCCGTCATGGCCAAACTTTTGACTGCATGCTGTCAGATTGCCCTCTTTTCTCTCTACATGAGATAGTTCTGTATCGAGACTCTTCTAAAGCACATTTATAATGAATAAAACAGCTTTCAGTTCTATCAAAAGCCTGGTATCTTTAACATCTTTATTCGTTCTTGAGGGTTAAACAAATTATAGAAGAATGTGCTTTCGTCTCTCTCTCTCTCTCTCTCTCTCTCTCACACACCATTGTGACAATACACTAGGGCTGAATTTCCTCTGGTGTTTGATGGACATTATGGTTAGTATACAGTATGTTAAAGGTTCTGACTGCAAAGTTGAATTCTGGGCAAAATGTTCTATTTCCGTTGCTGTTCGAGTTTCGAGATGTTTTGCTGCACGCATACACCGTGTATCCTATGTGTAAATGTTTTGCCGAGATAAAAGCATCCCGCATTTTATGATTCCGGAGATTGCCGAAGCAAGTGAGCAACAATATCACATGACCGCCGTGGGGCGTGTTTGACCTACTTTTAACCAAAACAAGTTGGTGTGGGGGCGGCACGGTGGTGTAGTGGTTAGCGCTGTCGCCTCACAGCAAGAAGGTCCGGGTTCGAGCCCCGTGGCCGGCGAGGGCCTTTCTGTGTGGAGTTTGCATGTTCTCCCCGTGTCCGCGTGGGTTTCCTCTGGGTGCTCCGGTTTCCCCCACAGTCCAAAGACATGCAGGTTAGGTTAACTGGTGACTCTAAATTGACCGTAGGTGTGAATGTGAGTGTGAATGGTTGTCTGTGTCTATGTGTCAGCCCTGTGATGACCTGGCGACTTGTCCAGGGTGTACCCCGCCTTTCGCCCGTAGTCAGCTGGGATAGGCTCCAGCTTGCCTGCGACCCTGTAGAAGGATAAAGCGGCTACAGATAATGAGATGAGATAAGAAGTTGGTGTGGGCAAATGTGGCGGACTCCGCTCTCCCGCCAGCTAAAAGCCAGTGGAAAAGAAAAGCAAGGTTAGATGATGTGTCATTTTTCTGGACGGATAACTAAATCATTCTAGCTAGCGCTTAGCTGTCTTCCCAGATAGCAATTTGATCTGAGCCGGATCAGCACCGGATGTACCCAAAAGTCCGGTCTGAATACAGTAAACGGATCCGTCCCATATAACTTTTGCTCTCCACCCCGTATCCAGCACAGATACAATTTTTGGATCTGGAACGGATGTGGGCCAGGTCCGGCACGGATCACTAAAAACACGTGTCTGTTGAAACTGTTGAAGAGCGCACCCGCGCTTTTGAAACTGTTGAAGAAATTGTTAGTGTCTGTTGAAACTGTTGAAGAGCGCGCCTGCGCGGTCCCGCCCCGCGGGTGTATAAACCTATCACTGTGTGTATCATTCTGCTCACATCTGACGCTGACCCGGGGAAAGGGTTGGCCTGTCAGACTGAGCCAATGCGGACCTTAGAACATCAGCCGCGGACTGTAATGCTATCTGGGTTAGCTTTAGATTGCATGGGCTCAACTCCATAGTGTCAGAGAACACAAGGCTAGACCGGCATTCAAACGTGGCAGTTCTGAACTACAACACCCAAGAACCACAGCGCCCTCGGTCACCTGACTATTAAATCACACCACCTACAGGTCATGTCACAATCAACCACTCTCCTACGTATATAAGCCCCACTCTCCAACCAGCCCTTTGCGAAGTATCATTTGGTGTTCTTTCCCACTCATACCGAGCCGTTTGTTTTCTGATAGCCCTTCCAGTTTATTAACCTTGTTTTTGTTTCTTTTCGACCTTATCCTTTCGTTCGTTCTACGCTGCTCTGTTTGTTGATCGCCCAACCCTCACTAGTTTACTGACGTCACTTCCTGAACACCAATTTCGATACCTCTGACAGTTTGCACGACCCCAGCCTCCCCTGCATCTGTAAGTGCCTGCACTCTGACACATGGGAGCGAGTATGGAGTTATACACCTACTGTTTTGATTTTACACAGAAATAAATGATAACACAAGAGCAGGAACAGAGAAAAGATATATTCGTCTTTTGTTTCACGGATCTATTTGTGAATGTCGACTACAAATTACATCCCTTAAACTCAAAACTCTCTGAGGTTGATGCAGAGTCATGATGTTTTCCGCATGTCACCATCTTGGTATGATGCAGTTCCATTTTTATAATAATTAGTTAAAGCTCCTCGCGTTCGGCTGTTTCCTGTTTCCTTAGGGCCGTACTGTTTACCTCAAGAGGGAGAAAAACGGTTTAAAATGTAGAAAAGTGACCCTCAGGACATCAAAATGATGACATCTCTGAACTCTGAGCATCAGAACTGGACCATGGAGCAATGGAAGAAGGTGTCCTGGTCTGATGAATCATATTTTCTTTTACGTCATACAGTGGTGCTTGAAAGTTTGTGAACCCTTTAGAATTTTCTATATTTCTGCAAAAATATGACCTAAAACATCATCAGATTTTCACACAAGCCCTAAAAGTAGATAAAGAGAACCCAGTTAAATAAATGAGACAAAAATATTATACTTGGTCATTTATTTATTGAGGAAAATTATCTAAAGTTACATTTCTGTGAGTGGCAAAAGTATGTGAACCTTTGCTTTCAGTATCTGGTGTGACCCCCTTGTGCAGCAATAACTGCAACTAAACGTTTCCGGTAACTGTTGATCAGTCCTGCACACCGGCTTGGAGGAATTTTAGCCCATTCCTCCGTACAGAACAGCTTCAACTCTGAGATGTTGGTGGGTTTCCTCACATGAACTGCTCGCTACAGTATGACCACGGGAGGGACGGTTCTTCCTGGGTGGAGGCTAACTTCTTTCCTCCATCATCTTCTCTCCTCGGCGTACTTCTGTATTAAGGCTTTGAAAATTGAGGGAAATTAGAGAATCACCATTCACATGAGATGCAACTTGTATTCCGAGTCTTGACCCGGGATCCCGTATATCCATGACATAATGATCTGCAATGATGGTGGTGTCCCAGGTTGCATCCCTTGTGATGGTCTTCTAGGGAAAGAGGTACACCTTATAGTGGTCGTCTGGGAGATAAGAAGGTTAGGAACGCACTGCCACCGCAGGATTCATTTGCCGCTGTCCAATGGCCACCCACCGCTTGGTCTCCTGAGGTAGTCCACCCTGCACCATCTCTTTGAAAAGAGACCAAGGAGGTACAACTGGGCATTTTCATGTGGCACTAGGAATCATTCCACCATTGTGACTGGGGAACTTTGACCAAATGCACACCCTTCTTATGAGGGCAATTAACTAACTGACTCCCTAACTGACTAACTCACTAACTAATCAAACACATAAACAAACAAACAAATAAACATATGTTTGGAACAATTTTTTTTAATTTCTTCGTATGTTTCCTATATAACTGTATTAATTTTCATGAATAATAACAAACAGTGGATTATATATTTTACAGAGAATTTTCTTTCATTAAAATGTCATTCAGTGTAACATTTTAAATTGGCCAATTAAATTAGCTGAAATTTTAGCTCCAATATCCAACTTGAATGATACATCATTATACATATCATAATACAATGTTGTATATACAGGACACTTTTTTGTGTTCTATTCCCTTCTAGTGGGTTTCATTCATTTGGTTTGATAGCATGCAATATTGTTAGCGTATTGCTTATCCTACATATATTACGTCACTCTACCCAATGGAGAATGAGCGTGCAATATTGTTACAATATTGCACAGTGTCAAGACATCACATGTCAGAGACGTAAAACTTCTGCACTAGTGAGCGACAGTGACAATTTGTAAACAAACATAGCCACCAGGTTTTGCTTTGTTAAAAATGGAAGATTTTGAGAGAATTTTGGCTGTCAGGTCGCTCCGTTGTGTGTAGCTGTCGATGTTGATTTTAAAAGTAACTAAGTAAATTACACAGGGAAAAAAAAATTCGGCTTGACTGCGCTAGCGTTGGCCTTTGCTAACACTACACCAGCTGGAAGGTAACTGCACTGCCATGCTAACATGATTGAGTCACGGTTAAGCTCGTTTTGGCCTTCAAGAATGCTGATATGAAGAGAGTGTGCATGTATAATAATAATAATAATAATATTTGGTGGCTTTTTTGTGTTCTATCAGATATATTCCATTCAGCTACTCATCTTTGACTCGTTCAATATCATGTTAGCTAAATGGAATATATCTGATATACCACTCAACGTCAGCTAATATTATTTAAATATAATACATCATTATATGGGGTGGCACGGTGGTGTAGTGGTTAGCGCTGTCGCCTCACAGCAAGAAGGTCCGGGTTCGAGCCCCGGGGCGGGCGAGGGCCCTTCTGTGTGGAGTTTGCATGTTCTCCCCGTGTCTGCGTGGGTTTCCTCCGGGTGCTCCGGTTTCCCCCACAGTCCAAAGACATGCAGGTTAGGTTAACTGGTGACTCTAAATTGACCGTAGGTGTGAATGTATGTGTGAATGGTTGTCTGTGTCTATGTGTCAGCCCTGTGATGACCTGGCGACTTGTCCAGGGTGTACCCCGCCTTTCGCCCGTAGTCAGCTGGGATAGGCTCCAGCTTGCCTGCGACCCTGTAGAACAGGATAAAGCGGCTAGAGATAATGAGATGAGATGAGACATCATTATATATCACTTTAAAAGCAATGAGCTTTTTAAATGTATGATCTCAATATTTTTTAATGTTCCTATGTAGATTGTACAGTTAGGTCCATATATATTTAGACACTGACACAAATTTTGTTTTTTTACCTGTTTACTGAAACATATTCAAGTTATAGTTATATAATGGGGCGGCACGGTGGTGTAGTGGTTAGCGCTGTCGCCTCACAGCAAGAAGGTCCTGGGTTCGAGCCCCGGGGCCGGCGAGGGCCCTTCTGTGTGGAGTTTGCATGTTCTCCCCGTGTCCGCGTGGGTTTCCTCCGGGTGCTCCGGTTTCCCCCACAGTCCAAAGACATGCAGGTTAGGTTAACTGGTGACTCTAAATTGACCGTAGGTATGAATGTGAATGGTTGTCTGTGTCTATGTGTCAGCCCTGTGATGACCTGGCGACTTGTCCAGGGTGTACCCCGCCTTTCGCCCGTAGTCAGCTGGGATAGGCTCCAGCTTGCCTGCGACCCTGTAGAAGGATAAAGCGGCTAGAGATAATGAGATGAGTTATATAATGGACATGGACATAAAGTCCAGACTTTCAGTGATGGAAGATTGCAGAATAATTTCCATGGTGAAGAGAAACCCCTTCACAACAGCCAACCAAGTGAACAACACTCTCCAGGAAGTAGGCACATCAATATCCAAATCTACCATCAAGAGAAGACTGCATGAAAGTAAATACAGAGGGTTCACTGCACGGTGCAAGCCACTCATAAGCCTCAAGAATAAAAAGGCTAGATTGGACTTTGCTAAAAAAACATCTAAAAAAGCCAGCACAGTTCTGGAAGAACATTCTTTGGACAGATGAAACTAAGATCAACCTCTACCAGAATGATGGAAAGAAAAAAGTATGGCAAAGGCATGGTACAGCTCATGATCCAAAGCATACCACATCATCTGTAAAACACGGTGGAGGCAGTGTGATGGCTTGGGCATGCATGGCTGCCAGTGGCACTGGGTCACTAGTGTTTACTGATGATGTGACACAGGACAGAAGCAGTCGGATGAATTCTGAGGTATTCAGAGACATACTGTGTGCTCAAATCCAGCCAAACTGATTGGTCGGTGTTTCATAATACAGATGGACAATGACCCAAAACATAAAGCCAAAGCAACCCAGGAGTTTATTAAAGCAAAGAAGTGGAATATTTTTGAATGGCCAAGTCAGTCACCTGATCTCAACCCAATTGAGCATGCATTTCACTTGTTAAAGACTAAACTTCAGAGAGAAAGGCCCACAAACAAACAGCAACTGAAAACTGCTGCAGTAAAGGCCTGGCAGAGCATTTAAAAGGAGGAAACACAGTGTCTGGTGATGTCCATGAGTTCAAGACTTCAGGCAGTCATTGCCAACAAAGGGTTTTCAACCAAGTATTAGAAATGAACATTTTATTTACAATTATTTAATTTGTCCAATTACTTTTGAGCCCCTGAAATGAAGAGATTGTGTTTAAAAAATGCTTTAGTTCCTCACATTTTTATGCAATCATTTTGTTCAACCCACTGAATTAAAGCTGAAAGTCTGAACTTCAACTGCATCTGAATTGTTTTGTTCAAAATTCATTGTGGTAATGTACAGAACCAAAATTAGAAAAATGTTGTCTCTGTCCAAATATTTATGGACCTAACTGTATGTTGCTGTATGAATGTATGATTTGTTTTTGTCTAAAGCAGTGATTACTGGGAAAAAAATTTAAATACCAAGTTCTACAGTATGTTAGCCAATTTCCGACTTTATAAAAAAAAATTACTTCCTTACACTGAAATTTACTGACTTACTGTGGTAAGTTGGTGTAACAAGTGTTCTAGGTGGGTGGAGCACAGAGGCATGGCAGGCCAGAACTGAGTTCTCAAAAGACTCTTTTATTAGCTTTTCACCGTTAAAGGGCTGATGACACGTTTTTGACATCTTTGGCGATGTTTTATAACATAAAAAGTAATTCCCGATGATCCATCTATTAATTCACGAAGGCGCCTATTTTACAAGTTATGATAAAAAACGCGGCTATTTGGGCAAATTTGACGGGGCTGCAGCACCCAGGAGACGAAAGAGGAGGAGGGGCTATATGACGTCAACGAAAGAATCTTCCTCCTAACTTACCAGTTTGTTGTTGATGCGAGAGGTGTTCAGTTTATCATTATTAGTATTATTATTATGCATTATTATTTTATATATATATAGTTATTATGCCTTCGCGTTGTGTTGCCGGCTTTTGCTCCAAAACCCACAAGGATGGGGTAAGTTTATTCAAGTTTCCCAGAGATCCCGAGCTGCATGCGAAGTGGGTGAAGCAAGTCAGGCGCACTCGTGACAAGTGGGAGCCCTCACCAACATCCGTCCTGTGCTCTGAACACTTCGATTTGGATTGTTTTGACACCCTTCCCAGCTTAAAGGAATCTCTTGGGTGTTCAGTTCAGCACAAACGTGTGTTGCTACCATCAGCAGTGCCTACAGTATTCCGGAGGGGGTCTACTAGTAGCTATGCTGGATCCAGCAGTCGCCTGGGACAAGGCGACTCCTCCAAAGACAGTCCAACTGTCAGAACATGTGTTGAGAAACGACATAAGATAAAGGTACATAGAGCTATAGAGTGCTCCGACATGATGCTAAAAATAGTAACACTGTGGTCTGTGCGGCCATCTTGGAAGTGACTCGCTCCAGAGCGCTCATAGAGTACACATCATAGAGTACACATTCATGATAATCATAAATGTAATCATAAAGTCGGCGTGATATCAGTCATGTATTTGCTTGTGAAAGCTTGCACTGTCTTCGATGGTGTTGGATGGTTTGTTTACATCTTCTTAGTACTAATACAAAAAAAACTGATCTATGGGCATGGGCATCATATCGCCTAGTCTTCCTCCTCACTTGCTGGTTTGTTGATGTGACAGATTTGTAGTAGCAGTTGTAGTATTTTGCCTTTGCATTGTGGTCTCTTATTGCCAAGTTGAAAGAATTTGTTTCTCAAAGCAAACACTGAGGGAAAGCTAACTTAGCCAGACAAGTAGGCTACAGATTGTCATTTGCTTACACTGATGTAGGTTATCAAATATTTTGCTTCATTCAAGGATAAAACTAAGACGCCATAAACTAGAAGACGTGCCTGCCAATATTATCCTAAATGTATCACGGATCAGGCATAGTCGTAAGCTTATTATGTTAGCCATTTGCATGCTCCATTAGGAGCTATGTATTCAGTGTAGCATACGGCTTACATGATATAAGCAGTGTTTACACATGCAAGACAACAATACACAATATTAAAATATTGATTCCATAACATTTTGAACAAATATGGGTTGACCTACCAATCCTTGTTATCCAACCTTGTGGTGTTCAATGCTGGGCTGTCTGCCTGTCCGCTGTCCATCTCGGAGTCGGAGTCGCTCTCAGATTGCACAGTAACAGGTTCAAACCTGTACGGTTGGATGCACCCGTGTTCGTCATCACTTGATTCTTCCGATCTATCCCACTCACAACACAATTCTAGACTCCCAGAAGAGGAAGAGCTAGAGAGTTCACCGGCGTTTTCATGCGCCATTTCCATTGAGTAGAACAGCCAGTGAACCGCAGCGTGTTCTTCCGCTGACGTCACAACATGGCCGCGAGCCACGGACCCAGTTTTCTTGCGCTGTGCAATTAAAAGTTGGATATTCGCGTAACAACAGCTTCTTTTCACGTAATTATAACAGAAATCTAACATGTTTGCCATGTTGTATAGTCTCGTCTCGTCTCGTCTTCTTCCGCTTATCCAGTTGTATAGTTTATTTAAGAAATTGCATAGAGTCATGTTCGTGTCATCAGCCCTTTAAACTATACACATGCACACAAGTATCCAGGTTGGGGGGAAGCTCCCTTCCTCCGCTCTCCCTCTCCTCTTATAGGGCGCGGTCACTGGGGAAGACACACAAACACAGGTTAATTCCCGTCAGGTGCAGCGATTCCGCCACTTACCTTCCCTGACTCTGCCCTCCATTCACAGACCGACGCTTGACCACGCCCCCGCTGCCACATACCCCCACCGCCCGACTCAGGCCAGGCAGCCGTCCGGCCTGCAGCCAACTCCCCCCCCCCCCCCGACGGGAGAGGAAGTCCGCCACAACCATCTGCACCCCTGTCCTGTGGACCACCTCGAACTTAAACGGCTGGAGTGCCAGATACCAACGGGTGATCCGCACATTGGCATCCTTCATGCAGTGGAGCCACTGCAGGGGCCCGTGGTTCGACCAGAGGGTGAAAGGGCTCCCCAGCAGATAGTAGCGGAGGGTGAGGACCGCCCACTTGATAGCGAGGCATTCCTTCTCTCTGGTGCTGTACCTGCCCTCGTGCACCGACAGCTTGCAGCTGATGTACAGCACTGGACGGTCCCCCCCTCCACCTCCTGGGACAGAACAGCCCCCAGCCCTCTGTCCGATGCGTCCATCTGTAAAACAAAGGGGAGAGAAATGTCAGGGGAGTGTAACAGTGGCCCCCCACACAGTGCAGCCTTTACCTTAAAAAAAGCCCGCTGGCATTGCTCCGTCCACTGGACTGGATCTGGTGCCCCATTTTTAGTGAGATCAGTCAGCGGGCTGGTGACGTCCGAATAATTAGGTATAAACCTATGATAGTAGCCAACCAGCCCCAGGAACTGCCTCACCCCCTTTTTGGTCTTGGGCCTCAGGCAGGCCGTAATCGCTGCTGTCTTATTGATTTGGGGACGCACCTGCCCATTGCCCAAGTGGAAGCCCAGATACAGTACTTCCACCCACCCAATCGCACACTTCTTCGGGTTGGCTGTGAGCTCTGCTCGCCTCAGCGACCCCAGGATGGCCCTCAGGTGTTTTAGGTTCCGCGGCCAGTCATTACTATAAATAATAATGTCATCTAGGTATGCAGCTGCATAGGTGGCTTGGGGGCGGAGGACCCTATCCATAAGCCGCTGGAACGTAGCGGGCACTCCAAACAGCCCAAACGGAAGTGTGACGAACTAGTGTAAGCCAAACGGTGTGGAAAAGGCTGTTTTCTCTCAGGATAGTGCAGTAAAGGGGATCTGCCAATATCCCTTTCTCAAATCCAGTGTCGAATAAAAACGAGCCGTGTCTAGTCGATTGAGCAACTCGTCAATACGAGGCATTGGGTACACATCAAATTTAGACACCGCGTTGACTTTTTTATAGTCCACACAGAACCGGACCGACCCGTCGGCCTTGGGAACCAAGACCACCGGACTGCTCCAGTCACTGTGGGACTCCTCGATGATGCCCATTTCGAGCATGGCCTCGAGTTCTTCCCAAACCACCTTTTTCTTGTGTTCGGGCAGTCTGTAAGGGTGGCTGCGCACTACCACCCCCGGGGACGTCTCAATGTGGTGTTCTATGAGGTGGGTGCAGCCGGGCAGGGGCAAGAACACGTCCGAAAATTCTGTTTGCAACCGGGCAACCTCCTTGAGCTGAGTCGGGGAGAGGTGGGCTCCACAGGGGACTGGAGCGGTGGGTGATGCCGATTTTCCCTTTTGAACCTCCGGCCCCAGCTCCGCCTTCTCTGGAACCACCGACACCAGCACCACGGGGACCTCCTCGCTCCAACGCTTTAACAGATTGAGGTGGTATACCTGTAACGCCCCACCCCTGTCCATTCGCCTCACCTCATAGTCGACGTCCCCGACTCGCTGTGTGACCTCAAAGGGTCCTTGCCACCTGGTGATTAATTTAGAGCTCGACGTGGGCAATAACACAAGTACTTTGTCTCCTGGTGTGAATTCCCTAAGGTGTGTGCCCCTGTTGTACAGGCGGACTTGATGTTCTTGAGCCTGCCGCAAATTCTCCTGGGTTAGGTGTGTGAGTGTGCGGAGCTTTGTGCGCAGGTCAATAACGTATTGAATTTCATTTTTGCTCGGGGAAGGTCCCTCCTCCCAATTTTCCCGCAGCACATCTAGGATGCCACGCGGCTTACGCCCATATAATAATTCAAACGGGGAGAACCCCGTGGAGACTCATGAGACCAAGAAGGAGGACCTTGTATTCATCTTTTGGGCCCCAGAGTGTGCTCCACTCAAGAGCAAGATGATCTATGCCAGCTCCAAGGATGCAATCAAGAAGAAATTCACAGGTATCAAGCATGAGTGGCAATTGAATTGTTTGGAGAACATCAAGGACCGAAAGGCTCTTGCAGAGAAGCTTGGGGGCTCTTCAGTGGTCAGTCTTGAAGGGAAGCTTCTGTCTGACTGAGGCCAATACTCTAGTGGGATAGAGCTGCATAGCTGTTCATTTCAACATGGGTAGGACAAGGGTATATGGCATTGATGCCAGTGGGAGGGCTCTAGTGGGTGGGGTGGGTTTGGAAAAAGGTGATGTTTCCAATCTCCACAAATTTAGCTGTCATTCCATTTCACACATACAAGAATGAAGTAAATCACTTAAAATGAAGGTTTATTATTATAACTGTAACAAGTGTTCTAGGTGGGTGGCAGAGGTGGAAAGAGTACTAAAATATTATACTCAAGTACAAGTACTGTTACTCTGATGAAATTTTACTTAAGTACAAGTAAAGTTACCAGACAAAAAAATCTACTCAAGTAAAAGTAAAAAGTAGATCATTTAATATGTACTTTGAGTAAAAGTAAAACGTTACTTTTAACAATGGGTGTTTTCTGCCTCCATTGTGTTGTGCAAAAATGAAAAAGAAGAGGAAACAAGGATATATGTACATCTCAACCCAGATGTTTTATTTAAAGGAAGTGTATCAAATTGAATGCTTAGGATAATGCTGCATTAAAACTGAGACAAACAAAAAAGGTCAATACACACAGTCATGTCGTTTACATCGCCCTGACCACACACAAAGCATTGTACATGAAATATGAAAGTGAAATGTTGCACCGAAATCTCGTAGCTTGCCTGTGTGCACTGTGTGTTATTGAACAATTCAATTCAAACATTATTTGTTTTGCTTAGTATTCCTTTCTGGCCTGTTGGATGTAGAATGGTAGGAGGACTGATCACGTCAGGTTGGCGAGCTAACTTGCTTGCATGATTAGTCAACCGAATAACAGACTAGTTACCGTTATGTTACAGTACCAACAGGTTGCTACTTCAACATTAGCAATGCCATCCACTATTTTTGGAATATAACCAGCCTATTGTCGGTTTTACTATGGAAAGGAAACATTATGATCAGGGGCGCAGATACATTTTTTGAACTGGGGGGGACAAAAAACTGGGGGGGACAAAGCTGCCAGCAAACCAACCCCAACCCCGATATGCCTGTCAAACTTCTTGTGGGTAACCATAGCAACCAAGCTCGAGCTCGCAACCTGTGCAGTCTGCGCAGCTCAACCAACCGAATATCAGTCTTTGTTTTGTTTTATGTGAGTTGTTGCAACTATGTACACACTGCTGTGCACCTCAATAAACCGAATGGTAATTAGTCTTTTGATTTTTCCGTGAGGTTTGCCTTATGCAAAGAAAGACAGCATAGACGTTTTTTCCTCCCTATAAGTGGGGGGGACCGAACGAGGTGAATTTAAATCTGGGTGGGACGAATCCCACCCGTCCCACCCTCTATCTGCGCCCGTGATTATGATGCCAATGACAATACTTACCTCAACATGCTTGCGCAGATTAGACGTCGAATTTTTGTATGCCGCAATGGTTGTCTTCTTGGGCACACATAATCTGCATTGCATAATGAAACTGTCACCCCTTTTCTCTACGAAGCTGAATTGATCACGTATGTAGGGCCAGGGGTGCACTTCATTACTGGAAGAAATTGCGTTTTCTGCAGGGTCATCCACCACAGGTTCCTCGGTCTCCTCCATGTCCGCAGGGGTGCTTTATCAACACCCGTGGCCCAGGGGCTAGGCCCCTCATAGGCTACCTGTCAACCCTACCCTTACCGTTGGCCAGGAAAACACTCTTATTTTATTTGCAATACGTGTCAAGCATTTACAGTGTAAGTGCGTAATTAGCCTAGAAGCCTACGATAGGTTACGTTTGGCTCAGCGTAGCTGCGCAAGGCCCACGCTCACATCGCTCAACACATCCGACCACAGAGGGAGAGAAGAACGCGCGCATTATCATTACAGAGCCAGTTCTGATTATTACCACGGACAGGACAGTGATACTGCGTAACTTTCACGCAGGGGCATCAGTGGTCTCAAAAGTAGCCGGTCACCGGCGGCAAATCGCCGGCTATGGCTTGTTATGCCGCCGGCTATTGTCAGTCGAGTCACAAAATTTAATATTAAATATTTCTGACAGCAAAAAAAGTTGTGAACGTAAATTACATCCACTATGTCATGTATGTCCGTTGCCGCATCAACTGTGTTTACATCCTCGACACGAGCGCAACCATTACTGCCGCCTGTGTTGCCAGATTGTGTTTATATCCTCGACACGAGTGCAGCCATTACTGCCGCCTGTGTTGCCAGATTGGGAGGTTTCCCGCCCAATCTGGGCGGTTTTAAGTGCATTTTGGCGGGTTTTGAACATATTTTGGGCTGTAAAACGTCAGCAGTATCTGGCAACATATTTTTTTACTTAATACAAGAAATTAATGGATGCCAACGTTTTTGCCAAAATGGTATTTTATTTTCCATTGTTTAGGCAGCTTCAGCATCATACTGTGAGATTCTGTTCAAATTGTTTTTTTTCTTCTATGAAGCCTGAGCCATTTATTTTATTAGTTTATAATTATTGTTTAATTTAGTCTTCAGGAGAGACTGCCTGCACACAGTACTAGTATTAATAGTTTTTTTTTCTTACATGAAAGCTGAGGCATTTATATTATATTTTAAGGTAACTTCATGTTGTGCTGTGAGGTTCTATGCACTTTAACTTTTGAACCAACAGGTGCATTTGGATAAGTAAAGCCTATTTTTCTGCATTTTTGTAGTCCTGGTAATCTTTTATATTGGTAAAGTTGTTTATAGGATCATTTCTCAGTGTCTGTTTTTTTTAATCAATAGTTTTTCAGTAATAACTTAATATTTAACATATCACTCAATTTTAAACAACAATTTTAAACAAACATTCACTGCAAGTCAAGGTACTTGGCTCGGCGGCCACATGAAACGTAAACACCATGGACAGCCTCCCCCATGGGCTGCCCCCATACTCTCCAAAATTTCTGTGGGAAACACTGGAGTGCGTAAAAATGCTAATCAAGCTTAAGCTAGACGACCCGCCTCAAATACCCGTCCCGGGTAAATGTTATCCCAATTTTAGATGGCCTGTTCCAAACCATCCCGCCCCATGAAAAATTCGTACTTGCATATCTCTCTCTCTCTCTCCCTCTCTCTCTCTCTCTCTCTCTCTATATATATATATATATATATATATATCACGCTTTGCGTGCATTATGTCTGCCGCTGGCAGACATTTTACCATTTTGCACCCTGCTGTAAATTATTTGTACCCTGCTATTCTCCCAAACTTTGAAGCCCCTGGGGCATGGCCAGAGACAACCACACAAGTGCACGTGCGCTATAATGTAGACCTATGTGTTGTAAACATAAAACACACACACCTACAGACAAGGCCTTTTAAAAAAATAAAATGCATAAAAATAGCTCGGCGGCATGAAAACAAACATTCACTGCAAGTCAAGGTACTTGGCTCGGCGGCCACATGAAACGTAAACACCATGGACAGCGGCCAAACTCATAACTCTACAAATACACGAAATACCGAATACCGAATCAATACCGAAATACACGAAACCAAGTCCTACTAGGGTCTGTTTTACCGATCTATGTTTAAGCATCATGCAAGTCTTCCTTCTCCTTGAATAAGACCGTGCATTCAACTGCCTTTTTGACATGACTGTATCAAAATACCACTTGCAACAATATTTCACGCACTCCATCAAGAAAAAAGTTAAACATGATGAACACGGGCATACTGTTTTGAGCATACGATTTTTTAAAAAGAAACTAGCTACATCAAAGTCCTTCAATAAACCCATCCTTTAGCGCAAATGAGCTTAACCTAGTTCAAAGCATGACGCTAGCCGTAGCTGCATAAGGCAAACTCATGTGAGCCTTTCGTCAACAACAAGCCACGGCAGGCAAACATTAATAATCAAGCGTCCTTACCTTAAAACGTTGTCTTGACCACAGAACTTCTCAAGTATTTCACTTAAATCCACACGGGTTAACAACACACCCAACACAGCTAGCGAGAAATGTGGATCTGCACTAGCTTTGTATTGCTATTCCCCTCAGTATGCTTACTCTGTCTGCTGCCCGAACTGTGAACATTATAGGCTACAATCTTTTCATCAATTTCTTCAGTAGATGCCGTTTTAGACATTTTATTATCCCCATCGAAATATGCTATTATACTAACAGGATTATAACTCAAATCACATGACACGTATTCAAATCACAACTGATTTATTTTACTGTTGGACAGATCATAGCATATCTAGCCTAGCTGCACATAGCCTAGCTGCTGGTAGGCTGATAACTGATAAGTAGCTGATATTCTGAACAGATTGGTGATCCTTACCTTAAAAAAGTCTGTGACTTTAGGCAACGATTCTATCATTACCTGCATCTCTCTTTTTTTTCCTTTTATGCGCCCCACTAACATGTGAACGCTTCATCTTTCAAAGCCTCTAAATGTGTGTCTCAGTAGTCTGCAGTCTTTGGCGCGCTTTCGTGCGTGACGTTACATTTTGTTACATTTTATTCTGGTACAGTTGTGGGTGTTCGTTTCGCGAACCACATCCACCATGTCTCTTACAGCAGGCTACTGTGCGCTCATTTATTTCTAACCTTATTTCTATCCGTACATTAATGTAGGCCCACGATTCCGACAGTTTATTATTTTATTAATATTACAAGGCCCCTGATTGGCTGTGGCCCAGGGGCTTGAGCCCCCCAAAGCCCCCCCCCCCCCTTAAAGCGCCGGTGCATGTCCACCATCGTCTGTGTGAGACTCACGCGCGCGACAACTGTCCTTCCCGTGATTCATTTCCAGAACGCATTTCCCCTTCTCCGTTTTAGCCTTTTTTTATTTTTTATTTATTTATTTTTTTACTCAGTAACGGTTGTGATGTAAAATGTACCGAAGTACACTACTTAAAAGAAAACATACTTAAGTAAAAGTAAAAGTACACTCTTTAAAAATTACTTGAAAAAGTATAAGTACACAAAAAAGCTACTCAAGTACAGTAACGTGAGTAATGTAATTCATTACTTTCCACCTCTGGTGGGTGGAGCACAGAGGCAAGGCAGGCCAGAACTGAGTTCTCAAAAGACTCTTTTATTAGCTTTTCAGCTTTAAACTATACACATGCACACAAGTATCCAGGTTGGGGAGACGCTCCCTTCCTCCGCTCTCCCTCCCCTCTTATAGGGCGCGGTCACTGGGGAAGACACACAAACACCGGTTAATTCCCGTCAGGTGCAGTGATTCCGCCACTTACCTTCCCTGACTCCGCCCTCCATTCACAGACAGATGCTTGACCACGCCCCCGCTGCCACAGTTGGTTTCTGTGGTCTTGTTCTTGAGATGTAAATTTGATTAAAATATAATTTCATGAAAAATGTCGTTCAAATTTTTAAAAAAATATCAGAGTAATAAGCAATAAGGAGGATGTTGTACCTCCAGAGAGAGAGAGAGAGAAAAGACAGATGAAGAAAAGACAGTTGACACCCAAAGGCATGGAAGAGTAGCAGAAAAAGCAAGCAGTGAAGCTTTCTGTAAATAAAACCTCATCTCATTTCATCTCATTATCTCTAGCCGCTTTATCCTGTTCTACAGGGTCGCAGGCAAGCTGGAGCCTATCCCAGCTGACTACGGGCGAAAGGCGGGGTACACCCTGGACAAGTCGCCAGGTCATCACAGGGCTGACACATAGACACAGACAACCATTCACACTCACATTCACACCTACGGTCAATTTAGAGTCACCAGTTAACCTAACCTGCATGTCTTTGGACTGTGGGGGAAACCGGAGCACCCGGAGGAAACCCACACGGACACGGGGAGAACATGCAAACTCCACACAGAAAGGCCCTCGCCGGCCACGGGGCTCGAACCCGGACCTTCTTGCTATGAGACGACAGCGCTAACCACTACACCACCGTGCCGCCCGTAAATAAAACCTAATACATGTTAATAAGCATAAAATAATACTGAATGTAGTGTGTGTATTAGTTACTCTGTGCATCCACTCTTGGCTGAAAATGGAAGTGTAGAGCAAATTATCATTTCTGGTATGAAACCTGTGTCCCTCCTTCAAACAGACTCATCTCATCTCATTATCTTTAGCCGCTTTATCCTTCTACAGGGTCGCAGGCAAGCTGGAGCCTATCCCAGCTGACTACGGGCGAAAGGCAGGGTACACCCTGGACAAGTCGCCAGGTCATCACAGGGCTGACACATAGACACAGACAACCATTCACACTCACACCTACGGTCAATTTAGAGTCACCAGTTAACCTAACCTGCATGTCTTTGGACTGTGGGGGAAACCGGAGCACCCGGAGGAAACCCACGCGGACACGGGGAGAACATGCAAACTCCACACAGAAAGGCCCTCGCCGGCCCCGGGGCTCGAACCCGGACCTTCTTGCTGTGAGGCGACAGTGCTAACCACTACACCACCGTCCCGCCTCAAACAGACTACGCATTTCATTTCAGATAAGGCTCACACACACACAATCCCTCTCTGTCTAATACTCTGTGTGATGCTCTCTCGTTTCTTTTTCAATCACTTGTCTTCAATTTTTTGCTCTGCCTCTTTGCTGCCATCTCTCCCTATCGCCCGCCTTTTATCTCACATTCTTTTCCCTCCTCTCTCTCTCACACACACTCACCACTAGAATGTCTGGACTGTGATATGAAGCGCTGCATCTGTCCAGACTAATCCGTGAAGAGACCAAAGCAAAGGCTGCAATTTCAATTAGACTCAGAGACTCAAGAGTATGAAGCTGAAGTATTTCACTGGTTGGCCTATAAAGAGCATGGATAAGTAGTCTGCCCCCCCGAGTCCATCTCTTTGCAATTATGCAGCATAACCCTCGACAAGCCCGTGACAAAACATTCCCTGTCTCACAAAGCAAGTCCTGAGAAGTGTACTTAAATATTCATTTTTGTTTTGCAAATCTTGAACATGTTATATGTATTATTCGCAAACCCGATCCAAATTTATCATCATTTTAAGCATTTCCCATCAATTTCAGCAAAACCTTTGAACATAATTAGGCAGCAATGTTGTATACCTTATATACTGTTTGCATACCTCATAGATGTCACTTACAGTTGTGGTCAGACGTTTACATACAGTGACTTGAATGTCATCTTGGATATGAATGTCATGGCAATATTTGGGCTTTCAGTGATTTCTTTGAACTCTTCTTTTTCTGTGGCAGAATGATTATACAGCATACATCTTTAATAAAAAAAAACACTAGAATTTGGTGCACAAGTTTTAATTTTCTTTGGGTTTTCTGAAATCAACACAGGGTCAAAATTATACATACAGCACACCTAATATTTGGGTAAAAAGTCTCTTTGCAAGATTAACCTTGACCAAACATTTTTGTTTCGGGCAGAATTCTGGTTGGATATTTCACGACTCTTCATGGTAGAATTGGTAGAGTTCAATTAAATTTGTTTGTTTTTTTCTTGCCGTGGACTCGACTTCTAAACACGGTCCATATATTTTCAATAGGACTGAAGTCAGGACTTGTTTTAAGCGTAATGTTAGCCTGCTTTATCCTACACAACAAGCTCTGATGCGTGTTTGGGCTCATTGTCCTGTTGTAACTCCCAAGTCCTACGTCGTGTTCAAGTTTCTGATGGTTTATGCTGAAGAATTCTGAGGTCGTCGTCCTTCATTATTCCATCCACTTTGTGCAATGAACCAGTTCCACTGGCAGCAAAACAGCCCCAGAGCATGATGATCCTACCACCACCACCAGCTGGTACAGTATCCCTCTGTACATGGTGATCATTGTGGCCAAACAACTCAATCCTTGTCTCATCTGACCATACAGCTTTCCTCCAGAAGGCTTTTTCTTTGCCCATGTGGTCAGCTTCAAACTTTACTTAAGCTTGAAGGTGTCAATTTTGGAGCAGGGGGTTATTTCTTGGATAGCAGCCTCTTAGTCCATGGTGATGTAAAACTCACTGAACTGTAGCTAGTGATCCATCAGCTTTCAGTTCATGGCAGGGCTGTGCCATGGTGGTTCCCAGGTTGCTCCTGGCCATCCAAACCAATTTCCTTTCAGCTGAGGGCGACAGTTTGGGTTTTCTTGAAGCAAAGTGGCTTGGCAAAGTGACTACACCTCACAATAACTTGGATACAATTGTTTGAACTGATCTTGGAATTTGCAGTTGTTTAGAAATGGCTCCAAAAGACATTCTGGAGTTGTGTATATCTGCGATCCTCTTTCTCAGATCTGCACTGAGCTCCTTGGACTTTCCCATTTTACTGTGTGTTGGTCAATCCAGTGAGTGCTGTAAACAAACCCTTTTATGAAGGCACAGAGAAGCTACCAGCTGTAGTCAATCATGATCACTAACAGGAAGTTAAGAGACCTCGGCCTTGGAAAGATAAAAGACGTTTTGGAAGTTTCAGCACCTCTGAATTAATAATCTAAGTTAGTGTATGTAAATATTTGACACTGTATGTATAATTTTGACCCTGTGTTGATTTCAGAAAACCCAAAGAAAATTAAAACTTGTGCATCAAATTCTATGGGTTTTTTTTACATTAAAGATGTATACTGTACAATCATTCTGCCACAGAAAAAGAACAGTTCAAAGAAATTACTGAAAGCCCAAATATTGCCATGACATTCATATCCAAGATGACATTCATGTTACTTTATGTAAACTTCTGACCACAACTGTACCTATCTTTAACAACCAGTAGCAGGTCTGTTTCTAGCTACAGAAAAGACCAGGGGCTCAGTCAAGTTTTCCTGGGGCTTGTATTTTTTTTTAAGCGAGATGGGCATTGATAGGTTGGCGAGGTTATATCTAACTTTACAAGAAATTTTATCACCCACAGACATAAAATTCAAAGGATATGACATCTTTATTAGTGATTTTTAACCACCCCTAGTGGTGAGGCCCCTGCCAATCACCGGACATGCTGGTCAAACTTTATTTACACTATGTGCCTGCGCTGGTGGCGTCTACACATAACGTGGAATATGGTTATATAATTATTCTATTTTCTGTGACGAGACAGCTTATATCAAGGTAAGACACACTAGGCCTACTGGCACTGACATAGGCTTATGGCTTGTTTATGCGTACCCTCCAGATTCTGAAGTTGCCCCTGCGCAGTGGTCCATGCTGCTCAGGATTCTAATGCTATGGTTACTCAAACAAAGAATTAATCTGCTAGCTGAGTTGTGGTGTGGTGATGGTACGGTTTTCTTAGCAGTGTTAAAACAAGTATGAGGCGGTTTAAATCCGGCGCACGTAAAAGGAGAGAAAGATTAGAGGAGCAACAGAGGAGAGATGCTGTGACTTCTAGCTGTGCTCCACTGACGAGATATTTTCGCCAGGCTACGGTTGATGCTACACCTGAGGTGAACGAGACAGGCGGATGTGCTGGTACTAGCACTGTGGAAAATGCTAGTCAGGTGGAGTTTACTGTCCGGGAAGATGGCTCTTCTGACTGCACAACCTGCCCTCGCTCATCTCTCGACTTGAGCGAGGAAGAGAACGTAAGCGAAAGGGTCAGCAGACCTTCTGAGGTTGAAAACACTAGTCGCCTGGGGGGATGCATTGTCGGGGAAAGTGGCGCGGCTACTGCGAGCACATCTCGCGCTAGCTCATCCCTCGATTTGAATGAGCCGTATCCCACGGACCCCTACCTGTTCCAAAACCAGTCACTAAGCAATAGCATTATCAGAGATGTGATAGCGCATGGACCCTGTCAACCCGGTTTAAATGACAGCTACTCTGACTTCCCCTACAACACTGATAACAGGCGATTCAAAACGTCATGGTACAAGCGCAATGTAGGCAATTCATGTGTTGACCGACAGTGGCTTGTATACTCCCCCAAAGGACAGCGGCTCTATTGCTTTTGTTGCTGGCTGTTCGCCAAAAGATGCCATAAGAAGATAGGCAAGTGGGCGGATCCTTGCGTGGGGTTAACCAATTTCAGGAAAGCAGTCGAAAAAATTGAAATGCATGAAAAAAGCAACATGCACCGTGAGGCAGAGAAACAATTTCTCATGATGAAGTATCGCGTCAGTCAAGATTGTTCAGTCATTGCAGAGGTGTTGAAAGCTGAGAGACAACAGGTGGAGAAGAATCGGCAAATTGTGCACAGGCTGGTTGATGCTACTCTCTTTCTGGGGAGACAAGGACTCCCGTTCCATGGACACAGAGAGTTTGTGGGACTTGGCGCTCCTGATGTTAATGAGGGGAATTATTTGGAACTTTTAAAACTTCTTGCTCACTATGATGTCATTATTGATCAGCACTTGAGCAACCCAGCAGGCCACGTATCCTATCTTAGTCCCCAGACCCAAAATGAACTAATAAAAACGATTGCATGTGAAGTGATGTCCACAATCACAAACGAAATCAAAACTGCTAAACACTATTCTGTTATTGTCGATTCAACCATTGACATCGCAAAAATGGACCAGTTCTCCCTCTCTATCAGATATGCCACTGCCTCTGGTGAACCCATGGAGCGTTTCATTAAATTCGCAGAGCTTCCCGACAGTTCTGCGGAGTCATTCTACAACATCCTCACAGACGCACTCACCAATGAACTGGGACTTGATGTCAGATTAATGAGAGGACAGGCTTATGATGGTGCGCGAACTATGTCGGGGCACTTATCAGGACTTCAGGCACGCGTCAAAGAGCACTGTTCAGAAAAGGCAATATATGTACACTGTTGTGCGCATAATTTGAATTTGATTCTTATGGATGCTGTCTGTTCTTTGTCTACGACCAAACTTTTTTTTGGAACACTTGAATCATTGTATGCATTCTTGACATCTAGTTTACCCAGATATAAAATACTGCAGGAGGAACAGCAAAAAAACCTAGATGGGGCTGTTTTGACATTAAAGAGATTGTCAGACACACGATGGGCTTCTAGAAAGCAAGCCACAGATGCGGTTAAGCAAAGCTTACCAGCAATTCTGGAGGCATTGCACAGAATAATAGATCACCCCAATACAAGTCCAAAAACCGCGTCAGATGCAGAGGGCCTGTTGACTAAACTTAATACGTTCGAATTTAAGTTTTTGTTGACTTTTTGGGGTATTCTCCTTGAGAAAACATTCATACTGTCAAACTACCCCCAAGAAGAATCAATTGACGTCAATACGGCTGCTAAGCTCATAGATTCCTGTATGGAACAAATCCAAAAGTTGCGCACAGCTGAAGCATTCAGTGCGATTGAGCACACGGCCAGGGAGCTAGCCATACTGTGCGAGGGGACGACTGAGTTCGAGAGGGGAAGGAGTCGTAAAAAAAACCGTTTCTACTCAGACGAACTCCCAGATGAGATTGTGGAAGACAGCAGGGACAGGTTCAGAGTGGACGTGTTTTATTATGTGCTTGACATGTTCATTTCCCAATTTGAACACAGGTTCGGAGATTTCAGGAAATTGGCTGGAAGATTTTCTGCCCTGAATCCTAAACATTTCACTTCACCCGACGCCACTGAAAAGGTTAGGGAGCTTGCAGACTTTTATTCAGGGGACATATCCAGTACTGAAGAGGTAGTTGACGAATTCAGTACCTTTTGTGCCATATACCGTGAACTGCGTGTGGTGTTAAACACGCATGAGATCCTCAAATTTCTTATTGCCAATGACATGGACCAGGCTTTCCCAAATTTGTCAATTTTGTATCGTATTTATTTGACTATCCCAATAAGCAGTGCGAAGGCTGAAAGGAGTTTTAGCCGACTGAAGCTCATAAAGAGTTTTTTACGATCAAACATGGGTGAGACGCGCTTGTCAGATTTGGCGCTGATCTGTATCGAGAGGGACATCGATGTGAATAAGGAAAGCGTTGTTGACAGATTTGCTAGTATGAAGGAGAGAAAGCTAAAGCTGAAACTAAATTAAATGTGTTAAGGCTGCCCTTTTTTGTTCAGTTGAGCCCACAGACGCAATCTTAATAATCAATCATTATGGGCATAGGCATTACTTTTTTTGATGGACATACAATACTTGTTTGATGGGCATACAATAATTTCCACCAAATGATATTTTGCCACTGGTTTGTACTTGTTTGCAATGCGCAGTTCCAGTGCGCTACGCAGTGCTGCAGAGTTCGAATGATATAATCACCCAGAGCGAGCTGTATGATTTATAATTGATGTGAAATAAAATTAAAGCCTGTTAGTTTGCACTTATTGTCATGCGTGAGTCTGTTGCTGAAGATTATGGTCGCATTTTCGAAATTGTAAAAATGCCTTTATCGCCGGTATTTTATTAGGCTATAGCCTAAGATATGGGTAGGGGGGCCTCTGAAACATCTACCGCCCCCCCCGTCACAATACCCAAGCTACACCCCTGCTCAGAAGGCTAATGGATGATTAGAAAACCCTTGTACAATCATGTTAGCACAGCTGAAAACAGTTTAGCTCTTTAGAGAAGCTATAAAACTGACCTTCCTTTGAGCAGATTGAGTTTCTGGAGCATCACATTTGTGGGGTCGATTAAATGCTCAAAATGGCCAGAAAAATGTCTTGACTATATTTTCTATTCATTTTACAACTTATGGTGGGAAATAAAAGTGTGACTTTTCATGGAAAACACAAAATTGTCTGGGTGACCCCAAACTTTTGAACGGTAGTGTAGCTCACTTCAGTTTCTGTCTCATTATTTTTAAGTTATTATCAACACCCATAATGTCTCAGGAAACTGATGCATATGCCAACTGATTATTAAATATCACTAATTAAAATGTATCATCAGTTTAATAAAACATAATTTCTCACTCACATATATCTCTTTGCCCCCCCCCCCCCCCCCACACACACACACACACCATTTTCTCCAATGTATCCAGGCTCAGCTGACTGCAGCAGCTCATTCATGATGCCTGGACAACACGTATTTTTGTTGACATTAATATTGCGTAGCAAAACAACTATTTTACCCCTATATGTGACTAATATTCCAAAGGCTGGCTATGGTATGGTCAGGCGGCTGGTTCTGCGTAGGCTACATGCAGCATTAAAACATATGATTAAATTATGTTAGGGCAGGCTTGTAGTACTCGAGCCTGACTCGTGCCCTAATTTTAAGGACTCGTGACTTGACTTGGACTTGAGCACTGATGACTCGGACTTGTGCATTAACTGTATTCGGACTTGTTAATTGGAGACGAGGACTCAGATTTTTTCTTTATTTTTTATAACATGTCATAATAATTTGGCATAAGATATTTATATCTACATTAATTTTTATACTAATTTCATGCAAGAGAATGCACATTCACCTGTTCATACATCATGCTCAGGAACAAACTAACATTAATGGCGCTAAAATGTCTGGAGAGAACGCCCCTAGTATTGTCCGTTTTGCTTATACAGACTTCTTGTACAGTGGGAAAATATGCACTGCTATGTGTTCCATATGTAGAAGAACTATCGAGGAGACGACAGGGACAACCTCGAACTTCAATCATCATTTGGTAAGACTCCACCCAGAGAAGGAAGTGACACGTGGTGTTCATTCCTCTGTTGATAGCGGGGCTTGCTTGCTGACCGATGAACTAGCTAGTGTTAACCCTCTGCCATGTTATTTGCCCTGTTGATAGTGGGCGGGGCTTGCTGAGTGATGAACAAGCTTTTTATCTGTAGCCTATTAACTAAAATGGGGCAGTCAAGCAGTAACGTTAGTCCAGCACAGTAGCAGAGACAGTTTCACATAAAGGCAGCAACAGCCACCATCAAATGGTCCAGTTGGAGTCTTGTTCTCGGACTCGACTCAAAATTTTCTTTAATGACTTGGACTTGACTCAGACTTGAACACTGGGGACTCGAGACTGGACTCTGACTCGAGGTTTAGTGACTCGACTACAACACTGTGTCAGGGCAACTATTAGTGTTTACATGAACACAAATTGTTGTTGACCTGTTAAATAAACTTAGTTGGGGCAAATAGACCACCACTGTAGATATTCGTTAAACCACTTGAACTTTTGAGCTTGCCTGGTACACTAATCATACAGACCCTATGCTGCAAATTCAACATAACCAGGCTACACAGAGCAGTTTTTGTCTCATCTCATCTCATCTCATCTCATCTCATCTCATCTCATCTCATCTCATCTCATCTCATCTCATCTCATCATCTCTAGCCGCTTTATCCTGTTCTACAGGGTCGCAGGCAAGCTGGAGCCTATCCCAGCTGACTACGGGCGAAAGGCAGGGTACACCCTGGACAAGTCGCCAGGTCATCACAGGGCTGACACATAGGTGGGGTTTACATTAAACCGTATCAGCGGATCATCAGATTAACGTTTTTAAAACGATTAGTGTGCACACAGCAACGCCAATACACGATTCGCGTGCACACAGCAACGCCAATACACGGATACGCTCGGCTCCGCAGGCATCCTGCGCTCCAAATCACTCTGCCCTGAACAGCGAGTGCCCTCTGGAGGGTGCGCACTCCGGCCCTGCGCAGCTCACACAGCGCGCAAGTGAAGCGCACGAGCAGTGATTCGGGACTGAGCCGCTGTGTGTGTGATCCCAGTGCATATCGGGCATGCGCGTCACTTACCACTTACAAGTGGAAGGATGGCAAGCCTAAAGACAATCATAACTACACAATGGGCAGTATTTGCATCAGTATTTGCAGTATTTTCATACTTTTATACTCTTTAATGAAAGGTGATACAAGGCGGAAGTCCGCGCCGTTTTTCAGCAGTCGCGTCACATGACCAACGCCAGCGAATCAGGAAGGTGGATGTCACAGTGACGTTGTCCAATGACGACGCCAGCTAGAGCTCAGCACAGCGTATCCGCGTATTCTCAATGTTTACACAGCACCGGAGCTGACACGATCTGGATTGAATACGTGGACCCTGGCGGATTCCCGTTTCCCGGTGTTTCCAGGCGTTTTAATGTAAACGGACAGTGCGTCCGCGAAGAAAACGAGACAGATACGATCTAATGTAAACTTGGCCATAGACACAGACACCCATTCACACTCACTTTAGAGTCATCAGTTAACCTAACCTGCATGTCTTTGGACTGTGGGGGAAACCGGAGCACCCAGAGGAAATCCACGCGGACACGGGGAGAACATGCAAACTCCACACAGAAAGGCCCTCGCCGGCCACAGGGCTCAAACCCGGACCTTCTTGCTGTGAGGCGACAGCGCTAACCACTACACCACCGTGCTACCCGAGCGGTTTTTGTGCATTACCATAATTTGATAGGTTATATTGTTGATATATTCTATATATACACTGTGCACTGTGCAGCGCTCAAATATGTCCCCTTGTGTTCCCCTCCATCTTCAGACTCTACAAGTCAAGTTCTGATCTGTTTCAGTCAGTGTTTTCTATTAACCTCTTACTTTTTTCGAGGGCGAAAATACCTGGGGCTAGGCTCAAAATACCCAGGACTATAGCCCTGAGTGATGAGGCTTAATGATGCCACTGGCCAGTAGGTCTTTTCGATAAATTGCTTCTTAAATGTTTTTGCTAAACTCAGCTTGTCTCAGTTTTATCTGGAGAAAGAAGGCCATGACGTCCTTATAAACTCTTTAAAATGAGGGACCATGATTTAAAACTAAAAGTCAGAATGAGAAATTAAAAGAACAAGAGAGGGAGCAAAGGAGAGAGCAAGCTTAAGAAATATGAAGTTTAATTAACTGAAAGGATGAGAGTCTATGTTCATGTATTGTATAAAAGCTCTGATTCATTTCTCCTGAATTTATTTTATTACCACAATATAGTTACCAGCGAGTGGCCTAGTGGCTAGCGTGTCTGCCTCTTGATCAGGAGATCATGAGTTCTACTCATGGTTGGGTCATACCAAAGACCATCATAAAAATGGTGCCTTCTGGCAAGGCACGCTGCAATACAGATGTGAGTGGGGAGTCAAACTCTTGTGGTTACCAGAGGACTAGTATTGTCCCCCACACACTGTGGAGAAAATAATTACTTGATCCCCTGCTGATTTTGTATGTTTGCCTGGTTACAAAGAAATGAGCAGTCTATAATTTTTATGATACTTTTATTTTAGCAGATAGAGACAGAATATCAACAAAAAGGTCCAGAAAAAACACATTATATAAAGTTTATAAATTCATTTACATTTGATCGAATGAAATAAGTATTTGATCCCCTTCAAACCAGCAAGAATTCTGGCTCCCACTGACTGGTTACTGTATGTGCCCATGAGGCACATAGATTAGTCTGTCACTTTAAGAAAGTACTTCTAATTTCTACTCATTATGGTTATAAAAGATACCTGTCAACAGAATCAACCTCTTTCAACCTCTCCACCACCATGGGCAAGACCAAAGAACTTTCAAAGGACACCAAGGACATGATTGTAGACCCGCACAAGGTTGGAATGGCCTACAAGACCATCAGCAAGAACCTTGGTGAGAAGGAGACAACTGTTAGTGCAATTATTAGAAAATGGAAGAAATACAAAATGACCATCAATCACCCTTGACCTGGAACTCCATGCAAGATCTCGCCTCGTGGGGTAAGGATGATCATGAGAAGGGTGAGGGATCAGCCCAGAACTACACGGGAGGAGCTTGTTAATGATCTCAAGGCAGCGGGGACCATATTCACCAAGAAAACCATTGGTAACATACTACGCTGTAATGGATTGAAATCCTGCAGTGCCCGCAAGGTCCCTCTGCTCAAGAAGGCACATGTAGAGAGCATGCACGTGACGTCACGAGGTCACGTGATATTTGTTTATCCGCCATTTTGGATGGCAAGGTCGTGCATAGAACTTAGATGAACCCGTTCTAATTACCAAGTGTGTGGGAGTAGATCTTTCGAGAATGGTTATATCTTGTTCAGCATTTGGTTGTACCAATAGACAGGGCCAAAAGGAGGGCCTGTCATTTTATAGATTCCCCGCAGACGAGGAGAGACACGCAAAATGGGTGCCCACTGTGCGAAGAGAAAACTGGTACCCCAGTTCTACCAGCTGAATTTGTAGTGAACACTTCATATCAGGTAGGTGTAATCTTCTAATTCAATACTCCTAGTACATCTGTTAAGTTGATTTTCGGATTGAATGATAACTGCATACTTAGAAACTAGACAGTCTCTAACGTTTAAAATGGCTATGCCTAGCCCTACTACCCTGGCCTAGTCTATGACAATGTTTTATCTTTTTGGCTCATATATGCCTTTGAAAGGCCAATCCATAGTAGGGATGGCGAAAACTAAAAAAAATCTTGACCGACCACCGAGCCTCATTAGCCGGTTAAAGTGCTGATGACACATTTTTGACATCTTTGGCGATGTTTTATAACATAAAAAGTAATTCCCGATGATCCATATATTAATTCACGAAGGCGCCTATTTTACAAGTTATGATAAAAAACGCGGCTATTTGGGCAAATTTGACGGGGCTGCAGCACCCAGGAGACGAAGGAGGAGGAGGAGCTATATGACGTCAGTGAAAGAACCTTCCTCCTAACTTACCAGTTTATTGTTGATGCGACAGGTGTTCAGTTTGTCATTATTAGTATTATTATTATACATTATTTTATATATATATATATATATATATATATATATATATATATATATATATATATATATATATATATTAGTTATTATGCCTTCACGTTGTGTTGCCGGCTTTTGCTCCAAAACCTACAAGGATGGGGTAAGTTTATTCAAGTTTCCCAGAGATCCCGAGCTGCATGCGAAGTGGGTGAAGCAAGTCAGGCACACTCGTGACAAGTGGGAGCCCTCACCAACATCCGTCCTGTGCTCTGAACACTTCGATTTGGATTGTTTTGACACCCTTCCCAGCTTAAAAGAATCTCTTGGGTGTGCAGTTCAGCACAAACGTGTGTTACTACCATCAGCAGTGCCTACACAGTGTTGCCAGATTGGGAGGTTTCCCGCCCAGTTGAGTGGTTTCAAGTGCATTTTGGTGGGTTTTGAACATATTTTGGGCTGGAAAACGTCAGCAGTATCTGGCAACAGATACTGCTGACGTTTTCCAGCCCAAAATATGTTCAAAACCCACCAAAATGCACTTGAAACCGCTCAACTGGGCGGGATTCCTCCCAATCTGGCAACACTGCCAGTATTCCGGAGGGGGTCTACTAGTAGCTATGCCGGATCCAAAGACAGTCCTCCTGTCAGAACATGTGTTGTGAAACGACATAAGATAAAGGTACGTAGAGCTATAGATTCTACATGATAATCATAAATGTAATCATAAAGTCGGCGTGATATCAGTCATGTATTTGCTTGTGAAAGCTTGCGGCTTTCATGTAACTGCCGCCTAGCAATGAGAGGCAAAGGGTAAAGAGGGTAGGCTATCCTAGATTCTATTCGGAAGAGATCAACACAATTCTAGACTCCCAGAAGAGGAAGAGCTAGCACTAGAGAGTTCACCGGCGTTTTCATGCGCCATTTCCATTGAGTAGAACCAGAGTAGAACAGCCAGTGAACCGCAGCGTGTTCTCTCGCTGACGTCACAACATGGCCGCGAGCCACGGACCCAGTTTTCTTGCGCTGTGCAATTAAAAGTTGGATATTTGAGTAACAACAGCTTCTTTTCACTTAATTATAACAGAAATCTAACGTGTTTGCCATGTTGTATAGTTTATTTAAGAAATTGCATAGAGTCATGTTCGTGTCATCAGCCCTTTAAAGTTGGTTAACCTATGAGTTTAAACAGGGATGCAAACGGCGGATGCCGCCTTTTTCACGGCTGAATCGCGCAGATCCGATTTTTTTTTTAGGGGGGGTGTTGGAGTGTCTGAATAATTTCATCAAAGTAAATTATGTATTAAAATTACTAAATGAGCAAATGCTGTTACAGTCCATGAAACGTAGGAAGTATTAGTATGAGAAGAAGGCAGTTGGTTAGAAAGCTGCGCACATTTGCGCAGCTTCTGCGCAGGCGTGCGCGGCTTTCTGAGTTACTGTTTTTCAGACAAAAACATACATATTTACAACCCTGTCATTATCTGGAACTGAGTTTAGATTACGAACATTCTTACGATAAAACGTCCTGCATAGTCTCTTTATGATAAACGTCTTAATGCCACTTACCCGTGAGGTTATCAAGTAGACTTCCTTCTTTGGAACCTTCCAGAGGTATAGGTGGGATACCCATCCCGCAACAAAATATTTATAAGCTTCCAGGCTCTTGTAAGCTTTGAGGGCTTTGCCAGTGTAACACAATTCACGATTAACGAGAAAATTGTAAATGTCGTGGTAGGCCAGATCGGGCAAATCGCCGGCACCGCAGCTCCGAATTTCCCTGAACAAGGATTGCGGCAAGTTGTACGGATCTGCAATCCCCAACCTGGAACACTTTTCCACGTAACGCTGCCTCACGTCACCTTCAAGATGCTGAACAAACTTAGACAAGTAATCGCGCGATGTAGATGGGGTATTTTCCGAATTTTCTTGGGGATTACTGCCTGGATCCATTACACTCGCGCAAGGTAAACTATCCTGATGCCGTCCAATGTGGCGGAGTGGGCGGAGTACACACGTGCGGGTCACGTGACTGCACATCCTCTGTACAGGCCTGTCTGAGTTTTGCCAGTGAGCACCTAAATGATTCAGAGAAGGTGATGTGGTCAGATGAGACCAAAATTGAACTCTTTGGCATCAACTCAACTCGTCATGTTTGAGGGAGAGAAATGCTGAATACAATCCCAAGAACACCATCCCCACCATCAAGCACAGAGGTGGAAACATTATGCTTTGGGACTGTTTCTCTGCTAAGGGTACAGGACAATTTCACCACATTAAGGGACCGATGGATGGGGCCATGTACCGTAAGATCTTGGAAGAGAACCTCCTTCCCTCAGTCAGAGCACTGAAGATGGGTCGTGTATGGGGCTTCTAGCATGACAACGACCCAAAACATATGACCAAGGCAACAAAGGAGTGGCTCAAGAAGAAGCACATTAAAGTCATGGAGTGGCCTAGCCAGTCTGCAGACCTTAACCCTATAGAAAATTTGTGGAGGGAGCTGAAACTTCGTGTTGCTAAGCGACAGCCTCGAAACCTTCAGAATTTGGAGAGGATCTGTAAAGAGGAGTGGACCAAAATCCCTCCTGAGATGTGTGCAAACCTGGTGACCAACTACAAGAAACGTCCGACTTCTGTGCTTGCCAACAAGGGTTTCTCCACCAAGTACTAAGTCATGTTTTGCTTAGGGACCAAATACTTATTTCACTAAATCAAATACAAATGAATTTATAACCTTTATATGTGTTTTTTCCTGGACTTTTTTGTTGATATTCTGTCTATTTGTTAAAATAAAAGTGCCATAAAAATTATAGACTGCTCATTTCTTTGTAACCGGGCAAACGTACAAAATCAGCAGGGGGTCAAATAATTATTTTCCCTGTATGTAATATAGGTGAGAGGTCAAGGGCTATGAAATAGAGATTGGCGCCGCCAAACATGCCATTGAACGGTGCGGGAAGAACTTTGAACTTTTTTAGACCACGATATAGTTTGTCTTAACAGTCTAATTAAAGGAACAAGAGTGCTCTTGCTTTTCTCCTCATCCCTAATTCCATGAGGGATTCAATGGCAAAGAGGCATTTATTGGGATTTCAAGACAATAACCTGAAATATCCTTGAATATCCTTTGCTGGCCCAAAGAACTCATGCTCACGTGATATTTTCCATATTATCAAGTCAAGTCAAAGTCCCTCTCATGCCAGAATCTGGTCTTCTTAGGCAGTCTCCTGTCCCAGTACTAACTAACTCTTTAAGGCGTATGTGCAGCACCAATCTCTGTTTCGATAGCCCACGGCCTCTCACCTATACAGCTAGGGTTACAGTGGGGGCTAGTCCTCTGGTAACCGTGAGCGTTTGACTTTCCTACTCTCATCTGTATTGCAGCATGCCTTGCCAGATGGTAGTAGGTACCATTTTTATGATGGTCTTTGGTATGACCCAACCATGAGTACAACTCGTGATCTCCTGGTCTAGAGGCGGACATGCTAACCACCAGGCCAACTCGCTGTCTTTCCATATTATCCAACCATATAATTTTGGAATAAATGTATAGAATGCAAGACAACACCCTGGCAATTTCATCCTTTAGGTTGACTGTATTACCAACATGTCTCATGCATGTATCAATAGGCTTGTCTTCCATACAGATATACATACCGATAGTGCTATGGGAATAATAAACACTGAGCCTTTTTCATATGGTTTTCACAGACAGGCAGTGTCCTGAGCAATAGCTTATATCAGCTCAAGGGCAAAGCCATGTTTCTCATGAGAAAATGGGACACACTGGGTCATTCAATTTCTAAGCATGAACAGGTTCAGGACTTTCTTTCCCCAACACTGCTGTTTCAAATTACAAAGTCATGAAGTCACAAAGTCACAGCTAACATACATTCACTGAACTATACATTATGAAATCATATACTGTAACATCGTTTCTGTCAGACATGTTCTGTTTGGACATGTAGGGGAAGTTGGTAAATCATTAGGAAATTGATTTCCAGGAGATTTCAACAATATGCACAGGATTAATTGGAGCATTGATTTGGAATGAATCCTTGTTAGGTTTTTGACTATATAGACAAGACTGAAATTCAAGTAGGGTAGAAAGCCATGTGCATTTGATTGGTCATAAAATTGGTTGCAACCAAAAAATACCTTTATTCAATCTCATCTCATTATCTCTAGCTGCTTTATCCTGTTCTACAGGGTTGCAAGCAAGCTGGAGCCTATCCCAGCTGACTACGGGCGAAAGGCAGGGTACACCCTGGACAAGTCGCCAGGTCATCACAGGGCTGACACATAGACACAGACAACCATTCACACTCACACCTATGGTCAATTTAGAGTCACCAGTTAGCCTAACCTGCATGTCTTTGGACTGTGGGGGAAACCGGAGCACCTGGAGGAAACCCACGCGGGCACAGGGAGAACATGCAAACTCTGCACAGAAAGGCCCTCGCCGCCGGCCATGGGGCTCGAACCCGGACCTTCTTGCTGTGAGGCAACAGCGCTAACCACTACACCACCGTGCCACCCCTTTATTCAGTTTTACAGTAAATTCTTTTGTTGACTTTGATAATCAAAATTCAAAAGTCCTTCCCATGCCACATTGGGTGGTGCTGATCCCTGTTTTAGTAGCCCTTGGCCTCTTGCTTATAACATAGCTAGGGTTACAGTGGGGGGCTGGTCCTGTGGTAACCACAAGAGTTTGACTCCCAACTCACATCTGTATTGCAGCACACCTTGCCAGATGGCAGTAAGTACCATTTTTATGATGGTCTTTGGTATGATCTGACCAGAACTCACAATCTCCCAGCCAAGAGGTGGACACGCTGACCACTAGGCAATGTGGATGGTACCCTAAAGACTGCACTTCCTGATTACAGTTTATACCCAAGACTCATCCATTACAGTACTTACTTACTTACTGCCCGTTATGCCTCCTGGCATTTAGGGCAGCAATGAAGGATCTCCACTCCTGGCGAATTTGGGTCATCTTTTGGACACTTCCCCAGGTCAGATTCATGGTTTGCATCTCCTCCTCCACAGTCCGGTGCCAGGTGGTTTTGGTTCTTCCTCATCCATTATAGTAAATACAGTAAATTATTTTGCTGACTTTGATAATCAATCAAAAATTTGAAAGTCCTTCCCATGCCACATCAGGCGGCGCCAATCCCCGTTTCAGTAGCCCTCAGCCTCTCGCCAATTACATAGCTAATGTTACAGTGAAGGTCAGTCCTCTGGTAACCACAAGAGTTTGACTCCCTACTCACATCTGTATTGCAGCACACCTTGCCAGATAGCAGTAGGTACCATTTTTACAATAGTCTTTGGTATGACCTGACCACAAGTAGAACTCATGATCTCCCAGTTGAGAGGCCTGCACGCTACCCACTAGGCCAGCTCATAGTACTTTCGTAATCAAAACAAAGCAAAAATGCTAGGCAATGTGGATGGTACCCTAAAGATTGCACTTCCTGATTCCAGTTTATAGCCAAGACTCATCCATTCCTCAGTGGATAATCTAACCTGGATACATAAAAATGGCTGGTGTGATCATAAACACTAATGCTCATATGAAACACAATTTCAACACAGTTAGTACTAGGGGTGTAGGACATAAGTCTGGATTCAAGATGTTTTCTGTATTTGCTTGGAATGATCTCTAAATTACTGGTACTTGTACTTGAACTTGTCTTACTCTTGGGCATCTCACTAAATATGGTCTTGGTCTTGATAGAGTAGGGTGACCAGACGTCCCGGTTTTACCGGGACAGTCCCGATTTGGGGTTGTGTGTCCCGAGTCCCGAAAAAAGTCTGTCGGGACACGGATATGTCCCGGTTTTCGCCACTCACAACGTTTGCGACTGAGCAGCGTGGGAATCATTAGCGGAGAAATGTGTGCATTTACTATTTTGATGAATTGACAGGAATCGCAAACTTTCCTGGTTACTGCCCCCTGGCCCTGTGGCATGGGTGTTTATTTAGCCACATTATTCCAGACAACAGAATGTGTTGCCATGCAACAATAAAATAAACATTAACTGGCGCGAATGTTCTTTGTCTAGCAGCCAGCAGCAGTAATGCTGCAGCAATTATGCCGAAAAGAAAATGTACCTTTTCTAAAGGTTTACAGGGCACCTACCCCTTCCTCCGAGAGGTGGAAGCCTACTGCACACACTGTAAGTGTTTTGTTCTTGTACTGAGTTGGGTAGCCTATGCTGCAAATGCTGTGCGCTCCTGTGGGGGCTTTCCTCGGGCTGTTGCCCCTCTCCTCCTTTACTGCTGTTTTGGCGTCTTATCCACCTGAGCCACGACCCTCTTAAATCTTGACTAGATCTCAGCTCGTCTCGGTTTTGGACTTGATTATAGCACTACTTACTACTGCATGATATACATTCACCGGCCACCAGGGCCGGCTCTAGGTCTTTGGCTGCCCTAGGCGAGATTGAGTTTTGCCCCCCCCCCCCCCCCCCCCCGAAAATAACCCCCACTAATAACATCTAAATAACACTTTAATCTAATCACTCTATTCTATTACTATTAAACAATGTACGGTGCATGGACAATAAACAAGAAGTCATTTTTATCTTTTTCATTATTGTTATTATTGTTATCATTATTAACATAAAGTGTCACAAAGTAAAATGACCACACAAATTCAATACATATCTCCATATAATGGGCAAAACTCTTCTGCACCCTGTTCAAGTGTAGTGCATGGACAATAAACAAGAATTATTTTTAGTTTCTTTTTTGCTATTAAAAGTTAAGTCATCTCTGAAGAATTAACAAATTAAATGAATAAAAAATTCTACAATTCTAAATTGTGCAAACTTAAGCACCCTGTTAGGACATCAATGGGCTGTATTTTCAAACAAAAGTGCTATTATGGGTACTTTGTTATTGCTGTTTGCAATAACAAAGTTATGGGTTAATAATAACTTAGTTTTTTATTATTAACAGCAAACAATAATAACTTAGTTTTTTATTAACTTAATAACAAAGTTATTATGGGTACTAAGTCTATTGCTGTTTGCATCTAGTTAGCTAGGCAGACATTGATTCAGGCGTCTAAAATATTAATTTGCCACTATAATGGTTGATATGAGAGATTAGATCAGACTTACCTCTATACTTGGCTCTATTTGTTTCTTCCTGTAGCCTTTGTTTGCGCCCTTGCGCACCCGAGAGTTTGGATTTCTTCATTTAAGCACTTGTAGTCTGGGCTACTTTTTGCAATGGATAGCCATTCTCATTCCCCGATGAGCACCGCTCCCCCCGCCCCCCTTATAACCTATCATTGTGCATTTTTAGTAGGCATAAGGAAATCACCGACCACTACTGCGTAGGCTACACTTGTTTTTCAACCTTTTTGAGCCAGGGTGCACTTTTTTCAATGAAAAAATCTCAAGGCACATCACCAATAGAAAATGTTGACTGAAACTAAGACGCTGTTGCCAATATTTACAATATACAGTCATTATATAATTTTCCACGGTACACTTGGTGATCTCTCACAGCACACTAGTGTTCCGCGATACTAGAGTTCGGCAGCACAGTGGTTGAAAACACTGTACACCACTGATGCACTTGGTAACATCTCCATTCAATAACTCCATCCCTCCTTTTTGGTGGGGTTTTGGTCGCCCTTGGCGCCCCTGGGCACACTTTGCGCTCTAGGCAATTGCCTAGGTCGCCCATAGCAATCGCCGGCTATGATTACATGGCCAAAACAGAGAATAGCTGCGGATGCACACTTGCGCGCCCAAAGACACACTATAGACAGGGCGAACCACTGTTGAGCGCTTATTGTTTCATGATTAGCAACCACCACCACACCCCACCCCACCCCACCCCGCTTTTTTTGACAAATCGCACCCTGACTACATGCTTTGCTGTACAATTAAATTAGGCTAAGACATTATAATGCTGACTCGTTTTCAGAATAGTGGAAGTCATAATTTTTCTCCCCCCGTTTCTGCGCCCCTGGATGGACGCAGCGCCCTTAGCATTTGCCTATATTGCCTATGCCACGGGCCGGCTCTGCCGGCCACTTTATTAGGAACCTCCATCCACCTGCTGTTTGATGCAGTTCTCTAATCAGCCAGTCCCTTGACAGCAGCACAATGCATCAAATCATGCAGATACAAATCAAGAGCTTCAGCTAATCAATGTTCGCTTCAAACATCAGAATGGGAAAAATTGTGATCTCGAAGTGTGACTTTCACTGTGGCATGGGTGTTGGTTTGAGCCAGATGGACTGGTTTGAGTATTTCAGAAACTGCTGATCTGCTGAGATTTTCACACACAACAGTCTCTAGAGTTTACACAGAATGGTGTGGAAAAACAAAACAACAAAAAAAAAACATTGAGCGAGCGACAGTTCTGTGGGTGGAAACAAATGCCTTGTTGATAAGAGAGGTCAAAGAAAAATGGCCAGATTGGTTTGAGCTGCCAGCAAGGATATAGCAACTCCTATAATCACTCTTTACAACCGTGGTGAGCAGAAAAGCATCTCAGCATGCAACAACAAAAGACCACATTGGGTTCCACTCCTGCAGCCAAGAACAGGAATCTTAGTATCAAGAACAAGTTCCTATTAAAGTGGCTGCTGAGTGTACAAGGAAAAAGGACTACTTCAAACATGGTGAAAAAGATGAAAATCTTTTTTTAATAAAAGCAGTTGCAAGGCATGATAAAGCCGAGACCCAGAGCATCTAACACCTTTACCACAAATGAATTACATTTTGTGCAGAAATTATCACCCGTATGCAAACATTTGGTAGATGGAAATGGTCCTTTTTAAATCCATTCCCATTCCCACTCTCTGATTTCATTAACTTCCTGGTGTTAGTGTGAATGTGGAGCCACATGTGAAAACCTTTTCTGGTGCCTTTGATAATTGGAACATTTAATGCAACAGTTTATCAGCCTTATGATGTGAGAGAGAAGAACTCGAGGTGTTTGGACTGAGCTCACACCAGATCAAAACCCACCTTGCTGGCAGACACTGAAATTCCTTATATCACCCCCATTCCAGAAAAGTTGGGACATTGTGGAAACTGTAAATAAAAACAGAATGCAATAATTTGCAAATTATGGAAACCCATTATGCATAGCTGCCAACATTCCGAAATTGTAAATAGTAATACAAGGTTGGGTACTGAGTCTTGGTGGGGGGTCGGGGGAAGACCCCCCGCCGCCAAAGCTTTCTAGCAAAACTACCCTGAAAAATCACACTAAAACAAAATTAGTTAGTTTTGCAGTCTTTGAAATATTGTCCGTGCTTTCCTTGTGAAGGGAGGTTTTCACATGTGTTACGATATCAGAACGCCCGCCATGACTGATAGAAATGTCTCGCCGACATGGAGCACAAAACGCGTAGTGATCGCCCTTACTTGACTTAGAAATGAAGGGAAACTGCTCTCGGTACGAGTCCTTGAAGCGCTGGCCCTTCCCCTTAGCCATGCTTTCTTTAGAGATTAGTACTACGCTACATCTTCATAACAAAAGCTTGAAACGCCATACTTTGTTCAGAAACTTCGTGAACAAAGGCCAGACGATAGCGTGCCATGGATGATCTAATAGCATCATTGATTGGCTGAGAGAACAAGCAATAGCCAATGAAATTTGGCGTAGTATCTGCCGCTTGGAACGAAGCGGTGTATTATCAAATACGAATCCCACCGGTGATAGACTTTGAAAATGACCCATGAAAATTGGCAAAATCGTATTTTATTGTAGTAAATTCGTATTTTCGTAATCAAAACAACAAATCGTAATAAATATGATTTATTCGTAGTAGTTGGCAGCTATGATTATGGAATATTTAATTGAAAATAGTACAAAAGACAACATATCAAATGGTGAAACTAAGAAATTTTATTTATTTATTTGTTTAAATATATGCTCATTTTGAATTTGATGTCAGCAACGCGTTTCAGAAAAGTTGGGACGGGACATATTTACCATTGTGTTGCATCACCTCTACTTTTAACAACACTCTGTAAACGTTTGGGAACTGAGGAGACCAATTGCTGTAGTTTTGAAAGAGAAATGTCCCATTCTTGCCTGATATACAATTTCAGTTGCTCAACAGTTTGGGGTTTCCTTTGTTGTATTTTGCGCTTCATAATGCACCAAATGTTTAAATGGGAGATAGGTCTGGACTGCAGGCAAGCCAGTTTAGCACCTGGACTCTTTTACTACGGAGCCATGCAGTTTTTATATGTGGAGAAAGTGATTTGGCATTGTTCTTGCTGAAAGAAGAAAGGCCTTCCCTGAAAAAGATTTTGTCCGGATGGCAGCATATTGCTCTGAAACGTGTACATATCATTCAGCATTAATGATGCCTTCCCAGATGTACAAGCTACCCATATCATGTGCACTAATGCACCCTCATACCATCACAGATGCCAGCTTTTGAACTGTGCACTGATAAGCCGGATGGTTCCTCTCCTCTTTAGCCTGGAGGATGTGGTATCCATCTCATCTCATCATCTGTAGCTACTTTATCCTGTTCTACAGGGTCGCAGGCGAGCTGGAGCCTATCCCAGCTGACTACGGGCGAAAGGCGGGGTACACCCTGGACAAGTCGCCAGGTCATCACAGGGCTGACACATAGACACAGACAACCATTCACACTCACATTCACACCTACGGTCAATTTAGAGTCACCAGTTAACCTAACCTGCATGTCTTTGGACTGTGGGGGAAACCGGAGCACCCGGAGGAAACCCACGCGGACACGGGGAGAACATGCAAACTCCACACAGAAAGGCCCTCACCGGCCACGGGGCTCGAACCTGGACCTTCTTGCTGTGAGGCGACAGCGCTAACCACTACACCACCATGCCGCCCCTGTGGTGTCCATGATTTCTAAAAAGAATTTCTACTTTTGATTCGTCAGACCTTGGGACAATTTTCCACTTCACCTCAGTCCATTGTACAAGAGCTCGGGCCCAGAGAAGGTGGCGGTGTTTCTGGATATTGTTTATATCTGGTTTTAACTTGCATTTGTGAATGCAGTAATGAACTGTTTTCACAGACGATGGTTTTCTGAAGTGTTCCTGAGGCCATACAGTGATTTCCACTACAGACACATTTCTGCTTTTAATGCAGTGTCTCCTGAGGGCCTGAAGATCACAGGCATCCAATGTTAGCTTTCAGCCTTGTCTCTTGCATACAGAGATTTCTCCAGATTCTCTGAATCTTTTAATGATATTATGGACCATAGATGATGTGATCCCTAAATTCTTTGCAATTTTATATTGTGGAATGTTATTTTTAAATTGTTGCACTGTTTGCCCACGCAGTCTTTCACAGAGTGGTGAACCCCTCCCCATCTTTACTTCTGAGAGACTCTGCCTCTCTAGGATGCTCTTTTTTATACCCAATTATCTGACTGACCTGTTGCCAATTAACCTCATTTAGTTTTTTTTATCATTACACAACTTTTTCAGTCTTTTGTTGCCCCTGTCCCAACTTTTCTGAAACATGTTACTGACATCAAATTCAAAATGAGCATATATTTTTCAAATAGCAATACAATTTCTCAGTTTCAACATTTGCTATGCTGTCTTTGTACCATTTTATTTTTATTTTTATTTATTTTTTAGTTTTTCTTATTGCAGTACCCCTGAGTGGTAACATGGGGCATATTTTTCTTTTTTTTTTAAAAATTCGTATACAATACAATTATTACAAAACAATGGCAATACAACTACACAAAAAAACAGAATTCAAACACAACACCGAATTTGAAGTTGAGTGAAAAACCAAAATTAACAGTGAGGAATAATGTGTATATGGAGATGTCCGTGTGTGTGTGTGTGTGTGTGTGTATAAGGAGTAGTACTGACTTACTGTTGGACCGGGGAGATGGAGGCTAGATCGCAGAGAAGGAGGGTTACAAAGGAAATGAGTAATATTATCTTTATTAGGATAATAATAAGAGAAATAAGAATAGGGATAAGAATAAGAAAAAATTTGATTAACTGACTGATTATAAGGATTGCCTGGGCACCCAAGTATGACCACGGTGTTGTCCCGCCCCCGCACAAGATATACCACAATGAGACGGCAGAGGGAAGGCCCTGCGTGCTAACCAGCCCACGGCCCTTGGCCCAGGGCCCCCAGCACCCCCGCACCACGACCCACCACACCTCAACTCCAGACCAACATGCCGTATTTGTCCTATATAAGAATGTAAATGACTATATTGTGGGCTTTCTCTAATGTATTGCCTCGTCTCGTCTCGTCTCGTCTCGTCTCGTCTTCTTCCGCTTATCCAGGACCGGGTCGCGGAGGCAGCAGTCTAAGCATGGAAGCCCAAACTTCCCTTTCCCCAGACACCTCGGCCAGCTCCTCGGGAAGAACACCGAGGCGTTCCCAGGCCAGCCGAGAGACATAGTCCCTCCAGCGTGTCCTGGGTCTTCCCCGGGGCCTCCTCCCGGGGGGACATGCCTGGAACACCTCCCCAGGGAGGCGTCCAGGAGGCATCCGAAAAAGATGCCCGAGCCACCTCAGCTGGTTCCTCTCGATGTGGAGGAGCAGCGGCTCTACTCCGAGCTCCTCCCGAGTGACTGTGCTTCTCACCCTATCTCTAAGGGAGCGCCCAGCCACCCTGCGAAGGAAACTCATTTCAGCCGCTTGTATCCGCGATCTTGTTCTTTCTGTCATTACCCAAAGCTCATGACCATAGGTGAGAGTCGGAACGTAGATCGACCGGTAAATTGAGAGCTTCGCCTTTTGGCTCAGCTCCTTCTTCACCACGACGGACCGGTAAAGCGACCGCATCACTGCGGAGGCTGCACCGATCCGCCTGTCGATCTCACGCTCCATCCTTCCCTCACTCGTGAACAAGATCCCGAGATACTTAAACTCCTCCACTTGAGGCAGGACTTCTCCACCAACCTGGAGAGGGCAAGCCACCCTTTTCCGGTCGAGAACCATGGCCTCGGACTTGGAGGTGCTGATTCTCATCCCAGCCGCTTCACACTCGACTGCAAACCGCCCCAGTGCATGCTGAAGGTCCTGGTTTGAAGAAGCCAACAGGACAACATCATCCGCAAAAAGCAGAGATGAAATCCTGTGGTTCCCAAACAGGATTCCTTCCGGCCCCTGGCTGCGCCTAGAAATTCTGTCCATAAAAATTATGAACAGAACCGGTGACAAAGGGCAGCCCTGACGGAGTCCAACATGCACTGGGAACAGGTCTGACTTTCTGCCGGCAATGCGAACCAGACTCCTGCTCCGTTCGTACAGGGACCGGACAGCCCTTAGCAAAGAGCCCCGAACCCCATACTCCCGAAGCACCCCCCACAGAATACCACGGGGGACACGGTCGAATGCCTTCTCCAGATCCACAAAGCACATGTGGACTGGTTGGGCAAACTCCCATGAACCCTCGAGCACCCTATGAAGGGTATAGAGCTGGTCCAGTGTTCCGCGACCAGGACGAAAACCGCATTGTTCCTCCTGGATCCGAGGTTCGACTATTGGTCGAATTCTCCTCTCCAGTACCCTGGAGTAAACTTTCCCTGGGAGGCTGAGAAGTGTGATTCCCCTATAATTGGAGCACACTCTCCGGTCCCCTTTCTTAAAAAGAGGGACCACCACCCCAGTCTGCCACTCCAGAGGCACTGTCCCCGACCGCCACGCGATGTTGCAGAGGCGTGTCAACCAAGACAGCCCCACAACATCCAGAGACTTGAGATACTCAGGGCGGATCTCATCCACCCCCGGTGCCTTGCCACCGAGGAGCTTGCAAACCACCTCAGTGACTTCGGCTTGGGTAATGGACGAGTCCACCTCTGAGTCATCAGCCTCAGTCTCCTCAGTGGAAGACATGACAGTGGGATTGAGGAGATCCTCAAAGTATTCCTTCCACCGCCCGACAATGTCCCCAGTCGAGGTCAACAGCTCCCCACCCGCACTGTAAACAGTGTTGGCAGAGTACTGCTTCCCCCTCCTGAGGTGCCGGACGGTTTGCCAGAATTTCTTCGAGGCCGACCGATAGTCCTTCTCCATGGCCTCCCCGAACTCCTCCCAGTTCCGAGTTTTTGCCTCCACAACTGCCCGAGCTGCAGCACGCCTGGCCTGCCGATACCCGTCGGCTGCCTCAGGAGTCCCGGAGGTCAACATGGCCCGATAGGACTCCTTCTTCAGCTTGACAGCATCCCTTACTTCCGGTGTCCACCACCGGGTTCGGGGATTGCCGCCACGACAGGCACCGGAGACCTTGCGGCCACAGCTCCGAACAGCTGCATCCACAATGGAGGTAGAGAACATGGTCCACTCAGACTCAATGTCCCCCGCCTCCCTCGGAAGCTGGGAAAAGCTCTCCCGGAGGTGGGAGTTAAAGACCTCCCCAACAGAGTGCTCGGCCAGACGTTCCCAGCAGACCCTCACCATACGTTTGGGCCTGCCAGGTCTGTCCAGCTTCCTCCTCCGCCAGCGGATCCAACTCACCACCAGGTGGTGATCAGTTGACAACTCAGCCCCTCTCTTCACCCGAGTGTCCAAGACATAGGGTCGGAGATCAGATGACACGACTACAAAGTCGATCATCGACCTCCGACCTAAGGTGTCCTGGTGCCACGTGCACTTATGGACACCCCTATGCTCGAACATGGTGTTCGTTATGGACAAACTGTGACTAGCACAGAAGTCCAATAACAAAACACCACTCGGGTTCAGATCGGGGAGGCCGTTCCTCCCAACCACGCCCCTCCAGGTGTCACTGTCATCGCCCACGTGAGCATTGAAGTCCCCCAGTAGCACAATGGAGTCCCCAGTCTGAGTCCCTCTCCCAGGGACTCCAAGAAGGCCGGATACTCTATACTGCTATTTGGCCCGTAGGCACAAACAACAGCAAGAGCCCTCTCCCCAATCCGAAGGCGCAGAGAGGCGACCCTCTCGTTCACTGGGGTAAACTCCAACACATGGCGGCTGAGCTGGGGAGCTATAAGGAAGCCCACACCAGCCCGCCGCTGCTCACCACGGGCGACTCCAGAGAAGTGGAAAGTCCAGCCCCTCTCGAGGAGCTGGGTTCCAGAGCCCAAGCTGTGCGTGGAGGTGAGCCCGACTATCTCTAGCCGGTACCTCTCAACCTCCCGCACAAGCTCAGGCTCCTTCCCCCCCAGCGAAGTGACATTCCATGTCCCAACAGCCAGCCGCTGTGTCCGGGGATCAGGTCGTCGAGGCCCCTGCCTTCGACTGCCACCCAATCCACACTGCACCAAACCCCTACTGCTACCTCTGTGGGTGGTGAACCCACAGGAGCTAATGTATTGCATTAAAAGAAATGTGCGCTCAGGGTGAGTCTCTGCCCAGATTTCGCCCTGCATGCCACAACAACCCTGCGTACCCTTTGTACTATTTTAAATGAAATATAGGGTTTCCATGATTTGCACATCTTCACATTCTGTTTTACACACCGTCCCAACTTTTTTGGAATTGAGGTTGTAATAGTATACAGCTACTGAAGAACAGTAATGAGTTATAAGTCCACTATCCAGTGTCACGCAGAAGAAGATGAGTTCCCATTTGAATCTGGTTCCTCTCAAAGTTTCTTCATCATATTGTCTCAGGGACGTTTTCTTGACACTGTTGCCTCCAGCTTGCTTATTCAAGTCAAGTCAAAGAGTCCCATATACGTTTTCGGTTTTCGTACGTACGTTGGGGAGTGCCTGTTAGGGAGCACACTCTGTCTAGGCCGTCGGCATGGTGAGGTAGGGTGGCCAGTTCCTTTCCTCACCGCCTTTAACTTCCCCAGTGTTTCCACCAGGTCCCCATTCACTGCTGGGTGGACAGGAGGCGAGCCCCAGATCACCGTCCGAGGCGAGGCTCGAACCGGGGACTGTTTGCTTGGCAGTCAAGCGCTCTAACCACTTGGCCACCTCGCCTTGCTTGCTTATTAGAGATCTCATCTCATCTCATTATCTCTAGCCGCTTTATCCTTCTACAGGGTCGCAGGCAAGCTGGAGCCTATCCCAGCTGACTACGGGCGAAAGGCGGGGTACACCCTGGACAAGTCGCCAGGTCATCACAGGGCTGACACATAGACACAGACAACCATTCACACTCACATTCACACCTACGGTCAATTTAGAGTCACCAGTTAACCTAACCTGCATGTCTTTGGACTGTGGGGGAAACCGGAGCACCCAGAGGAAACCCACGCGGACACGGGGAGAACATGCAAACTCCACACAGAAAGGCCCTCACCGGCCACGGGGCTCGAACCCGGACCTCCTTGCTGTGAGGCGACAGTGCTAACCACTACACCACCGTGCCGCCTCTTATTAGAGATCTAAATATAAATATACATTTGGATTTCTGATTGTAACAATGTCTATTTGTCACTGAGGCAGTGGGGACATGGTCAGGCAGGGGATGGAGAGGAGGCAAATAGAACCAGTAGGTAGCACATAATGAGTCTGATCCGTGTCGGATTATTGGCACTTTTTTGTGTGTGTGTTTCTTGTCGTGTTTCAGAGAGAAGCTGGTAACCAGAGAGAGAGAGAGAGAGCTGAACAGCCCAACAGTGTATGTGTGCATGTGTGCACAGAGTAAAACAAAGCTGCTGAAAAGTGAAATAAAATGCACCTTGTCACAAACCTGTCTCCCATTTCCTCATTTCTCCTCAACTATGAAAGTGTTACAGTCTCCTCGAATGGATTGACAATGTCTTATTGAATGGATCCAAAAAACAGCGCAGGCCTGAATGATTCAGGCATCCCGGAGCTGGACAACATCCCTGGAATCCATATCTCCATACAGGGGCTACTGGAGTGGGGTATCCTGGATAAGCCAGGATTTGTAGCTTTGCCCCTGATACAAGCCACATAATCTAAAACAGAGCAAGGATGGTTGATCCAGACAACAATTTATTGAGCATCAAATGCTCATCCTCGATACTTTTTCGATTCCATGCCTGGTGCCAGGAGCAAGGTTACAAAACCAGGACTCACCCACCCCACCATGCTCCAGTGTCAAGTCCTTTAGTGCCTTTGGATCATAATGCCTGATATTGACACTTTTATTTGTGATGATCAAAGCATGTTATTCCCAGAATTTGGATGGCTGATCATTTAACATTACTGTTAATTAAAATATATATAATATTGAATTTGTTAATATACATCCATTTTTGCATTTCAGGCCTGAAACACATTCCCAAAAAAGTTGAGAGGGGGGAAATTTAGGGCGAATAATGAAGTCACCCTAACCCTTTTTCCATTTCCGTTTCTGGTTGAGAGTACGCTGTGCGTATTCTGGCTGCCGCTTCTCACCAGAGCTTTTTATTTTATTTTCCCTTTTGTTTTTCTTTTTTGTGTTTGTGTAGTTTGATGTTTTGTTTTTGTTTGAGTGTTTTGTCTGCCGGTTGTGGTGTAGCTCCGGACCCAATTTTGGGTGTTGGTTCCCTGCAGGCCTTGGTTCACCGTGGGTGATGCCTGTGCTCCTCGCTATGGACTGCAGTGAGCTCGTTGCTCTTTTAACATCGTGGTTGTCCAGCGCGTGCCCCGTATGGACTGCAGCGATGTTGCTCGGTGGCGTCGCAGTGGCTATTCAGGTGGTGTGGGACATCCCAGCACTCTGGTGGCGGTGCTTCTGTGCTTGCTTTGTGGATCCATGGTGCAGTGTTCCGAGCGGTGTTGCCTGGCAATATAATTATCTCATCTCATCTTATTATCTCTAGCCACTTTATCCTGTCCTACAGGGTCGCAGGCAAGCTGGAGCCTATCCCAGCTGACTACAGGCGAAAGGCGGGGTACACCCTGGACAAGTTGCCAGGTCATCACAGGGCTGACACATAGACACAGACAACCATTCACACTCACACCTACGGTCAATTTAGAGTCACCAGTTAACCTAACCTGCATGTCTTTGGACTGTGGGGGAAACCGGAGCACCCGGAGGAAACCCACGTGGACATGGGGAGAACATGCAAACTCCGCCCAGAAAGGCCCTCGCTGGCCACGGGGCTCGAACCCGGACCTTCTTGCTGTGAGGCGACAGCACTAACCACTACACGACCGTGCTGCCCGGCAGAATGTTCTATCACATTTTATTTTAATTTTTATTCTATTTGTTATATTCTATTTTACTCTTTTTTTCTTTTTACTACTTTACCTTTGCTACCTATCTATACTACTTACGGAGCATTGCACTAAACATTTAACTGCATGTTGTACTATGTATGATTGTATATGTCCATGTGACATAAAATTTGAATTTGATTTAACTCACTAGAGTTACTTCTCACTCCTGCTGCATGACCTTACTGCACTCCATTTGTTCACAACAGGATAAGTCCTGGAACTTTTTGATCGCACCTGATACTCTAGCTTTATGCATGTTTGTATTACATGAACACGGACAGCCTATAACACAGCCTGGTGTTGCATCCAGACCATATTCCTGCCTCACACTCAGTGCTCCCAGGATCCAATGGCATCTTGAACAGGATAAATGCATTAATGAATACATTAACTCACATAGCATTATGTTCTCCACTTCACTATGCAGGAACTGGAGGGATAAAAGACTTCAGGATGTGTGCTTGCTTGCTTGCTTAAGCCTACTACCCCTCTTGGGGCATAGGCTGCTGATGAGAGATCTCCAGGCATCCCAGTCTTGGGCTTTTGGTTCTATGCCAAAGGTCCTGGTTGCTGATGGTGTTCGGCCAGTGGATCCGTAGGATCCTCCATAGACACAAGTTGATAAAAGTCTGCACTTTCTTCATCGCGGCGGCTGTTGTCCTCCAGGTTTCTGCTCCATACAATAGTACCGACTTGACATTGGAGTTGAAGATCCTGATCTTCGTTTGTATAGTCAGCTCCTTAGGCTTCCATATGTTCTTTACCTGTCGGAAGGCTGCTCTTGCTTTTCCTATTCTGGCCTTGATGTCAGTGTTGGTACCTCCCAGCTTGTCCATGACACTCCCCAGGTAGGTGAAGGCTTCTACCTCTTCTAAGGCCTCTCCTTCCAGCTTGATGGGATCTTCGCTCATGGTATTGATCCTCAGGATCTTTGTCTTCCTGTTGTTGATGTTCAGTCCTACTTGTGCTGAGATGGCTGCCACTCTGTTGGTCTTTTCCTGCATCTGTTGGCGGGTATGGGACATTAGTGCCAGGCCATCTGCAAAGTTGAGATCGTCAAGTTGTGTGAAGGGTGTCCACCAGATTCCTGTTCTTGTGCAGGTCGTCGACACCTTCATTATCCAGTCGATTGCCAGCAAGAAGAGGAAAGGTGAGAGTAAGCACCCCTGATGAACTCCAGTCCTCACTTCAAAGGCATTGGTGGGCTGCCCTCCATGGACTACTCTGCAGGACATCCCGTTATACGAGTTCTTGATGATGGTGACCATCTTGGCTGGCACACCATAGTGATGAAGAAGCTTCCAGAGGGCGTTCCTGTCCAAACTGTCCAACACCTTCTCATAGTCCACAAAGTTGATATATAGAAGAGAGTTGATGATGATGATGATGATAGTTTATTTCGAACATGTAAACAAACAATGAATAAATAAGCAGAAAACAAGAAAAGCAAAACAGCATTTGCAACAAGAACACATAAAAAGCCACTAAATTAGAAAATAAACCATAAATAATATAGGTAATAATAATATATCAAAATCAAAACAAAACAAAAATGCAAACAAAGACGCTTGAAGCAGTTTTGAGTTTACATGTCTGAAAAGGAGTGGGCTGAAGTAAAAATTATTTTATCCCACCCCTCTTCTTTAGTATATATATATATATATATATATATATATACACACACACACACACACACACACACACACACACACATACACTGTATATTATTACTTCAACTATTCAGATATCAATTCTCTATGACTATATCATATAATTAATTATGTCTACACATAAGTTTACTACTAATACCACACTTACAATGGAGAAGAACAAGATAAAAACAAAACAAATAGACGATGGCTCAAAAAAGAAAAAAAATACACAGTAAACAGCCAGTTATGATTAATCCCCTTCATCCTTATACCTTGTGAAAATCAAATTTTTGTACATCTTTTTAAAACGCTTCATGTCTGGACATCCCTTGAGATCCTCATTTAAACTGTTCCACCGCTTCACCCCACAAACAGAAATACAAAAACTTTTCTTGGTTGTGTGCACCCTATAATTTTTAAATTTAAATAAACCCCTTAAATTATAACTCCCTTCTCTTTCAGTGAACAGTTTTTGAATATTATGTGGTAGTTGATTATTGTTTGCTTTGAATAATATTTGTGCCATTTGATAGTCCACCAGATCTGCAAATTCCAGTATTTCTGACTGTAAGAATAATGTATTTGTATGATCCCGGTAACCAGCCTTATGTATCATTCTTATTGCTCTTTTTTGGAGAATGAATAATGAATGTATTGTATTTTGTAATTATTGCCCCATACCTCTGCAAAGTAACTTAAATAAAGTGAAACCAGGGAACAGTAAAGAATCCGGAGTGAATTGTGATCTAGAAACTGTTTGACTTTGTTTAATATTGCAATATTTCTTGATACTTTGGATTGTATGTTTTTTATATGTGGTTTCCAGCTGAGTTTTTCATCAATAGTTGTTCCAAGAAATTTGATTTCCTTAACTCTTTCTATAATAACCCCATCTATTTGAATATTTATTTGTGTGCTTGTCCTGTTGTTACCAAATAATATTACTTTGGATTTGTTCAAGTTTAATGATAATTTGTTACTGTTGAACCATATTATTAATTTACTTATTTCTGTGGTGATCTCCTGCAATAGTTCCATTAAATGATCACCAGAAAAGAGGATATTTGTATCGTCAGCAAACAAGACAAGCTTCATTACTTTAGATACACTACATATGTCGTTGATATATAGTATAAAAACTTTGGTCCTAACACTGACCCCTGGGGGACACCACAAGTTATGTCCAAACATGAGGAAGAACAATCTCCCAGCTTCACAAACTGTCTCCTGTTGCTTAAGTAGCTTTTAACCCAGTTTAAAACTATACCCCTGATGCCATATCGTTCCAGTTTTTTTTATTAATATGCCATGATTTATTGTATCAAATGCTTTCCTTAAATCAATGAATATTCCAACTGCATGTTTTTTCTGCTCTATGGAATTGGTGATTTCTCCAAGTAATTCTATTAAAGCCAGTGATGTTGATATATATGCTCTAAATCCGTATTGACTGTCACTGAGTAGTTTATGTTTGTCAATGAATTTATCCAATCGGTTATTGAAAAGTTTTTTGAGAATTTTGGAGAATTGCGGAAGTAGCGAGACAGGTCTAGAGTTTGTGAAGTGGTGTTTGCTCCCAGATTTGTACAGAGGAATGACTTTTGCTGTTTTCATTCTGTTTGGAAATGTACCGGTTAGAAATGACAAATTACATATATATGTGAATGGTTTGGATATTCCATCAATAACATTTTTCAATATCATCATGTCAATGTCATCACAGTCGGTAGATTTTTTTGTTCATACATTTCCCAACAATATCAACAATTTCTTTTTCTTTCACTGCTGTAAGGAACATTGAAAAAGGATTATTATCTATCAAATTGGGCAGATTTTCAACAGATGTTCCTGGATCCGGGATTTGTTCTGCTAAGACTGGTCCTACATTTACAAAGTAATGGTTGAAGCTATTAACTACCATATCCATATTACAACCCCGATTCCAAAAAATTTGGGACAAAGTACAAATTGTAAATAAAAACGAAATGCAATAATTTACAAATCTCAAAAACTGATATTGTATTCACAATAGAACATAGACAACATATCAAATGTCGAAAGTGAGACATTTTGAAATTTCATGTCAAATATTGGCTCATTTGAAATTTCATGACAGCAACACATCTCAAAAAAGTTGGGACAGGGGCAATAAGAGGCTGGAAAAGTTAAAGGTACAAAAACGGAACAGCTGGAGGACCAAATTGCAACTCATTAGGTCAATTGGCAATAGGTCATTAACATGACTGGGTATAAAAAGAGCATCTTGGAGTGGCAGCAGCTCTCAGAAGTAAAGATGGGAAGAGGATCACCAATCCCCCTAATTCTGCGCCGACAAATAGTGGAGCAATATCAGAAAGGCGTTCGACAGTATAAAATTGCAAAGAGTTTGAACATTGTTAGTTTTTTCTTTTTTATCAGACATCTTAGATGTCTGATAAAAAAGAAAAAACTAACAATATTCAATATAAGACATAATGAACGTAATCGAAAGTTTGAACATACCATCATCTACAGTGCATAATATCATCAAAAGATTCAGAGAATCTGGAAGAATCTCTGTGCGTAAGGGTCAAGGCCGGAAAACCATACTGGGTGCCCATGATCTTCGGGACCTTAGACAGCACTGCATCACATACAGGCATGCTTCTGTATTGGAAATCACAAAATGGGCTCAGGAATATTTCCAGAGAACATTATCTGTGAACACAATTCACCGTGCCATCCGCCGTTGCCAGCTAAAACTCTATAGTTCAAAGAAGAAGCCGCATCTAAACGTGATCCAGAAGTGCAGACGTCTTCTCTGGGCCAAGGCTCATTAAAAATGGACTGTGGCAAAGTGGAAAACTGTTCTGTGGTCAGACGAATCAAAATTTGAAGTTCTTTATGGAAATCAGGGACGCCGTGTCATTCAGACTAAAGAGGAGAAGGACGACCCAAGTTGTTCTCAGCGCTCAGTTCAGAAGCCTGCATCTCTGATGGTATGGGGTTGCATTAGTGCATGTGGCATGGGCAGCTTACACATCTGGAAAGACACCATCAATGCTGAAAGGTATATCCAGGTTCTAGAGCAACATATGCTCCCATCCAGACGACGTCTCTTTCAGGGAAGACCTTGCATTTTCCAACATGACAATGCCAAACCACAGACTGCATCAATTACAGCATCATGGCTGTGTAGAAGAAGGGTCCGGGTACTGAACTGGCCAGCCTGCAGTCCAGATCTTTCACCCATAGAAAACATTTGGCGCATCATAAAACGGAAGATACGACAAAAAGACCTAAGACAGTTGAGCCATTAGAATCCTACATTAGACAAGAATGGGTTAACATTCCTATCCCTAAACTTGAGCAACTTGTCTCCTCAGTCCCCAGACGTTTACAGACTGTTGTAAAGAGAAAAGGGGATGTCTCACAGTGGGAAACATGGCCTTGTCCCAACTTTTTTGAGATGTGTTGTTGTCATGAAATTTAAAATCACCTAATTTTTCTCTTTACATGATGCATTTTCTCAGTTTAAACATTTGATATGTCATCTCTGTTCTATTCTGAATAAAATATGGAATTTTGAAACTTCCACATCATTGCATTCCATTTTTATTTACAATTTGTACTTTGTCCCAACTTTTTTGGAATCGGGGTTGTAATACTGTTCAAAGTGCTCCAAATTCCTTTCATATTATTTCTGTTTTCGTTTAATAATTTCTTATAATATTCTTTCTTAGCAGCCCTTATAATATTAGTTAATTTATTTTTACATTTTTTATATCTATCCTCTGCCTCTTTAGTTTTCTGCTTTATGAACTCTCTATACAATGTATTTTTCTTTTTACAGGCATTTTGTGAACCCCTTGTAATCCATGGACATACAGTACTGTATGTTTGACTTTTTTACTGTATTGAACAATTGGGCAATTTTTATTATATAATGATGTAAATATCCTCAAGAATATCCTCATATGCTTTATTTATGTCTTTTAGTCGGTATGTTTCATCCCAATTTTGTGCCAGCAAGTCATTTCTAAAAGTGTTCATTGATTCCTCTGATCTAAGTCGTCTGAAAAGTTTTGTGTTTTCTGCTGTATTATTCCCAAATTTTGTTTCATAAACTGTGAAAACTGGTAAATGATCACTGATATCATTTATCAATGGTCCACTTACTAAATTGTCATTAATACTGTTAGTGAATATATTGTCTATGAGGGTGGCTCCGTGTGAGGTGATTCTGCTGGGTCTAGTAATTTTCGGGAATAAGGCCATACTGTACATTGTGTTGATAAAATTGTCTGTCATTTTGTGTTTATTTGGATTGAGCAGGGCAATATTGAAGTCTCCGCATATGAAGACTGTTTTGTGACTCACTTTTGAAAACATTTCCTCTATCCAGTTATTGAAGACCTTAATATTATAAGTCTGGAGCTCTATACGGTGTATATACAACTAACAATTACATTTTTATGTTTCTCTCTGCAAATTTCAACTGTTATGCATTCCAGTGTGTTGTCAATTACTGTTGATATACTTTCCATCACATTGAATTTCAAGGCCCTATCCACAAATATGGCCGCTCCCTCTCCACTCTTGTTTTGTCTATTTATATAGTTGAATTCATAGCCCTCCAGCTTAAAGTTCGTGCCTTTGACATTATGTATCTAAGTTTCAGATATTGCTGGATGCTGATGATTGCTATGTATGTTGGAGAGTTCCACTCCAAGGACTGTTTGACGATGATGCACAGGGTAGTGATCTGATCTGTACAGGATCTGTCTTTCCGGAAGCCTGCTTGCTGGTCCTTGAGTTGAGAGTCTACTTGGTCTTTCATTCGATTCAGGATGATCCTGTTGAACACTTTGCCTGGTATGGACAGGATCGTAATCCCTCAGTAGTTGGCACAATTGCTAAGGTTACCCTTCTTTGGTAGCTTGATCAGATAGCCTTCCTTCCATTCTGATGGTATTTACTCCTCCTTCCAGATCTTCTCAAACAGTAGGAACATCATCTCTACTGAAGTGTTTACATCTGCCTTTAATGCATCTGTTGATATGTTGTCTAGGCCCACTGCGATGTTATTCTTCAGCTATCCAATAGAAGAAAAATCAGGATGTGTGACGATTGGAAAATAATCTGCATTAGACTCTACATCAGGCCACACCACACTGTCAATGATTATTTTCCTATAACTGCACACTTAATCTTATTAATCCGCACAGGAATCATACACCCTAGCATATATTTTTTGCATGTCGTACTTGATTATGTTCACTCTACACCCTTTTAATTCCAAATCACACAGGTTGGTATTGAATCCATGTAGGACACTGAGGTTACATATCTAATCTTATCTAACACTTTTAAGGACGTTCACATGAGGAGTCAGTGGTGCTGATTCAGATGTTCAGATGGATGCTGTGTCTGAGATTCAGCATGCATTATGTAGATTATTGCAGTGTTATTCTTTCAGACAGAGAACGCAGCATGGTCCTGGAAAAAAGCATCTGCTCTGGAGTTCTTTGCATCTACCCCATACCGAACATCAACAAACTCTCTAACCTTCTCTGAATGTTGTGAATTGATGCAGTTTGTCAGGCTACTGAGGCGCAGCAAGAAATCCAAATACTCTGAAGACAAAGTAGTCATAGTCCTGAAGTCTCGCAATGTCAAAAAAAAGTAATGTTGTACAGTACCTTTCCTTTGGACATTGGAGACTCCTTCCAACAGTGGTACCCTCCTTCCCCATACACAAAATGTAATCAGAGCAACAAGTACACAATTTTTAGAAGTCCTGTAAAAGCTTCATCTGAACATGAAAACATGACTTTTAGTTAATTTCATCAGTTAAAAACATTAACTTTTTTTTATTCTTAATAGTTATTTATGTAAATATCTAGGCGGCACGGTGGTGTAGTGGTTAGCGCTGTTGCCTCACAGCAAGAAGGTCCTGGGTTCGAGCCCTGGGGCCGGCGAGGGCCTTTCTGTGCGGAGTTTGCATGTTCTCCCCGTGTCCGCGTGGGTTTCCTCCGGGTGCTCCGGTTTCCCCCACAGTCCAAAGACATGCAGGTTAGGTTAACTGGTGACTCTAAATTGACCGTAGGTGTGAATGGTTGTCTGTGTCTATGTGTCAGCCCTGTGATGACCTGGCGACTTGTCCAGGGTGTACCCCGCCTTTCGCCCGTAGTCAGCTGGGATAGGCTCCAGCTTGCCTGCGACCCTGTAGAAGGATAAAGTGGCTAGAGATAATGAGATGAGATGAGATGTAAATATCTACAACCCCAATTCCATCAATTTGGGACACTGTGTAAAATGTAAATAGAAAATAGAATTAAGATTTGCAAATCTTGGAAACCCTATATTTCACTGAAAATAGTACAAAGCATCTCAGAGAGGCGGAGTCTCTAAGAAGTAAAGATGGGGAGGGGTTCACCGCTCTGTGAAAGACTGCGTGGGCAAACAGTGCAACAATTTAAGAATAACATTCCTCAGTGTAAAATTGCAAAGAATTTAGGGATCACATCATCTGTGGTCCATAATATCATTAAAAGCTTCAGAGAATCTGGAGAAATCTCTGTATGCAAGAGACAAGGCTGAAAACTGACATTGGATGCCTGTGATCTTCAGGCCCTCAGGTGGCACTGCATTAAAAGCAGATACGTGTCTGTAGTGGAAATCACTGTATGGGCTCAGGAACACTTCAGAAAACCATCGTCTGTGAAAACAGTTCATTACTGCATTCACAAATGCAAATTAAAACCAGATATAAACAATATCCAGAAACACTGCCACTCTTTTACGATGGACTGAGGTGAAGTGGAAAATTGTTCCGAGGTCTGATGAATCAAAAGTAGAAATTCTTTTTCGAAATCATGGACACCACATCCTCCAGGCTAAAGAGGAGACACACCATCCGGCTTGTTATCAGTGCACAGTTCAAAAGCCAGCATCTGTGATGGTATGAGGGTGCATTAGTGCACATGACATGGGGAGCTTGTACATCTGGAAAGGCATCATTAATGCTGAATGATATATACACGTTTCAGAGCAATATGCTGTCATCCAGACAAAATCTTTTTCAGGGAAGGCCTTCCAAGACAATGCCAAATTGCTTTCTGTGCATATTAAAACTGCATGGCTCTGTAATAAAAGAGTCCAGATGCTAAACTGGCCTGCCTGCAGTCCAGACCTGTCTCCCATTTAAACATTTGGTGTATTATGAAGTGCAAAATACAACAAAGGAGACCCCGAACTGTTGAGCAACTGAAATTGTATATCAGGCAAGAATGGGACATTTCTCTTTCAAAACAACAGCAATTGGTCTCCTCAGTTCCCAAACGTTTACAGAGTGTTGTTAAAAGTAGAGGTGATGCAACACAGTGGTAAACATGCCCCAGTAGCAACTTTTTTGAAATGTGTTACTGACATTAGATTCAAAATGAGAATGTATTTTAAAAAACAAAACAAACCAATACAATTTCTCAGTTTCAACATTTGATATGTTGTCTTTGTACTATTTTCAATGAAATATCGGGTTTCCGAGATTTGCAAATCATATTCTGTTTTTTATTTACATTTTACACAGTGTCCCAAATTTATGGAACTGGGGTTGTAATACTTCAATACATTTTAAATGTTTTACATTCACATGAGTGAATTTTGGCTGGACGCTCATTACTGATTAAGATTTAGACACATTATCAACATATACTTTCACTTTAGGTGAATTTCTCATTACTTTTTCTTCCCCCGCAATGATGAATGAATTATCTGGGAAATTTCTTTCATTATTAACTCACAGGGCCAGTTGTTCAAAAAATTTAATCTGGATCAAAATGATCCGTATTTCCAAATCACATTTTTTGCTATCCAGGATCAGGTAATCCTTCTTACTTTTATGCCGGTTTTTCAAAGCAACATTGGATTGGATCACGCTAATTCAGATACACCGTTTTCAAGATTACCTAATCCAGATAACCAATGCTCTAAATGGGACAGCATATCACAATGTGGGCTACCAGGTACAGTGGGGCAAAAAAGTATTTAGTCAGTCACCAATTGTGCAAGTTCTCCCACTAAAAAAGATGAGAGAGGCCTGTAATTTTCATCATAGGTACACTGCAACTATGAGAGACAGAATGAGAAAAAAAAAATCCAGAAAATCACATTGTCTGATTTTTAAATAATTTATTTGCAAATTATGGTGGAAAATAAGTATTTGGTCAATAACAAAAGTTCATCTCAATATTTTGTTATATACCCTTTGTTGGCAATGACAGAGGTTAAACGTTTTCTGTAAGTCTTCACAAGGTTTTCACACACTGTTGCTGGTATTTTGGCCCATTCCTCCATGCAGATCTCCTCTAGAGCAGTGATGTTTTGGGGCTGTCGCTGGGCAACACGGACTTTCAACTCCCTCCAAAGATTTTCTATGGGGTTGAGATCTGGAGACTGGCTAGGCCACTCCAGGACCTCGAAATGCTTCTTGATGACCAGATTGCACAGACCAAGCACAAGTTTTTTCTTTTGGGGAACATGCCCAATACTATTGGGGTTATTGACTGCACTCATGTGCATATCCAAGCACCTCATGAAAGGGATTGGGAGTACATCAACCGAAAGGGGAGGCATAGTATCAACATTCAACTTGTGGGCGACGCTGACCTAATCATCACAAACTGTGTTGTGAAGTGGCCTGGGTCTGTTCATGATGCACATATCCTGAGGGAGAGTGCTTTATACAGAGAGCTCCAAACTAACCGACCGGATGGCATAATATTAGGAGACAGTGCCTATCCACTCCTACCATGGCTAATGACTCCTTTTCTTGCAGCAGCCACACCTGCTCAGGCACGCTTCAACACTGCTCATTGCAAAACAAGATGCTCAATTGAGCATTTAAATGGAGTTCTAAAGAGACGCTTTGCATGCCTTAACTACTTACGAGTGAAACCACAGGTAGCATGTAACATAATACTTGCATGTATTGAGGTATTTCACCTGACGTCACAGGGTCACGTGACGCCCTGGTGTCCGCCATTTTGGACGGCAAGCTAGCTAATGTCAACAACAGTAGCTGGTATGTTACTGTAGCAATGTTTACGTTCAGTCATTTGGATAACTGTTAAAACCTTTCAGTCTCAAGTTTTTCCTTTACTGGATTTACTAGTTTACTGAGCCAGCCGGACCCGGAGCGCCAGCCAGCCGAATCCGGAGCGCTAGCCAGCCGGCCCCGGAGCGCTAGCCAGCCGGCCCCGGAGCGCTAGCCAGCCGGCCCTGGAGCGCTAGCTAGCCAGCCAGCCGGCCCCGGAGCGCTAGCTAGCCAGCCAGCCGGCCCCGGAGCGCTAGCCAGCTAGCCAGCCGGCTCCGGAGCGCTAACCAGCTAGCCAGCCGGCTCCGGAGCGCTAGCCAGCCAGCCGGCTCCGGAGCGCTAGCCAGCCAGCCGGCCCCGGAGCGCTAGCTAGCCCCGGAGCGCTAGCTAGCCAGCCAGCTAGCCCTGGAGCGCTAGCTAGCCAGCCAGCCAGCCCGCCCCGGAGCGCTAGCCAGCCAGCCAGCCCGCTCCGGAGCGCTAGCTAGCCAGCCGGCTCCGGAGCGCTAGCCAGCCGGCTCCGGAGCGCCAGCCAGCCGGCCCCGGAGCGCTAGCTAGCCAGCCAGCCAGCCGGCCCCGGAGCGCTAGCTAGCCAGCCAGCCAGCCGGCCCCGGAGCGCTAGCCAGCCGGCCCTGGAGCGCTAGCCAGCCGGCCCCGGAGCGCTAGCTAGCCAGCCAGCCAGCCCGCCCCGGAGCGCGCTCAGTAAACTAGTAAATACAGTAAAGGAAAAACTTATAACGGGCCATGTCTCAACAGACTAAGAAGTTATCTCAATGACATTTAATAACATTTTGTTTATCCTGAGGACCGAAAGTAAATGAAAATGTGAACAAACCTTAGCTGTCAGTGAACAATCCTGGTGGAAGCAGGTAAACGTCGTTCTCCAAGCCTGCTAACCTCAATTTTTGCAAATACCTCTCCCTCTGCTCGCCCTGTAAATGCCCTACGTCGCTGGATAGTGAAGGTGTTTTCTGCATCTCGCTCCTTTTTCTTTTATGTTTTTCGTTTGTCGCCTTCCTCGCATTCAAACTGATTCGAGCCGTGCCGTCCAAAATGGCAGCGTCACATGACTTGGTCACGTGAGTGAAATACCTCAATAGTCCTACACAACATTGCTACCAGACGCAATGTGCCTCTCTGTGACAACGTTTATGATGCACCTGAGCCTGTTGAAGAACCAGACCAACCTCTGGCGTTTTGTCAGAATGTGGGACAGACTGGATGTGTAGTAAGGGATGCAATTGTTAGAAATTATTTTTGATGGCATCTGTCATCTCTGATTGTTTCTTTGAAATTAATATAGGCTACAATGGTCAATGACAGAAAAATATAATGTATTTTAGTTTGTTAATGAATTCTGTTTGGGAAAAAAAAATGTATTTAATACAATACTGAAAGGCTTAATTGGTAGCCTATGTCTACTTCTACTTTATCACTGTATTGGTTAAACAAGTCAAGTGCAAAACATAAATAAAAGTATCACTAAATAATGCAGTTGTATTATTGGACCAATTTTTGAAGTTTTACTACATTTTCTACCTGATATCCACCTTGAAATCCTACCCCCTGTTGAGATCAGGATAATCTTGTTTTTTTGGATTAAAGTTATCCAGATCCTTCTGAAAAGTTTTGAACAACACAAACTGAAGGTTTGATCCAGATTGAAACTAGAATTGGATTACATGATCTGATCAGATTTCAGAATCCTACTTTCTCTTTTGAACAACCCATTTTCAAGATTTGATCCAATCCGATTACCAAAATCCGCTAAGATTACCTTTGAACAACTGGCCCACAATGATCAACATTATCAATCCAGGATTCAGCCTCCAGCCCTCCAGATTATCTTTCAGTGCTGGAACATTCTAGTCCAAACTGTTTTAATGTTTCAACTTATGGTTTGTTTTCTTCCTTCTCCTTTAGTGTTAACCTTCTCCTCCTCCTCCTCCTTGTCCTCCTCCTCTATCTATCCATAAGTTGCTTGGCACTCCTGGGCAGTATCACAGCTCCCGCTGTTTATTTGTATCAACAGGAAAAGAGGATAATCTGATTAGACGAAAACACAGCCAAGTCCGAGCTCTGTGCAGATCTAAAACTTAATGAACGTTTTATCTTATTCCCAGACGGCACTGCATATTGAACAGATGTGTGTTCTGCCAAACACTGCAAAGTCTGTTTGTTTTCTGGATATTCAAACCTGTAATTATGATTCATAAAGTGAATCTATTTTAGCGCTGGGACCTTCTCCAGCTTTTAGCCATGTGCTTATCGGCTAATTATAAACCTGAAATCAACACCGCGCTGACAGAAATTCGATGACTTCATCTGAGTCCAACTTTTCAACAGATTTCATGCCAGATTTAAGGTGCAACAGTCAATATTTTTCATTTCTTACTAGCACAAATCATATGGGGAAATATACCAAAAGAGATGATAAAAAATAAGAATTTAAGCTATTGTCTCAAAGACAAAACAACAATCTGGGACCTCCTTTCCAGTCTGGAATGTTTGTCTGTATTCAGATTGGTTTCTTATCAACACACCCTCAAAGCGGAAAAGTTGCATGTTTATAGAGTTGGAACTCTGCTTTCAAGCAGTGGAATGTCTGAATGTGCTTCAAAGTGATGTCGAACCACCATAAGTTTTAAGGGCAGAGTTTTGTGTACATTGCTGGTAATGAGGGCAGGGTCAATGACTAAAAAAAATTCACTCAAACCTCATTCAAATTCCACCCATTTAACCATTAGAGATCTACTGTTCTGCAGCTCTTACCTAATGTAACTTGTGTTGTGTGTGTAAAGTGTGTGATATGTAAATCTCACACTGTGTTTTTAATCTGATTTCAGATCGATCGAAAGCTTTAGAGGGCTTGTTTTGCCATATAATTCAGAGTTGTTCTTTGTTAAGGGAAAACCTTTGCAAAAATGGCAGGTAAAAAAGAGAATGGGGAAAAAAAAAACAGAGGAAAGGGTCAAGATCATGGAAGCTTATACATCTGGGAAGGCATCATTAATGCTGAATGATATATACATGTTTCAGAGCAATATGCTGCCATCCAGGCAAAATCTTTTTCAGGGAAGGCCTTCCCTCTTTCAGCAAGACAATGCCAAACTGCTTTCTGCACATATTAAAACTGCGTGGCTCCATAATAAAAGAGTCTGGGTGCTAAACTGGCCTACCTGCAGTCCAGACCTGTCTCCCATTTAAAACATTTGGCGCATTATGAAGCACAAAATATGACAAAGGAGACCCCGAACTGTTGAGCAACTGAAATTTTACATCAGGCAAGAACAACTTCTTTGTTAAAGGAAAACCTTGGGAAAAACAGTAGGCAAATGAGAGAATGAGAAAAAAAACAGGGGAAAGGGTCAAAACCATGGAATAAGAAAGTTAGCCAGAACGACTAAGGAAAAGGAGGCAAAAAGTCCCTCCCGTGCCAGTCCCTCCCTTCCCAGGCAGTTTCCCATCCATTGATTTGTACAGGTAGATGTTAACCTGCTCGGCACTAGTCCTGCCGCACCTCCATTGGTGCCAGTCTGGTTAGCTCAGCCGGGAACCACCATTCTTAGATGTTTTGCCCCTTATCCCGGAAACATCTCCTGGTGGCAGGGCAATGAACAGGGACATCTCCCTGACACTCCCCACAGCTAACCTTCCTCAGGAGCTGCCGGCTCCCCAAATCTGGTCCTGCTTTCTGAGCCACAGTACCAACCAGGCCCTTAAGGTGCATTTGGTGGTGCCGATCTCCATTTCTAAAAGAGGCAAAACAGCACAATAAACCAGAAAATCCAAAAACAGAGATTATACATGGAATACAAGAGCACAAATGAGACTTGAGATTTATATTGGATAGTTTTTTTTTTTTTTGCTGTCACAGATGTAAATCATACATTGTTGTAGAATATTTTGGTTGTGAGTATCAGAATTAGAGTTGTAGTCAAGACCTCCATTGTTCAAGACAATTCCAAGAGCAGTACTAGCTGAGATCCAGTCAAGACCAAGTCTTAAGAGGGACAAGGCCAAGTCAAGATCAAGTGAAAATGAGAGCGAATTAAGATTGCGACAGGAAAAAAGAAAAATGTCAAATCCTTTTTGAGGTGAAGCGTTGCGCCAGTGATTGGGCTCTTTTCTAGAAGTAAATACTTCCTATGAAACAAGTACAAGTCCATATTTCAAGACCGTACTCAAGTCCTACAACCTTATTCAGAACATGTAACTTGACATACTGACTGTGAGCTGGCCTAGTGGTTAGAGTGTCCACCTCTTGACCAGGAGATTGTCAAGTCAAGTTTATTTGTATAGCGCTTTTAACAATAAACATTGTCGCAAAGCAGCTTTACAGAATTTGAACGACTTAAAACATGAGCTAATTTTGTCCCTAATCTATCCCCAATGAGCAAGCCTGTGGCGACGGTGGCAAGGAAAAACTCCCTCAGACGACATGAGGAAGAAACCTCGAGAGGAACCAGACTCAAAAGGGAACCCATCCTCATTTGGGCAACAACAGACAGCATGACTATAACATTAACAGTTTTAACATGAAGACAGTTTCATTGATGTTGTAACTCTTCATTGATGGAAACTTGAGTGCAAAACTGTTCATGACAACTGCAGTCCTCAGCCATAAAAGCATTACTGTAAGAGTCCAGAGCATCCTCCAGGTGTAACCCTCAACTGTCCTCAGATTGTGAGTTCTACTTGCGGTTGGGTCATACCAAAGACCATCATAAAAATGGTACCTACTGCCATCTGTCATGGTAAGGCATGCTGAAATACAGATGTGAGTGGGGAGTCAAACTCTTGTGGTTACCAGAGGACTAGCCCCTCACTGTAACCCTAGCTATATAAGGCAAGAGGCCGAGGGCTATAGAAACGGAGATCGGCGCTGCCCAATTTGCCTTAAGGATCTGGTTAGTACTGGGAGGGGAGACTGCCTGGGAAGACCAGGTTCTGGCATGGGAGGGACTTTGACCTTTTTGAATGTGACATACTCTTTGGCAACTGATTTGGTACTATTGTGACCAAAGACAGCTGAAAACAAAGTTCCAACCATGCCAGAATGTTTTATCTAAATCTCAGAGTGTGACTGCTGCTTGCTGCTGGTCTAAGCACTACCAATATGAAGACAGCATAGAATTAGGTGAAACACATGGGACAATAATCTAACAAAAAAAAAAACATGGTAATGAACAAAAAACATATCCTTAACATACCGCAACACAGTCTCTTATAGTATTTGTCTGAGATTTCATTACAGTTGGGTGTCCAGACCCTTAGCAAAAAGTAGTATACTTAAAGTTCATTTTATTAAGTATGCTTCAGTATAAGTATAGCAAGTATACTACAGACCATGTACTTTTAGTGTACTAGAAAGTATACAAATTTAATACTTTTTCGGACTAAATTGGAACATTTCAAGTTTATAAAAGTATACTTTAAAGTTCGCAAAAGTACACAAGTACACTCATCTATATACTTGGTATATCCCTCTTGCATGCTTAAAGTATACCACAAGTACACTTATCGATATACTTCTTTTTTTGGGCTTTTTTCACCTTTATCGGATAGGACAGTGTAGAGACAGGAAATGAGCAGGAGAGGGATCAGGAAATTACCTTGGGTTGGAATCGAACCCAGGTCCCCAGATTTATGGCATGGTGCTTTAGTTGACTGAGCCACAACACCCCTTAGTTACATACTTCAAGTCCCTATTTTTAGTTTATTATTGTATACTTTAAGTATACTGTTATAAACGTTGGTTATTTCACTAGTTTACTTGTCATACTTTAAGTTTGCTTGGCATATTACTTGTAGCTTACTATTTATATACTGGAAATATACTCCTTAATGTATTCTTAAAGTTTACTCATATTGTATGTACACAAGAGTGTGATGCATTTACAAAATCACAAGACAGAATGTTGAAAACAAGTTTGATATATTTTCAAACATTTCAAAAATAAAGACCTATGAAATCAAGTCCTTCCTTACTGGAGAAATTGATCAATAAAGTCAAGTCAAAAGTTTTTCTGTTTTTGTGTATGATTTTAAGGTACATAAAGATAATGCAATTGAGCACACATACTATATACTGTAAAGTTTTAAACTCCAGCATTATATTATATTAATATATAAATTAAATGTTAAGCATGAGTCAATGACTTGACCTTATTATGCACTTGGAGCAAGATATACTAAGTATTAGTACTTTGTGGCAGAAAAACGTGAAAAGTATACTAAAGTATACGTTTTAGTATTAAAGTATAAGTCTTAGTATTAATGTACTTAGTCTTAGACTTTTATTTATACTTTTCAGTACAAGCCAAGTATACTTCACTATACTATTCTTAAGTATATAAAATATAGTTTATAAAAAGTCAACTTCAAGTATACTTCTGCAGTTTTAGTAAAAAATAAGTATACTCATAGTACACTTGAATAAACTTCTTTTTGCTAAGGGGAAGGTTACCCACAGTCTGACCTTCTCCTTTCATACACACTGAATTTTTTGTCTGTAGCAGCAGTTACTCTGTCTCCTAGACAGCATGTTCATGACTTTCTCTAAATAAGGACAGTCTTTGTTCAAAATCCCTTCCAAGGATTAAATCAGTTAATCTAATTCCAACGTTCGTCTGGTTATTTCTTCTGTGCTCTCTGTGATTTCTTCTCAACTTCTCAGTTCTGACTATATTAAAGACAGCTGATTCCAAACATGCCATGAAATATTAATTTCTTTGATGCTTTACTTTGGTAATTATACTGACGTTTGAAACTGAACAGTGACGTGTGTCTGACTGTTAATGAGTTCTCCTCTAAAAAGCTTACTTTTTAAAAGACTCACAGACTGTCCAGACATACAATGTATGTTTATGATGCAACCACAGTGACCACATTTACGTGGTTTCCTCCCACAGGCCACTCTCAACTGCCCATAAGCGTCAATGTGAACGGTTGCTGGATGGATGGATTGGATTCCTCACTAATCAGTTGGTGCATGTGGTCTGATGATTCTTCAGATCCTGCAATTAGTTTCCTTTTACTGGAAGATAGAACTGTGGTTTCATCTTATTCTCTCATGTACACCCTCTCACTAAACATATATAGAGACTTTACAAAGAAAAATAAAGCTTGGATGGAAGCAGCAGAGATCAGTGGTGCCTCTGGTGCGTCTATGTAACTAGTCCAGTTAGCTTGTTTTGCTAATCTGCTAAAAAAAAAAAAAAGCTAGCACAAAGCCTAGCATGAAATGGCAAATCAAATTGCAATAAATAAATAAATAAATAAATAGTATAGTAGGCTGTAGACTGCATACTTTGGTTGTTACTCTCTCATCAGAAAAAGATGGACAAAGCAACTTGAGGAACTTGTTGCCTAGTAGTGTGAACATAGCATGACTGCTGTAAAAGTGCCATATACTGTATGATAAAATGATACAGAATTTTAGAAAGAGTGTTGTTAGTCTGTCATAGCTAAGGACCAGACAAACTGATGATGACAATCTGGTTATAGTCAGAGTAAGTGCTGAACATGTCACTCAGTGAAGAAGTTAAGAAGTTTTTGACGTAGGTGGAGGCAGCCCTAGTGGAGGAGATGTTTTTTGAACTAATGGTGTTCTGACAATGAGAAGAAAAGGCACAGAAGTGGAATAACAGCCAAACAGTATAGTTTTTGACAGATGACTCAAGCTGAACTTGGTAGTGGGATAAGTCTGATGCTCCTACACACATCGCATATATAAATACCTTCTTTACCTAGGCAGAATTGCAGTTGTGTCATATCCTTTCCATTTAAAAAAAATGATGTTCAAAGTTTGAAATTTTTTTGATAACCAAACCCTATTTGATATTTTTTCAGAACTTTGCTCTGGAATTATTTTAACTGATGAAGTTGGAATGGTATGCAAAATGCAAATGAAAAGGAAAATAGTGATTTATCAATTTACTTCGACTTGTATTTCATTGCAGCCAGTATGAACCCAAGATATTCCATGTTTTGTCTGGACAACTTCATTTCATTTGTTAATATACATCCATTCCTGCATTTCAAGCCTGCAACACATTCCAAAAAAAGTTGGAACAGGGGCAATTTAGGGCTAGCAATGAGGCAAAACAGTTAAATAATGATGTGATTTGAAACAGGTGATGTCAACAGGTGATTGTAATCATGATTTGGTACAAAATCAGTATCCAGGAAAGGCCTAGTCTTTGAGGAGCAAAGATGGGCCAAGAATATCCAGTTTGTCAACAAATGTGTGAGACAATTATTGAAGTGTTTAAAAACAATGCTCCTCAAAGAAAGATATGAAGGAATTTGGATATTTCACCCTCTATGGTGCATGATATCATTAAACAATTCAAGGAATCTGGAGGAATTTTGGTGCGTAAAGGGCAAGGGCTCAAGCCTAATCTGAACACCCGTGATCTCTGATCCCTCAGACGGCACTGCATCAAGAACCATCATTCATCTATAGCTGAGATAACCACATGGGCTCGGGATTACTTTACCAAACTTTTGTTAAGCTACAATGCAGAGTTACATCCACAAATGCCAGTTAAAACTTTACTGTGCAAAAAGGAAGCCTTATGTTAACTGTGTTCAGAAGCGTCGTCGACTTCTCTGGGCTCAGAGGCATCTGAGATGGACCATCACACAGTGGAAACATGTATTGTGGTCCGATGAATCAGTATTCCAGGTCTTTTTTTGTCACAAATGGACGGTGTGTGCTTCACACCAAAGACGAAAAGGACTGTCCAGACTGTTACCAGAAACAAGTCCAAAAGCCAGGGTGTGTCATGGTATGGGGTTGTGTCAGTGCCCTTGGCAAAGGTAACTTACACTTCTGCGATGGAGCATTAATTCAGAAAAGTACATTGAGGTTTTGGAGCAACATATGCTGCCTTCAAGATGACATATTTTCCAGGGATATTTCAACAAGACAATGCAAAACCACATTCTGCACACATTACAAAGGCATGGCTGTGGAAGAAGAGGGTGCCTGTTCCCTCTCTCCCCAATAGAGAATATGTGGCAAATTTGAAATGAAAAATATGATGACGATAATCCCATACCGTTGCACACTATACGACCTGTTTGCAGGAAGAATGGGACAAAATAACACCTGAAAGACTTCATCACTTGGTGTCTTCAGTCCCTAAACATCTTTTAAGTGTTGTGAGAAGGAATGGCAACATTATAAAGTGGTAAATGCTTTATTGTCCCAACTTTTTTTGAAATGTGTTGCAAGAATCAAAATTAACACTTAAAGTTACTAAATTTAACATTTAAATGTACTTAAATTCACTACTACGTTTAAGAATACCAATAAAGGCTCTTAAAGTTATGAGTATATTTCATGAATTTAAAAAGTTCAGTAAAGGTACTTAATTACTACTAAATTTAAGGGCTGGTCTTAAATATACCTTCAAAACACTATTAAATTTAAGGTTCCTTTAAAGTTTACATTAAATGCAACTAACTTCACATTTGGATATTACACAAGGTTAAAGGCCCAGCATGCTGGTAATGGGGTTTGAATTCATGACATTCTGATCAGTTTATCTTAACCACTGCCCCTGTAAGTAATGCAAAAATGGAGACAGAACCTTGATTAATTTATAGTAGTAAATGGAATTTACTACTTTAATCAATGCCATTTCTGTGGTGAGGTCTAAATCCTGACCTTATGCAAGTATTGGTTTAGCTGCTGTGCAACATTTTGTAATATTGGCCTGCAGTTTGACAGCTGACAAGGATTAAGGTCAGGTTTTTATCAGTGGTTTGCTCACTGCTTGTTTACAAAAATGTAGCTTCATAGCCAATGCTAAGGGAGGAGTGTAATGTTTTTAATGGAGGTGAAATTGCACCTTGTCTTTTTAAAGGAAATTTTTTGCTATTAGGTCTCATCTCATCTCATTATCTGTAGCCGCTTTATCCTGTTCTACAGGGTTGCAGGCAAGCTGGAGCCTATCTCAGCTGACTACAGGCAAAAGGCAGGGTACACCCTGGACAAGTCACCAGGTCATCACAGGCCTGACACATAGACAACCATTCACACCTACGGTCAATTTAGAGTCACCAGTTAACCTAACCTGCATGTCTTTGGACTGTGGGGGAAACCGGAGCACCCAGAGGAAACCCACACGGACAACATGCAAACTCTGCACAGAAAGGCCCTCGCTGGCCACGAACCCGGACCTTCTTGTTGTGAGGCGACAGCGCTAACCACTACACCAGTGTGCCACCCACTATTAGGTCTAAGAGATAAATTGATTTTGGAAAGGAAATAAGTGAATTCAATTCAGTGTGTTGGATTGGGGTAAAGAATTGTAATTGCTCTACTGATTATAGTTAAAAAAAGAATGAGGTAAAGCATCAAATAATGTGCTGTTGTATTATATTGAGTGCAATACAGGTGAAAGATTATTTACAAATCATTGTTTTCAGTTCATTTTCAATTTCAACATACTATCCCAACTTTTTCTGATTTGTGGTTGTAATTTAGGGCCTTTCCTTCCAATAATTTGGAATACTTTGCGTAAATGAATAACCTAAATTGCAAATTCATAAAAAGTTCATTTCATTTCCACTACAAAATGTGGAAAAGTTCAAAGATGGTGAATACTTATGCACGTCACGGTCAAATGGTTTATATGTGAAAGAGCAGGAGATATGCAAGATTTCATTCATGTTGTTCTTTAAGTATTCTTTAAATAATCTAGGGTATAATGCATTTAATTGGCTTTTTGGTGTTTGTGTTGCTATTTGTCATCATTCCTATCAGGTCCTTTCCTCTGAGCCATGGGTGAGTATTAGACCAGATTATGCATACATTAGCAATATGCAGTCAGGAGACTTTACACAGGAGGATTTATGGGTTACAGCTTCAGGCTTATTGAAGCTATTTGTGTGTGGTGGAGCGATTTTATGGTGACTTCGAGAATTTGCAGAATAAACAGCTGAAGATGTATTCTCAACCACCTGTGTTTTCACTCAGGTACAGTCTGCATTTTGTTTTTTGTTCCTGTTTTACTACAAATTTGCATAGCTAGCAAACTTGTATAACAAACCCTGAATCCATCTGTAATAATTTAATAACTTGGGCCAAAAACTTTGGATGTCTACACTTTTCAGAGACGTGACAGTTTCCTGATTGACAGGGTCACCTTGTGGCTTTTGTATCAAAACTAGAAAACTCTGATTTGATCTGACTTTAGCAGATGTGATTGGATGTGAGCAAACCAGATCTTGACATGAAGGAAATTTGTGACAGGATACAAACAGACCATGTTAGATTTGATGGCAGAAAAACTCCAACGTAAAGGTCAGATGCCTTTTAGATATGTGGAGCAGTAATCTGACTTGACTGGCTGTCCACAGCAGCACATAAAACACTCTTTACACACATGAACTCTGAGTTGAGCTTTTCCAGAATCCTCTTCATGTCCTAATCAATGCGACCTTCATCACTGCTCAACATGCAGAGTAATCTCCAGGTGAGAGTTTTCAAGCATAAAAGAATCCAAAGGTGAAAGAACGAGACATGAGACATAGTTCACATGATTTGGTGCTCTGGCTTTGGTCATTTCAGCTTAGCAATTGATTAGTATAGGACACTGGTGTGTAACGGGTAGCATGATGGTGCAGTGGTGAGCACTGTGACCTCAAAGCAAGAAGGTTCCAGGTTTGAACCTCATGGCTGACAGGGACCCTTGCAGTGTGGAGTTTACAGAAAAGAGCACAGAGAATCAAGCGGCTGTGGTTTGTTTACACCCAATACTAAAACTTGTAGTGTCCCAGCAACCATTGTGAAGATGCACCCAAAAATGCCTACTTCTTCTTTTGGTTGCTCCCATTAGGGGTCGCCACAGCGGATCTATTCCGCATATTTGATTTGGAGTAGGTTTTACACCAGATGCCCTTCCTGATTCAACCCTCCCCAGTCTATCTGGGCTTGGGACTGGAACTAAGTATGCACTGTCTTGTGCAATCCCAGTGGCTGGGTATTTTACCTAACCTGCATGTCTTTGAACTGTGGGGGAAACCGGAGCACCCGGAGGAAACCCATGTGGGGAAAACATGCAAACTCCACACAGAAAGGCCCCCTTCAGCCATGAGATTCAAACCAAGAAGCTTCTTGCTGTGAGGTGACAATGCTAACCACTGCACCACCATGCCACCCCAAAAATGCCTACTTACCTGGGCATAAATGATACAGGATTTATCTTGTAGTATCCTGATCTCCAGATCTTTAACCCAACCACATATAAAAAGTTGTTCACCTCCATGTTCTTCCAGGTTTTCATCTGTGTGTCTGTGTAGAATGATGTCTGCAGCACCAAGTAGTTTGAGATGTCGGGGAACTCAGTGGATGGATAAGTTTCCAACTCATAGGAAACATCCTTCTTTGCTAACGTGTAAGTATCTATCCCATTTTAAAGAGCAACTTTCTGAAGGCATTTTGACCGTGCATTGGACTCTAAATTACGAAAATAGTCAGGAACAGTTCCCTAGTTTTTTGCATAACAGCGACCAAATTGGTTTGCCTGACCACCACTTCATTCACTGGAGGTAAACTCATAAGCAAAAGTCACGTGACTGAGTACAACCTATTGGCCTACAGGGCATCAGGATAAAATTAAATAAATTAAAATCTATTGCGTAGATTGGATTTTAGTGCACAGCAAAAACTAACAGTGCTAAATTAAATCACCTTTGAATTAAACTTACCACTGGTAAAGCAATATTTCTTTCTTTTTCTTCAAAACATCGCAAAATGCTGCTTTTTACAAGGTAGTGTGACAAGTGGAGTTACCATTGCATGGCTCCAAGGTTCCCAGTTTGATCTCGAGCTTGGGCTTCTGTCTGTGTGGAGTTGCACAAGTGTTCCTCTTGATTGAATGGGTTTCCTCTAGGTTTTCTGGTTTCCTTCCACCTCCCACCTGCTGGTAATTGGATTCACTATGTGAAACTACCTCACGGTACTTGTAAGAATGTGTGTGCATGGAGCCCTGTGATAGACGTGTGTCCCATCCAGGGTGTATTCCTGTCTCTCACTCAGAGTTCCTGGGTATAAGCTCTGGATCAACGTTGCTCTGACCAGGTTAAATTAGACATAAGATACAGTCAGGTCCATGAATATTTGGGCACAGACAAAGTTATTGTTATTTTCACTGTCCACCAAAGTATATTGGAGTTGTAATTAAATGAAACCATCAGTGATGGTGTAGCTCAACTCTCGTCCCATCCAGTTAATTTACGTTTGTTAGTGAAGGCCCTGTGCTTCCAAAACAAATCTAAAATGGCAAGGAATTGACCGAGAAGAAGCGATTTTTGTTGAACTGCTCATTAAGGCTTAATTAATCCATAACTTCATTAATAATTGTAATTAAGCAAATCTGGGTAGAAATTATATGCACCCTAGGTACCCCTACCTTCATGCCAGAAAGAATCAAACTCGGTGAAGAATTGAGGGAGAAGAAGCGATTTGTGTGGAAACTGCTCATTAGGGATTGATTAATTACTCCATAGCCTCATTATTAACTACAATTATGAAAATTTGGGTAGAAGCTATATGCACCCCAGACAGACCTACCTTCCTGCCAAAAAGAATAAAAATCAGTGAAGAATTGAGAGAGAAGAAGCGATTTTCGTGAAGTGTGGACGACGCTGGACGGATGATGGACAACACATGATGGCATAAACTCATCACCTGTTGGCCGGATGAGCTAATAATGATGATCTAATCGTTCATTTATTATTTAGTTTAAAGTCCAATATACTGCAGAAAACATCTACAATGACATTAACTTTGTCAATGTCCAAATATTTATGTACCTGACTGTATATGATCGAAAGTTGTTGTTGGGAACAGGTATTAATTACCCCCCCCAAAAAAAATCAATTAAATAAATAAATACAGTCTGTAAAATCTAGATAGTATTGACCACAATACACAAAAAGTGTTTTGAAAAATGAAATCTTTATATATATATATCTTCTCTATAGACTATGTATATACCAGGCATTTGTAAAACCATAACTTCTTGTTTTTCCAGGCTATTCCACATTAATTTTTTCCAACATCTTATGAGTTCTCCTGTTTTGTTTTTTTATTATGGCTCATAGCATCTGTAATTGCTTATTAATTGCTTACAGGACAAATATTTTCTAAGGGTTGAACCAGAAACTATAATGCATGCATAATAAGTAACTTTACAGGGAAACATCCACAGTTTGGCACAACTTTTTACAAGCTGTCTCATGGTTATTCAACTGTACAAAATGTATTATGAATCATGAGAGCGTATTTTGAATTTGAATACCATAAATTAAATGCCAGGAAAATGTTCTACCATTGCTCATGCTTGATACACCAACCCTCCTCAGTTCGGAAGTGTCAGTGGCATCTCTTGAACTTGATAAGCTTCTGAAAGGCCTGCTTGAATTCATCGTTGAAGGCCGTGTAGATCACAGGGTTGATAAGCGAGTTGAGATAGCCGAGCCAGGTGAAGAAGTCAAACAGCACTGGATGGAACCAACACTCCTTACAGATAGCCATGACCAATGTTCCTACAAAGAAGGGCAGCCAGCAGATGATGAAGGCTCCCAAGATGATACCCAGTGTCTTTGTGGCTTTCTTTTCCCTCGCTGCACACAAACGTTTTCGCTCCAAGACGTTATCTGCTAGCTTCACCTTAACGCTGTTTGTGAAATTTGGAGACCCTCCTCCTCCACTTCCTGCTCCTCCTTGGTGAAGATGCCCTTCTTGGATGGCTGAGGAGCTGAGTGAGCAGAGAGACGAGCCAGCCGATGTTTGGATGAGTTGAGCTGTAGTGAATCGTTTTGCCCTTGACGCCGGGGTCTTGAAGATCCGACTCCGGGCAGCCACGTAAATTCGCCCATAAAGGATAATGAGGAGCACGGTGGGCACGTAAAAAGCACCAAAAGTGGAGTAGAGCGTGTAGGAGATCTGGTCCGTATTGACCAGGCATTCGGTTAACTCCTCTTGAGCCTTGGCTTGCCTCCAGAAGAGAGGGGGCATGGAGATGGAGATGGAGATCACCCACACAACTGCAATCATGAGCGTGGCCCGCCCAGTTGTCCGCCTCTTGGAGTACTCCAGAGCATCCGTGATGGCCCAGTACCGGTCCAGAGCAATCACACACAGGTGCAGGATAGATGCTGTGCAGAAGGTGATATCTGATGAGAGCCAGATGTCGCAAACCACCTGCCCAAGCGTCCATGTCTTGCTCACTGTATACAAGATACTGATGGGCATAACCAGGATGGACACAAGCAGATCTGTCAGGGCCAGAGAACCAATCAGGAAGTTAGCAGGTGTGTGGAGCTTGCGTGTCAGGAAAATGGTGGCAATGACAAAAGCATTGGACAGCATTGTAGCCAGAGTTACGATGGCCAATATGATTGAGAGAGAGATCTGGAGGCCTAGTTGTGTCGCTTCATCCCAGGGCTCTGATGTATCCAAGCTGCTCGTGTTGTTAGACAGGAAAAGCTCAGCAGTGGTGTTGTACTCATCCATCATGCCTCCGTGCTGCTGCTCATAGCTACACCGTCAAGAGAGATGCGGGTTTTTGCAATAATTTACCAGTTCCATAAACCATTCTAAAACAGGTTTTCCCAAATTAGAGGTATTGTTTCCATCAATCTATCTTGGATCCGCCAGATTCTTTGCACATATCTCAGATTTTTGGATTGAAGTCAAATTTTATTTTAGGTTCCCATTAAGGTCTAAAACAGAAGCTATAGCGATATTTAAAAATTTGAGTCTTTTCTCCTCTTGTCTACACCCCACATATGGAATCAGTCCAATACTCTGGTGGTCATTCAGTTCTGTTGTTCCCCTAAATGTGATGGAAATCCCTCCACTTTGCTCAGATAGATCACCAGTAGAGTCTTTCCAATGAAGAAGAGCTACATAAGAGCGAAGAAGAAGAAGAAGAAGAAGAAGAAGAACATTCTGAACCTCGTTGCTACTCCTGATGGAAGGAACTAGGGCAACCACCAGGATATGTCTTGTCTTGGATGAAGCCTGGATTCAATCCATGCCATAGTGATGATCTAGAAAAGAGTGAGAGAAAGAAAGGGAAAAAACAAAAATGTGTTTTGGGATGTGAAAGCATGAATAAACATGTTCATTGCAGGTCATATAGCACAAGCTCATAGAGTATCTCCCTGTAATGTGTGTATCACTGAGTAGAAGTAATGGCCAATTGGATACACCCAAGGGGCTAGACAAGGTAAACACTTTCATAAAAATGCAAATGGCGTATGTTATTGTTGTTCTTATTATCTGTCCAAGACACGTATGCATGCAACCATTAAAGTGCATCATTGATCTTGTAAAGAACAACGTGCCACACATGCACTCACACACGCATGCATGTACAGCCAATTTTTGTTTTGCTCTCCTCCCCTTAAAGCCTAAGCAGGCTTCAGGTTAATATTAGCCAATTTTTTCCCAAGCTGTATGAAATACATTTTGTCAGAGGGACATGAGATTCATTGTGCCACTTCAGACTAATATTAGTGAACACTAACACTATGTATTGTGTTAGATAGATAGATATCGTAGATAGATACCATTTTAGATAGATAGATATCCATCCATCATCCGTAACCCCTTATCCTGTGCAGGGTCGTGGGCAAGCTGGGCAAGCAGGGTCATGAGCAAGTTGGAGCCTATCCCAGCTGACTATGGGCGAGAGGTGGGTACACCTTGGACAAGTCACCAGCTCATCACAGGATGGGTGGATGGATGGATAAATGGATGGATTGATTTACTTTATTGATCCCAAACTGGGAAATTGTTTTGTTACAGCAACAAGTTATCAGACATCCATCCATCCATCCATCCATCCATCCATCCATCCATCCATCCATCCATCCATTATCTGTAGCCGCTTATCCTATACAGGATCACAGGCAAGCTGGAGCCTATCCTAGCTGACTATGGGCGAGAGGCGGGTACACCCTGGACAAGTCGCCAGGTCATCGCAGGGTAGATAGATAGATAGATAGATAGATAGATAGAGTGGTGCTTGAAAGTTTGTGAACCCTTTAGAATTTTCTATATTTCTACATAAATATGACCTAAAACATCATCAGATTTTCACCCAAGCCCAAAATGTAGATAAAGAGAACCCAGTTAAAAAAATGTGACAAAAATATTATACTTGGTAATTTATTTATTGAAGAAAATGATCCAATATTACATGTCTGTGAGTGGCAAAAGTATGTGAACCTTTGCTTTCAGTATCTGGTGTGACCCCCTTGTGCAGCAATAACTGCAACTAAACGTTTGCGGTAACTGTTGATCAGTCCTGCACACTGGCTTGGAGGAATTTTAGCCCATTCCTCCGGACAGAATAGCTTCAACTCTGGGATGTTGGTGGGTTTCCTCACATGAACTGCTCACTTCAGGTCCTTCCACAACATTTCGATTGGATTCAGGTCAGGACTTTGACTTGGCCATTCCAAAACATTAACTTTATTCTTCTTTAACCATTCTTTGGTAGAATGACTTGTGTGCTTAGAGTTGTTGTCTTGCTGCATGACCCACCTTCTCTTGAGATTCAGTTCATGGACAGATGTCCTGACATTTTCCTTTAGAATTGGCTGGTATAATTCAGAAATCATTGTTCCATCAATGATGGCAAGCCGTCCTGGCCCAGATGCAGCAAAACAGGCCCGAACCATGATACTACCACCACCATGTTTCACAGATAGGATAAGGTTCTTATGCTGGAATGCAGTGTTTTCCTTTCTCCAAACATAACGCTTCTCATTTAAACCAAAAAGTTCTATTTTGGTCTCATCCGTCCACCAAACATTTTTCCAATAGCCTTCTGGCTTGTCCACGTGGTCTTTAGCAAACTGCAGACGAGCAGCAATGTTCTTTTTGGAGAGCAGTTGCTTTCTCCTTGCAACCCTGCCATGCACACCGTTGTTGTTCAGTGTTCTCCTGATGCTGGACTCATGAACATTAACATTAGCCAATGTGAGAGAGGCCTTCAGTTGGTTAGAAGTTACCCTGGGGTCCTTTATGACCTGGCTGACTATTACACGCCTTGCTCTCGGAGTGATCTTTGTTGGTTGACCACTCCTGGGGAGGGTAACAATGGTCTTGAATTTCCTCCATTTGTACACAATCTGTCTGACTGTGGATTGGTGGAGTCCAAACTCTTTAGAGATGGTTTTGTAACATTTTCCAGCCTGATGAGCATCAACAACGCTTTTTCTGAGGTCCTCAGAAATCTCCTTTGTTCGTGCCATGATACACTTCCACAAACGTGTGTTGTGAAGATCAGACTTTGATAGATCGCTGTTCTTTAAATAAAACAGGGTGCCCACTCACACCTGATTGTCATCCCATTGATTTGAAAACACCTGACTCTAATTTCACCTTTAAATTAACTGCTCATCCTAGAGGTTCACATACTTTTGCCACTCACAGATATGTAATATTGGATCATTTTCCTCAATAAATAAACGACTAAGTATAATATTTTTGTCTCATTTGTTTAACTGGGTTCTCTTTATCTACTTTTAAGACGTGTGAAAATCTGATGATGTTTTAGGTCATATTTATGCAGAAATATAGAACATTCTAAAGGGTTTACAAACTTTCATGCACCACTGTAGATAGATAGATTTACTTTATTGATCCCAAGCTGGGAAATTGTTTTGTTACAGCAACAAGTTATCAGACATATGAAAAGAAAAAGACACACTGTACAAGATAACATAAAATACAATAAAAAAAATCCCAAGAACAAGCCGAATATGCAATATACAGATAAAAATGTAATGATTAAAAAAATAAATAAATAAATAAATAATATGTGCCTTGTACAACCCTGATTCCAAAAAAGTTGGGACAAAGTACAAATTGTAAATAAAAATGGAATGCAATGATGTGGAAGTTTCAAAATTCCATATTTTATTCAGAATAGAACATAGATGACATATCAAATGTTTAAACTGAGAAAATGCATCATTTAAAGAGAAAAATTAGGTGATTTTAAATTTCATGACAACAACACATCTCAAAAAAGTTGGGACAAGGCCATGTTTACCACTGTGAGACATCCCCTTTTCTCTTTACAACAGTCTGTAAACGTCTGGGGACTGAGGAGACAAGTTGCTCAAGTTTAGGGATAGGAATGTTAACCCATTCTTGTCTAATGTAGGATTCTAGTTGCTCAACTGTCTTAGGTCTTTTTTGTCGTATCTTCCGTTTTATGATGCGCCAAATGTTTTCTATGGGTGAAAGATCTGGACTGCAGGCTGGCCAGTTCAGTACCCGGACCCTTCTTCTACGCAGCCATGATGCTGTAATTGATGCAGTATGTGGTTTGGCATTGTCATGTTGGAAAATGCAAGGTCTTCCCTGAAAGAGACGTCATCTGGATGGAAGCATATGTTGCTCTTGAACCTAGATATACCTTTCAGCATTGATGGTGTCTTTCCAGATGTGTAAGCTGCCCATGCCACACGCATTAATGCAACCCCATACCATCAGAGATGCAGGCTTCTGAACTGAGTGCTGATAACAACTTGGGTCGTCCTTCTCCTCTTTAGTCTGAATGACACGGTGTCCCTGATTTCCATAAAGAACTTCAAATTTTGATTCGTCTGACCACAGAACAGTTTTCCACTTTGCCACAGTCCATTTTAAATGAGCCTTGGCCCAGAGAAGACGTCTGCGCTTCTGGATCGTGTTTAGGCACGGCTTCTTCTTTGAACTATAGAGTTTTAGCTGGCAACGGCGGATGGCACGGTGAATTGTGTTCACAGATAATGTTCTCTGGAAATATTCCTGAGCCCATTTTGTGATTTCCAATACAGAAGCATGCCTGTATGTGATGCAGTGCCGTCTAAGGGCCCGAAGATCACGGGCACCCAGTATGGTTTTCCGGCCTTGACCCTTACGCACAGAGATTCTTCCAGATTCTCTGAATCTTTTGATGATATTATGCACTGTAGATGATGATATATTCAAACTCTTTGCAATTTTACACTGTCGAACTCCTTTCTGATATTGCTCCACTATTTGTCGGCACAGAATTAGGGGGATTGGTGATCCTCTTCCCATCTTTACTTCTGAGAGCCGCTGTCACTCCAAGATGCTCTTTTTATACCCAGTCATGTTAATGACCTATTGCCAATTGACCCAATGAGTTGCAATTTGGTCCTCCAGCTGTTCCTTTTTTGTACCTTTAACTTTTCCAGCCTCTTATTGCCCCTGTCCCAACTTTTTTGAGATGTGTTGCTGTCATGAAATTTCAAATGAGCCAATATTTGGCATGAAATTTCAAAATGTCTCACTTTCGACATTTGATATGTTGTCTATGTTCTATTGTGAATACAATATCAGTTTTTGCGATTTGTTAATTATTGCATTCTGTTTTTATTCACAATTTGTACTTTGTCCCAACTTTTTTGGAATCGGGGTTGTACATGTGAATGTGCATTAATGAATCGTGCTAAAAACAAGAATTGTGATAAATGAAGATAAAAACTGCAAAAGTGGCAGTATAGATAGATAGATAGATAGATAGATAGATAGATAGATAGATAGATAGATAGATAGATAGATAAAACCATAACCATTACCCATATATGAGTAGAGTATTTATGTTATATTTTACAGAGAATTGTATGTGGATTTTTTTTTACATTAAACACCACTATATTGTTTTTGAGTGCATCCTTGAGATGGAGTGCTATACATGCTATTAAATCATTCGTTGTTACTGATACCATTTTTACATTTTAAAGCTTCATATTTATTCTGGAGAGAGAGAGAGAGAGAGAGAGAGAGAGAGCGCATTCAGTACTTAAGAACACAGATAAACATTAACATATTTATTAATGAATGTAATTCCATCTCCCATATAATTTTACTTTAAGGTGGCAAAATAATTGGGATAACGTGTGGAAAGTGATAGTTTGGCAGCTGCATAATTAACCCTGATATTGTTTGGTAAAGTGGATGAGGGAAACGCTGCCTGCATGGTGGCACAGAGACCCGCATGAAGAGAGAAAGACAGTGATAACACACAGTTCATTCCCATCAGCCCGAACGCACAGCGAACACCTGTTCCCCATCACACTGTGCCCTGGGTGATGGGTGCAGCATTGTAGGTACAGAATTGTGTGTATGTGTATGTGTGTGTGTTCCTGCAGGCTGGCGAGCTCAAATACAAAGCATTTGATGGTGACAGCTCCTCTCGCCCCGTATGAATAATAACCTTATAGGATGAGGCTGGCTGCCTTTCCACACAGGAATATAGGAATGAATTATTAAAACCATATATAGAACCAAAACTTTTTCCAAAAGTTTTTCCAAATAAACTCTCAGAATGATTAGTATCATGAGGTTTGTGCATCACTTGTGTATCAGATGTATATCTCACATGATTGGACACAGTGCAATGTCTGACTATGTGGACTGTACAATTAAATCATCAAAAACACATGATGGGATATAATTATCAGTATTCAGTAATTTGCATCTTGCAACCTGATTTTAACTTCACAAGAAGGAGGAGGTGGTTTGAAGAATATGAGGCCACGCTTCCTTTACTAGAAGGAATGGGCACAGAGGCCACGCCTTGTTTCATGCAGAGACCACACCTAGAACTGACAGGCACAGATGCCACGCCTCCTTGTTTCATGGAGAGACTACAGTAAAAGGGTACAGTGCCCATGCATTCTTCACTAAAAGTAATGGTTAAAGAGGCCACACCTCCTTCACTAAAGCCCCGGTCCCACAATAGCAATAACTATAAGGTTAACTATAAATAAATCAGTCCCCTGCAGTTTATGTGGTTGATGCTCACACCAGACCGATAACGATACCTGTAGCTCAGGTCTGGGTTTATCCGTATCGGCGAGATTGCTTCTGGAGTGATTTTTCCAGGCCTGGAAAAATCTGATCCGATAAAACATCTGACCAATCAGGTAATTGTTTACATGTAACATTGTCTGAGTGCGTGCTATTTTCCCCGGGCATCTTTGTACATGCTTGTTGTCACGGAATACGGATTCACGGAAAATAAAAACTATAATACAAAACACGGATCTTTTATTCACAGATATGTGAATATTTTCCATGAAATATCAACAGTAAATTAATAAAGTAAACAGATAAATGCAGGTGAGATATTTTCATTTTGAACTTCGACAGTCCACACATTTAATTGTTTTAGACTTCTTAATTTTTTATCCATGATGCATCGTCTGTATGAAATCGGTAACCAATCTGTAATATACTGAAACATCCATGACCAATCTGTAAATTATTAGCATCCGTAATGCATCCATATTTTGTGTCCTTTTTATTATATTTCCGTAATCCGTGACCTATCCGTATTATATCAACCACCGGAGTGTGTACATGGGTTGTTTTGAAGTCCAAGCTGTACAGTATGACCTGGAATAATGTGCTACGACTTGGAAAAAACTTCCAGGACTATTCCTAAGTTGCATGGGTTTATTTCCCTGAGTGGCAGGACCGAGTGATATTACAGTTGGGATTATAGTTGTGGTGTGACTGCTCCAGACTGGAACTAAATTCCGGCAGAGGTATAGTCATAGCTGGAGTTATAGGTATAGTTATCGGTGTTGTGGGACCGGGCCCTAAAAGTAATGGATACAGAGGCCACACCTCTTTAACCCTTTGATGCAAAACATATGCGCACCCCTTCTAATGCACAACATGGGTCAAAAATGACCCGCATTCATTTTCCAGGTTATTTCATGCTGACTGAGTTTTTCTTTGCTCTATCTTTTGAAATCAATTTATTTTATGATTGAATATTCCAAGTATTCTTTAAATATCTTGTTTTTAATTACCACAAATCATTAATTTAATTTTTCTTTCCTACTTTATGAACAAAAATACTTTTTATATATTACTACACATGGGTCATCCAAGTGTGATTTAAAATTAAATGTCTTAATACTATAATAATAATAATAATAATAATAATAATAATAATAATAATAATTTGTTTCAAGTAATTACTTTAGCAGTGAATGGGGCCAGTTATTTATTTATTAACTATGTAGTTAGCTAAGCCAACTACAATAAAATTAGCTAACTAAAGTAGAATATGTCAACAGCTAGGTAGCTAATAGTAATTACTCTCAAGGGAACCTAAACATTATCAATTTTTTCTAAGGTAATGTTAGAACAATTGAAAAACATTCCTTCCATGTATTAGATGGGCAAAGGGCGCTGTGCTGAGCTGTGAAATGTCTGACACAAGCACAATTCACAGCTCCCACCAAACGCTGGAGTAAATGCATGCGGGTCGGTTCTGACCCATGTGTGTAAACTTGATGTAGAATTACAAAAGCTGTGCTTGTTCATAACTTAAGAAAGGAAAAATAAAAATGATGATTTGTGCTAAACAAAAACAAGATATTTACTGCATATTTGGAAAAGTAAATGACAAAATGAATTTATTTCAAAAGTATATCACAGAAACACTCAGCCATACATGAAATAACCTGGAAAATGAACGCAGGTCGTTTTTGACCCATGTTGTGCATTAGAAGGGTAGTGAAAAGGGTAGTGAATTAAAAGGGTTTTTATTCAAAAAGTAAGAAAGGGAAAAATAAAATAAGGATGTATGATGACCAAAAACAAGTTAATTGAAGAATACCTTGAATACTGAATGATGGAATTAAGTTATTGCAAAGATATAGAAGATAAAAACTCAGCCGGGTCACTTTTGACCCATGTTTTGCATCAAAGGGTTAACTAGAAATAATGGGTATAAATACGGTCCATGTGTGATATTGGACTTTGGACTGATACAGAGACTTCTGCATTGATTCAGCGTTCCTGTTTTCCAGATTTTACCGGACACATGCTGATTTGAATTGTTAAGAGAAATGCAAACAGCTGTTGTGAACACCCATCTCTACTGAAGCCATGATGTCACTTATTAAAGTGAGAAACTCTTTCTTCTTCTGTTTGATTAGTTCTTCTCCAAAACAGAACAGAACAGAACAAATCGGTGAGATTGAAAACTTTAATCATTAAGTTTGAGCAGCTCAGCAGGGCGAGACGAGGAAGGTGAGAAAGTGGCTTTGTTTTCACTAAAATCCCTGATGTGAAATGAAATGAAATGTGGTTTTAATTCTACGTGCTGCTTTCAGAAAATAGAATCAAGTCCAGCCCTTAAAATGACATTTAAGGTTTTGTTTTTTCCATGCCAAGTCACATTTAATGTACAATCCATGGCACATGTGTGTGTGTGTGTGTGTGTGTGTGTGTGTGTGTGTGTGTGTGTGTGTATACATATAATATTCCAAAAGTTATGGTTTTGTCTGGTGGCTGATGTGTGGCTTTTTTTTTTACTTTAAGTCATCCAGAGAAATTCGATATAAGGTTAAAGGACAGGACAGTGATTTAATGTTTTTTTTTAAGCAAAGTTAAGCAAAGTTTTTCTCACGTACCAGCAGTTTCAATAAAATATTGTCTCAGAGGAGAGAGTATGGTTGCTTTAGCATGCCATGCTGTACAGGAAAGAAAAAAATAAATAAATCACGAGGGCCATTAACATCCAACCAAGCAGCCATCTTTACTTGCCTACAGAGTATAATAACTGTTTATTATGTTAGCTGTGCTTTTGGGGGTGTTTTTTTTTTTTTTTTGAAGCAAGTAAAGAGACGCGGTTAGCATTTGAATTTCCAGAATGGCTACTTTAACCAAAATCACTGACCGCACCTTTAAATACATTACTTCTTGCGACTTTTTATGAATGATCATTCAGATAACACTGGTAAAGATTCGGCATCAGCCATTCAATGAATTATATTAATTCGTTAATATGTTACCCGACAGCAAACAAGATTGGGAAGGATAATGAAGAGCTATTAATCAATAAAATGAGAACTTAGAGTTCTAATGGACAAAGCAGCACACAGCTAATAAACACAATATTGATTAGAGCTCAAAAGATCTGATATTCAATAAACGGTTCTATAATATGCACTACAACCCACACATTACAATTAAAGTGAATTTTATACTGGAGTTGAGTTTAATTTGTGTCTGGAGATCCATACCCAGAGTTTTATTCCCTGTTGTAATTTTTTCCTTTTATTCCGAATCCAAGTGACTCACTTTTAATCTTGATCCGAGTTTCAGAAATGAGTCATAGCCGTATGCAGTAGGAGTTTTGAAGCCTAAATCTTTAAAGTCACAGGGGATTCATGAAGCCATTTTCGGATTTTCCATCCATCTATCCATTATCTGTAGCCGCTTATCCTGTTCTACATGGTCGCAGGCAAGCTGGAGCCTATCCCAGCTGACTATGGGCGAGAGGCAGGGTACACCCTGGACAAGTTGCCAGGTTATTGTAGGGCTGACACAGAAACAAACAACCATTCGTACTCATATTCACACCTACGGTCAATTTAGAGCTACCAATTAACCTAACCTGCATGTCTTTGGACTGTGGGGGAAACTGGAGCACCTGGAGGAAACCCACGCAGACACAGGGAGAACATGCAAACTCCGGACAGAAAGGCCCTCGCCGGCCGCTAGGCTCGAACCCCTCTTGCTGTGAGGCGACAGTGCTAACCACTACACCACCATGCCACCTAGTACGGATTTTGAGCTTAATAAATGTATAATTCGAATGCATTTTTTTCAACATCACCTCAGCTTTGTTTAAGTCAAGTTAAGTCAAGTTTATTTCTATAGCGCTTTTAACAATAAACATTGTCGCAAAGCAGCTTCACAGAATTTGAACGACTTAAAACATGAGCTAATTTTATCCCTAATCTATTCCCAGTGAGCAAGCCTGTGATGACACTGGCAAGGAAAAACTCCCTCAGATGACATGAGGAAGAAGCCTCGAGAGGAACCAGACTCAAAAGGGAACCCATCCTCATTTGGGCAACAACAGACAAAGAGAGGTTTTTGGACTCACGTTGGTCTCCGCTGAAAGTGCAGGATCTCATGGTCAAAATACCTGGACAGGGTGCAAACTACAGTAAGTGAGTGATAAAGATAGAAAAGGAGAAATTATAAGTTATAAACATACCTGAGAAATCCGCCATTTCGGACGTGAATTTCTTTCAGCGGCGACCAACTTGAGTCCAAAAAACCTCTCTTTTACGGCCAATGATTCGCTTTAACTTACGACAGAAGTTAAAACCACAAACTTTTTCCAAGTACACACGAAAATTCGGGTCAAAAAAGATAGTAGAAAAGGTAAAAACAGCTATTATAGAAATTGATTGCTTCACATCGCCAGTCAAACTCTTAAGGTTGTCAAGGAATGTCAAGTTAGCTTGCCCACCATGGGATTGTTGCTATGGGGAAAATTGACATGTGACCAATTCCTGCAAATGGCCTATTGGGCAGCACGGCGGTGTAGTCGCCTCACAGCAAGAAGGTTCTGGGTTCAAGCCCAATGGCCGATGGGGGCCTTTCTGTGTGGAGTTTGCATGTTCTCCCCATGTCTGCGTGGGTTTCCTCCAGGTGCTCTGATTTCCCCCAAAGTCCAAAGACATGCAGGTTAGGCTAACTGGTGGCTCTAAATTGACCATAGGTGTGAAAGTGAATGGTTGTTTGTCTCTATATGTCAGCCCTGCGATGACCTGGTGACTTGTCCAGGGTGTACCCTGCCTCTCGCCCATAGTCAGCTGGGATAGGCTCCAGCTTGCCCGCGACCCTGCACAGGATAAGCGGTTATGGATAACAGATGGATAATGGCCAAGAACCATCTCCAATGAAGACCTGTTCAGACAATCCAACCAAGAGAGCATGAGTACCATCTTGATAAAAAGACACTGTCATGTCATTCCAACAGAAAGAGAAGATGTTATCAAAACAGCACTTCATTTGATGCCAGAAGGAAAGCACAAGCATGGAAGACCCAAAAATACATAGAGACAGACAGTAGAAGGAGAGCTGCAGAAGATGGGACATACCTGGGGAACGATTGAAAAGATGGCTAAAGATTGCCAGAGATTGATAACCTTTGTTGCTGCTCTACATGCTGATGGCATAATTGGCACAAAGTAAGTAAGTACTCAATACAGATTCCTTTTTTTGTAATTTCATCCAATTTGTACAGAAATATGTTATAAATACGCCGTTATTTTGGAGCTCAGTAATGAGTGATTAGATCAGGCTACTGCAGCAAACCAGTGATGATGTATGATGCACGATCAGTGTTTCATCAGTGTATAGCCTTACAGTACATTTCACACAGATATATGCAGTCTTACATGGCACTCCAAACATTAGTCATTTTACCCACAATTTGATACTTTTCCATAGAAATTAACACAATGATCCTCCCACAGCCACCATTACATGTGACTTCTTCTACAGCGTTTTAATCTCAAGTGACTGTAGGAGGGTTTGAGAGAAAATGTAATTATTCAGTCTGAATATTACTTCAGGTTCTGTACTTAAGATTAAAAACTAAGAGCTGTAGAAGCTTCGGCATGCCATTAGCTTGTCACAGGGGACACGCCGACATATTCCAACACTGCTATGGTGACAAGTACAAGCTATATCATCCAGCAGTAACAGCTTACAGATGAACATCGATCTGATCATGAGCCTGAAACTTAACACAGCAGGAGGGCTCAACTTACTGCCTTCTAATCTGATTGCTTTGCATCTACGATAGAATCTGGGAGTTAAATCTCAGCCCTGGCAAGAACAAATGAAAAATTCAGAGCTGTATTTTATTACTGTATTTATTAGTCCCTGATGAATAACACAAACCCAATTCCAAAAAAGTTGGGACAAAGTACAAATTGTAAAAAAAAAAAAAATGGAATGCAATAATTTACAAATCTCAAAAACTGATACTGTATTCACAATAGAACATAGACAACATACCAAATGTCGAAAGTGAGACATTTTGAAATTTCACGCCAAATATTGGCTCATTTGAAATTTCATGACAGCAACACATCTCAAAAAAGTTGGGACAGGGGCAATAAGAGGCTGGAAAAGTTAAAGGTACAAAAAAGGAACAGCTGGAGGACCAAATTGCAACTCATTAGGTCAATTGGCAATAGGTCATTAACATGACTGGGTATAAAAAGAGCATCTTGGAGTGGCAGCGGCTCTCAGAAGTAAAGATGGGAAGAGGATCACCAATCCCCCTAATTCTGCACCGACAAATAGTGGAGCAATATCAGAAAGGAGTTCGACAGTGTAAAATTGCAAAGAGTTTGAATATATCATCATCTACAGTGCATAATATCATCAAAAGATTCAGAGAATCTGGAAGAATCTCTGTGCGTAAGGGTCAAGGCCAGAAAACCATACTGGGTGCCCATGATCTTCGACCCCTTAGACGGCACTGCATCACATACAGGCATGCTTCTGTATTGGAAATCACAAAATGGGCTCAGGAATATTTCCAGAGAACATTATCTGTGAACACAATTCACCGTGCCATCCGCCGTTGCCAGTTAAAACTCTATAGTTCAAAGAAGAAGCCGTATCTAAACGTGATCCAGAAGCGCAGACGTCTTCTCTGGGCCAAGGCTCATTTAAAATGGACTGTGGCAAAGTGGAAAACTGTTCTGTGGTCAGACGAATCAAAATTTGAAGTTCTTTATGGAAATCAGGGACGCCGTGTCATTCGGACTAAAGAGGAGAAGGACGACCCAAGTTGTTCTCAGTGCTCAGTTCAGAAGCCTGCATCTCTGATGGTATGGGGTTGCATTAGTGCATGTGGCATGGGCAGCTTACACATCTGGAAAGACACCATCAATGCTGAAAGGTATATCCAGGTTCTAGAGCAACATATGCTTCCATCCAGACGACGTCTCTTTCAGGGAAGACCTTGCATTTTCCAACATGACAATGCCAAACCACATACTGCATCAATTACAGCATCATGGCTGTGTAGAAGAAGGGTCCGGGTACTGAACTGGCCAGCCTGCAGTCCAGATCTTTCACCCATAGAAAACATTTGGCGCATCATAAAACGGAAGAGACGACAAAAAAGACCTAAGACAGTTGAGCAACTAGAATCCTACATTAGACAAGAATGGGTTAACATTCCTATCCCTAAACTTGAGCAACTTGTCTCCTCAGTCCCCAGACGTTTACAGACTGTTGTAAAGAGAAAAGGGGATGCCTCACAGTGGTAAACATGGCCTTGTTCCAACTTTTTTGAGATGTGTTGTTGTCATGAAATTTAAAATCATCTAATTTTTCTCTTTAAATGATACATTTTCTCAGTTTAAACATTTGATATGTCATCTAAGTTCTACTCTGAATAAAATATGGAATTTTGAAACTTTCACATCATTGCATTCCATTTTTATTTACAATTTGTACTTTGTCCCAACTTTTTTGGAATCGGGGTAGTAATTCTAATGACAAAACACCTGATACTGATGTAGTATGGTCCTCTATATTAGTGAGGAATGATGCCATCTAGTTTGGAAAAATTTATAATTTTTTTTTTTATTAGACCACCGTGCTGTCGAATTCTTAAATCTGATTGGTCAGAGGTGTTGATTTAAGGTTCTAAACAGCAACTCTAACCTCTAAATTCTTGAGTTATTTAACAGTTATTCCACGAAATCGAGTTGTACATGAGCTGACAGCCGATGAGGCATGTAGCACCGAGTTGGCTATACGCCATGTACAATGAGATTGAGTAGAACTGTTTTATTCTATCCACATTCACTGGATTTTGAGAAACTGAACATTTTTATTTTTATTTTTTGCAAATTCGATAAATAAAAACTTGATACAAAATGTCTGACAAGGTCATTTCTGCTTAGAATGTAAACAAACTGGCAAAATGACAGTAGCAATTTGTGAAAAATGCTATAATAATTCTTGGAGGGAAAAAGATACGGTCTTACCATCACATACTTTTTATTCCATATTTTGTTGCTTTTTTTTGTGTATTTTTTGGGGTTTTGTTTTTGAGTAGAGTTTTATTTTGTCCTCGGTTGGTTCAGCAACACACTCTGACATTTTGTTTTTCTCCACTCACCGTATATAAGCTGATAGCCTAGTAGTAGATTAGTCAATCAGAGCAGGTGATTGCTCATATCCAGTGAATGTGGATAAAATAATGCACGGTATTAATGTTATTCAGTACTACAGAGTATGTGCCAATTTGGTTAGTGTCATGCTGTGTAATTGTAGCCTTAGTAATTTGAGGAAAATATTGTTTTTTTGATGTTTTTGTTTGGTTTCCATTGTCATTTTGTTCATACAGTAGTGTTGTAGTACTCAAGATGGATCTTGGTCTCAAGACCACTTTTTGAAGGTCTTGGTCTCGTCTCAGAATCGACCACATTTTTACTCAGTCTTGTCTTGGTCTTGGATTCAGGATTTTATTTCAAGACCAGTCAAGACCACAACTGTAGGGATTTCACTAAATTGCCTGTGCATTGTCTGATTTACTTGTTAACATCATCTGTGATTGGGTGTAAAATTTCCTGCTTCAAATGCGACCAATAATGTGACTCATTAGGGCCTGAGCACTGGAGGTGCATGGCCTCCAGTGTCCAGTGGAGGGCGCTGTACCGAGGTGCAAGGCCCAATTGTTTTCCTAAGGATTCTTCTTCTTATTATTAGGGCCCGAGCCCTATAGGGCGAAGGCCCTATTGTTCTTGTAAGAGTTCACTATTATTATTCTTCCGTCTTCTTCTTCTTCTTCTTCTTTATTTTTCTCCGCTGTTGGGCCATTTTCGGGGCGCTTGCCATGGGCGAAAACGCACGAAATTTGGCGCCAGTTCCGAGAATTGCCACCGCTACTCAGAACCACAAGCCCAAACTTGGCCGGGGCTCAGGGCCTCTATAGCGCCCCCTAAGTCGTTGTGATTTTGGCCTCCCGCATTAAGGTGCCTGGTTGCCATATAGTTTGTAGTAGTGGCATGCCATTTGGTACGCATATGTATCTCACTAAGCCAGACAAAAATGTAATGCCAATGCATTAGCCACGCCCAACAGGAAGTGAGGTAATTTCACTTTTGTGCGAAATGCATGGCCACGAAGATGGCGCAACTCCTCCTAGACCGTTCATGGGAATGTCACCAAAATTGATACACATCATCTACAGACATGGCTGACAAAAGTTACTAAATACGTTTCACGTAGCATAAACCGTTCAGAAGTTATACGTCAATCAATTTTCACTTCAAAATTTTACATGCTAAAAAATTCATAACAAATCTTCTAATTGCTCAACACTGCTCATACTTCACACGCTAATCACTCATTGGGCTTCTGACATGTTACCCAATTTCTGTGATATTTCGCCACTGGGGGCGCTATTTTTGGGCAAAAAATCCAATCTTTCCTCAAATTTGGTCAAACTTCACGGCCACCCTCTTACTACCTCCCATGTCATGTATACCACATTTTGGGAATTTTCGTCCATGGGGGGCACTGTTTTTTGCCGACGCAATTTCTCCAAAACGGGTTTTTGGTAAATAATTCCATAATGCTTTTCCTTCACACCACTACCTTGTGATAGTACGTTGCTGTTGTGAACACTTATTTTTCCATCTCATAATCGCTCATGTACAGCATAGCGCCACCTACTGACATGGGAAAAACCAAAAAATTTATTCTTCAAAAATCTATATCTCATCTTCTATTTGCTCAATTGCCATCAAACTTCATACGCAAACTCTTCATAGCTCACCTGACATATACGCCAAATTTTGTGCACTTTCGCCACTGGGGGTGCTGGTTATGGCAAAAATGATATTGCAGCTTCTGATTTGTCAAACTTGGCAGGCAAACTCTTTACAAGACCCTTATTGGGGTGCATGCCATGGTCGACAACGCTCGAAATTTTGCCCCTTTTTCTTGGACTGCCACCGCTACTGAGAACCAGAAGCCCAGATCCAGCCGGGCCTCGGGGCCTCTATAGCACCCCCTAACGTGTTGTGATTTTTGCCTCTCGCTTTAAGGTGCCTGGTTGCCATGTAGTTTGTAGTAGTGGCATGCCCTTTGGTACGCATATGTATCTCACTAAGCCGGACAAAAATGTAATGCCAATGCATTAGCCACGCCCAACAGGAAGTGAGGTAATTTCACTTTTGTGCGAAATGCATGGCCACGAAGACGGCGCAACTCCTCCTAGACCGTTCATAGGAACATCACCAAAATTGATACACATCATCTACAGACATGGCTGACAAATGTTGCTAAATACGTTTCACGTAGGTTAAACCGTTCATAAGTTATACGTCAATCAATTTTCACTTCAAAATTTTACATGCTTAAAAATTCATAACAAATCTTCTGATTGCTCAAAACTGCTCATTCTTCACACGCAAATCACTCATTGGGCTTCTGACATGTTACCCAATTTCTGTGATTTTTCGCCACTGGGGGCGCTATTTTTGGGCAAAAAATCCAATCTTTCCTCAAATTTGGTCAAATTTCGCGGCCACCCTCTTACTGCCTCCCATGTCATGTATACCACATTTTGGGAATTTTCGTCCATGGGGGGCGCTGTTTTTGGCCGACGCAATTGCTCCAAAACGGGTTTTTGGTAAATAATTCCATAATGCTTTTCCTTCACACCACTTCCTTGTGAAAGTACGTTGCTGTTGTAGACACTTATTTTTCCAACTCTTAATCGCTCATGTACAGCATTGCGCCACCTACTGACATGGGAAAAACCAAAAAATTTATTCTTCAAAAATCTATATCTCATATTCTATTTACTCAATTGTCATCAAACTTGATACACAAACTCTTCATAGCTCACCTGACATATACGCCAAATTTTGTGCACTTTCGCCACTGGGGGCGCTATTTTTGGGCAAAAAATCCAATCTTTCCTCAAATTTGGTCAAACTTCACGGCCACCCTCTCACTTCCTCCCATGTCATGTATACCACATTTTGGGAATTTTCGTCCATGGGGGGCGCTGTTTTTGGCCGACGCAATTGCTCCAAAACGGGTTTTTGGTAAATTATTCCATAATGCTTTTCCTTCACACCACTACCTTGTGATAGTGCATTGCTGTTGTAGACACTTATTTTTCCAACTCATAATCGCTCATGTACAGCATAGCGCCGCCTACTGACATGGGAAAACCCTAAAATTTATTCTTCAAAAATCTATATCTCATCTTCTATTTACTCAATTGTCATCAAACTTCATACGCAAACTCTTCATAGCTCACCTGACATATACGCCAAATTTTGTGCACTTTCGCCCCTGGGGGTGCTGGTTATGGCATAATGATATTGCAGCTTCTGATTTGTCAAACTTGGCAAGCAAACTCTTTACAAGACCCTTATTGGGGCGCTTGCCATGGTCGACAACACACGAAATTTGGCTCCTTCTTCTTAGACTGCCACCGCTACTGAGAACCAGAAGCCCAGATCCAGGCGGGCCTCAGGGCCTATATAGCGCCCCCCGAGCACCGTACAGTGCGAGACCCTATTGTTGCCATGTGTCCAATTCTGTGCTTTGTCGCCATTGTGGGAGTAATGTGTCTTGCCGAAGAAGCTGTGGAAGTTATTTCGCGGGGACGCATGCCCCCGCCCCCCTTGGCCGCTGGCGCGAGGGCCCGTCGAGGCCGCTTGCGGCTTTAATTATTATTATTCTTTTTCTTCAAGACTTAACCATTTTTAAGGTGGTTTCCATGGACAAAAACTCATGAAATTTGCTACACACATCAGTCCTGGTCAGTGCTGGACTCAGGGATAGAGGCTTGGCCCCAGGTGTATCCGGGGGACTCCATACACTGCAAAAAATTGAAAACTGAATTCAAGGAGAAAATTACTGAATACTAGTGAAATTATCTTGCTGCATGGACAGATATTTTTACTTGATAAGACATCTTAGAATAAGCTGGTTGCAATCTAGAACTAGGTTTAAAAATCTCAGAATTGGGGTCTTGTATTCTTCTAATAGGAAATGCTAGATCGTGTCAGCTATTTTCAAGATATTTTCACTTGCTAAGATGCAGTGTAGCATCCCCACATGTCATTGAGACTTTTGCCCGGTATATAGTTTCACCTGTCTGTGTCAAATTTGGTAGGTGTGTGGGATACCCCAAGATGAACAAAATTGTAACGTACATTGTATTAGCCATACTCAACAGAAAGTGAGTTATTTTTGGTTTTGTACATTTTGACACGTGTTACATTTTGACATTCTTCTCCTAGGCAGTTTGTTGGATTCATGCCAGATTTGGTATACCAGAGGTCCTCGGGCTCTTCATTGCCGCTTGTGGCTTTACAACCCCAATTCCAAAAAAGTTGGGACAAAGTACAAATTGTAAATAAAAACGGAATGCAATGATGTGGAAGTTTCAAAATTCCATATTTTATTCAGAATAGAACATGGATGACATATCAAATGTTTAAACTGAGAAAATGTATCATTTAAAGAGAAAAATCACACCTACTGGTCTGATCCTGGTCTTGACTTGGTCTCACCATGCCTTGGTCTCAGTGGCGGCTGGTAGTCTTTCAAACAGGGGAGGCTGGTCGGTTACGACATTTCCAGATTTTAAAAGAAAAAACACATCAATTTTGTCCATACTCTTGCCTCTGATCTGGCTGATTGTTGGCAGCATCACAAACTGTGAAATAACAGGTTCTTTTGGCCCATTAGCCTACTGTCCAATATACATGATGGTGGTGTTGGGGGGGGGGTATATTTTAACATTTTATATTTTAAAATTGTGGCATGTTGTTTAAAAATTGATCATTATTGAAAGCAGCTCTTTGTCAGGAAGCTCAGCAGTAGAGCTGGGTGCCACACATTTCATTCAATGACACTTTCCCTATATTTTACTTATTTTGACTGAGAAATGTTTTATTGACAATTTTGATAACCCTTCACTTTTAATCCAGGTCTGTAGTGTGAAATGTTCTCGGCTGTGTTTTTGTTTAAAAATGTTTTCCAAATTGTAGCTGTGTTTAATTCATATCCAGAAAAATATATATTCCAATATAATATACTCAGCATAAACATTTTAAATAGATTCTATATTTTTGGTCCATCCATGACATATTACTAAAGTAGCCTATTTACTGTTGTTGATGTGGGTCACTTGCTGTTAGCCAATTCACTTTCTCGTACCAGGAGAGCTGAAAGGAACGAGTATTATTCCCGACCTTTTTCACCAAGTCAATTTGAGGCGTTGGTCTACCCTGCTCTTTAATTTTAATTTTTTCCTCGAAAGGAAGACTGGCAAATGGCTTCGCCAAAATTAAATCAGCAATGCTTGGCATCCGTGTGCAGCTTTCTTGCTAGCTGACTAGCCCCCTCAAGTTCAAGTTCAGTCACTCAAATAAACGAAATTTCTGGAACTAAGATAGCAAACTTGACAACACTATATTTACACTTTATTTACAATGAAAATATATACAAACTAAAAAAGCTGGTAGAAACCGTATGTAATGAATTAAATCGAAATGTAAGCTGATCTCTTACAATACACCACAGCACTTCCGATTCCGCATGCGACTGAGCTGAAATTCACCGCTGCCTGTCTATAGTTGAAACGAGCTGTCAATCAAAGAAAATATCCGGCCGCTTTCACCAATCACCAGTCTCCTCGCGGAAAGCTTTGCCATGTACCTCCCATGTGAGGCTGGGAGTCCGTGGGCGGGCGTTTTCGCAGTATTTGTCCAATAACCGTCTTGCATTTTGAGATTGAAAAGCGCAGAGCTCCCAAATGCCATTGAAGTCCACTGAGGCTGGGAGTCCGTGAGACTCCGTGGGCGGGCGTTTTCGTAGTATTTGTCCAATAATCATCTTGCATTTTGAGATTGAAAGCGCATAGCTCCCAAATGCCATTGAAGTGCACTGAGGCTGCGCTGCATCGTGCTGTCACGAGGGGGAAAAACTCACGCGCACATTAAAGTTATAAGGGCATTTTTAGAGGAGGCTGAGCCTCCCTCGTTGTCTTAGAGCAATCGCCCATGCTTGGTCTTGACTTGATCTCAACCCTTCAAAGTCTTGGTGGTACAAAACTATCATACAGTATAAATTGTTACTTTCTTCATATAAATACTTAATAGCTATGTGTTATGCATTTACTTATTTGGCTACAATTACAAGCAACTTATAACTGAAACACTTCAGGTTCTTGAACAAGGACACAACATTGACAGCTTGGTGGGGTTGGGATTTGAACTCACAAGTAACCCAAAGCCATAACCACTAAAGCACCACTTCCCTGTCCAACAAGGATTGTTCTAACTTCGCCAATAATAAGCCTTACCCATTAGCTCGTTTATTCTCAGTGTCCATACTTCTCAGTTTTCTTACAACTTCAACAACTGGAACAGTTATCATATTATTGGTCTACCTTCCTGTGTCAGAGCATGTCTTCCTGAATGATGACTGTAAGATCTGAAATAATACTGTTAAAATGTTATATTTTTGACCAGACATCTTTAAGAATGCATTTTATTTGGAGGAAAATGCTCTCAAGGCATCCTTAGGAACATCAGTCAGCTTGATGGTTTAATGATAGTTCGAATGGATAGAATAATTTTCCACTCCACAAAAGCATCTTGTCTATCTCTGTCATGAGATACGTATCCCTAGTGAGAAGTCATCAAAGATCATTTTGGGAAAGAAAAAGCATGAATCGAGTTGGATTCACACTGCTGAGCTGATACTCGCTGACAGGTTGTCAAGATGCACGAGCTGACCTTTCTGCAAAACCGAGACGAGATGATGGACCCCACTTGAGGGCAGAGAGAATGACAAGAAAGACCTCATGGGTTTAGATGAGGTAAAGTGAAGTTTAAATGAAAATCTCACCCCAAAAAGACTTCACATAAGCTTCTTTATAATCTTCAAATGGTTCTAGCTAAAGCTGCCTTTATCCATCTGACAGATTAAACAGCTCAGGTCAGATACTTCACTTGGGTGTGATAAGGACAATGTGTTTATATTAATTACAGAGACATATAGTATTGGAAGAAAGATAAAATAAATAAACTCACTGGTACATCTTATAATGTGAGATAAGATGAAACTCTGAATCAATCAAGTTGTGTAAAAATGGAAAAAAATTAAGCCGAAAAGCAAAAGCAAGTTCACTATATATGTACTGTGCCAGGGGTCATCCATCAGTTATCGAGTTGCAGCGCCTAGTATGACTGTATAGGCCGATGCGTGAGCCTCACGGTCTGCTACAGTTGCTGCAGATGACGTTGCTTGGTCAGGTGTCTGTTGGTGCCGACTGCAGTCTCCGCTGTCGTTGGAGCCTGCTCTCCCCCCACCGGGTCTCTCTCCTTTCCTCGGCTTCCCCAACGACGGCCTTGGTGTTGGACCACTAGCCAGCGCGGTCTGAGGCCGCCGTCTGTGGGGTTGAAGCCGCCTGCCCTCAGGTCGCGCTTGCACACATCCTTGTAGCATAGTGCGGGTCGTCCTGTGGGTCTGGAGCCTGTGGCCAGCTCACCATACAGCACGTCCTTTGGGATGCGTCCATCGTCCATTCGGCTGACGTGGCCTAGCCAGCGCAGGCGTCTCTGGGTCAGCATGGCAAACATGCTGGGCATCCCTGCCTTGGCTAGGACATTGGTGTTGGTAACACAGTCCTGCCAGGTGATGCCCAGAAGTCTTCTGAGACAGCACATGTGGAAGGCATTCAGTCTGCGTTCTTGGCGGGAGTAGAGGGTCCATGCTTCGCTTCCATAGAGGAGAGTGCTCAGCACGCAGGTCTGATACACTCTCATTTTGGTGTTGGTCGTGAGCATGGTGTTGTCCCAGACTCTCTTCGCGAGACGGGCCATTTTATATATACCACACACACACAATATATATATATATATATATATATATATATATATATATATATATATATAGTGTGTAATTACTTAATACTAGGCAGGTTTATCATTTCACTATCACTCGTGATCTATACATTCACCACTCGAAGATAAACTTCATGTCTTCATGCAACCGTGTTTTTATATAAACACGGTTGCATGAAGATATGAAGTTTATCTTCGAGTGGTGAATGTATAGATCACGAGTGATAGTGAAATGATAAACCTGCCTAGTATTAAGTAATTAGGAGTATCATGGTAGGGGAGAGCAGGGAGACTTGGGACACATTTTCAGCTTTTTGGAGATTGTGTGAAATTCTTTGCAGGTAGCGTCACATTCATACTGCATTAGAGAGTATTTACTATACCCTCTTACCACAACATGAGTTTCTCAGCTTGGAACATATACTGGCCTTCAGACTTCACTTTTCAGACTTCACTTACAGACTTCACTTTTCTGTCAGTATTTTTTGCAGGGAGACATGAGACATTGAGGGGATACATGGAGCATGATGTTGGGAGACTTGGGACACAAATAAAATACTTAGATTAAGCCTACATGTTTAATTTTTATTTATTATCAAAACGTGTATCATATGAACTGTATGAACACACAATGCTGGTACAGTGATAGAAAAATGTCAGTTTACCCAAAACCTGACTCAACAAAACAGTTCCATTCTCAAGAAGGAATGAAATCAGTTTAATCCTCATGCATGGACACGCTCACATTTTGAACAAACTATTTTAAGTTTGTATACCACAAGAAAAAAACTGTAACATGAGCTGTCCCAACTCTCCTCATCTGGTCATTTTTGAAAAAAAAAATCCTTCAATATTTTTCTCAGAATTTAAATAATACTATATCTGGTCACTCTAGGCTACATACTTTAATTCCTAACATATCCCCAGTTCACCAGCGTACATTACACCACAGAATGGAGGTGGAGGCAATGTAGAAAATACTTTTATGTTTTGGTTGATTAAAATATTGAACTGCACAAACCTTACTGCAATGTCCAGCTTCATGGCTCCAAAGGAAGTCAGTTACTCTAAGGGGCAACATCTAACTTCTGAAACCTGATTGGTTGAAATTAATTTATAGGAATACAAACTGTCCCAAGTCTCCCTGCTTTCCCCTACATATTATATAGCTCTGTTTCTATTGATTGCTGCTGTGTGCTACTAGCAATGAACACCTTATACTGAATTCTATATTTAATGTTATGCCACTTAATAATAAAAGCTAGCGATATCATAAACTGACGTTGACATCAGTGACATCATCAAAGTAAAATAAAGTGTTTAAGGTGATTAAGAGTCAGTTCAAGTTTTTATAAAGTCCCAAGAGAGTGCATCAAGTAAAAACCTTGGCACGTACAGACTCAGATTGGATATTTAATTTTGGCTTTTTTGCTTGGATGAGCAACATCTCATAAATCAAGTAGCCCAGCTTCCCAGTGCATTTTCATAGAATAATAAATTGATTGCTCAACTCAGGAATGTCTAGGAGGCCATGCTCAGTCTTAAGGTGTTTACCAATGGTTGAGTGGCGATGTTCTTCAATTCATTGGTACAGATGCCTGCAAGTGTAGCCAATATAGTCTGCATCATGACTCGTGTAAACAGGAAGTAAAATGATGTTAAGTCTTGCACTCAAAGAGCCAAGCTGTCTTCTCACCATGTCCTCTTCTCACCTAACTCTTGGCCATCCTGGAGCAGAACTGATTAATGGTTGAATTAATGAGCCTTTCCAGGTATTTCAGGGCTTGAAAAACTTCTCTCAAATGATAACACAACTCATTAAAGTACTCCTTTGTTGACGATAGACAATAGGTGCGATGAAACATCGTTTTGAACAAGGATGCCTTACACCTGTGATCCACATGGCTTTGATAATACAGCAAGAGCCAAGTGTTTATGGACTTTCTGTAAATCTTTGTATCAAGTTTACAGCTATTCTTGAGGATTGCAAAGCCGAGGAACAGTAGCTTGTTATTGGATGCCAGCTCCATGGTAAAACTCAAAGACGGATGGATTCAAAGTTTGGAGAAATGTCTCATCTGAAGAGATACTGTCCGTTATTGCCAGAGTGTCATTGATGTATCTATTGCATAATAGAGGAAGTTTGTAATTTCATTTCATTGCAATGGGCTAATTGCTTATTTTACTCTGATGATGATGTCAGTGACATTGAAACATCAGTTTATGATATCACTAACTTTTATTATTAAATGTATAACAAAAGTTGTCTTAATTAAGCTAATATGCCATTTAAATAGTATTAAACGGTATCAATGTTTAATGCGAGGGTGGCCGACCTGCGTGTGTAGAGCAGAATCAGTGAGGATCATCATCATGTGTCTTGTCATACAGCTCTGCACCGTCAGGTTGGCTGTCTTCGTGCTATCAATTAAAGATGCTGTTTAAACACCAGAAGATGTTTTATCAGGTTAATTCTATTGTCAGAAGATGCTGTAGTTCCTCTTCTTGATATTTTCTGATAGCAGAGTCTGCAATCTGCTTTGCTTTGATCATTAATTGTGAAGTAGGTTCAGATCAGTGTTGTTTTATGTCGCCTGTTCTTTAGCAAACAACGTATCAACAGTACCACTTACACTGTTAACGTCAGAGTCAGTGCATGACCAGTTTTCAGAACATGAAGCCCTGATGAAGGACACGGACCACAGCTGCCTACTTATTGAGAGATTGGTATGTAAATAAATGTAGGTCATCCAGCATGGTCATGGTCAACTTGTACTTACAGTGTCTTGCAAAAGCATTCATCCCCATTGGCGTTTGTCCTGTTTTGTCGCATTATAAGCTGGAATTAAAATGGATTTTTAGTGGGTTAGCACCATTTGATTTTCACACTACAAACCTGACAAGAGAAGGCCACCTACCAAAACTCACAGACCAAGCAAGGAGGGCATTAATCAGAGATGCAACAAAGACACCAAAAATAACACTGAAGGAGCTGCAAAGATCCACAGCGGAGATGGGAGTATCTGTCCATAGGACCACTTTAAGCCATACACTCCACAGAGCAGAGCTTTATGGAAGAGTGGCCAGAAAAGTAATTGCTTAAGAAAACACATTTGGAGTTTGCCCAACAGCATGTGGCAGACTCCCCAAACACAGGGAAGAAGATTCTTTGGTTAGATGAGACTGAAATTGAACTTTTTGGCCATCGTGGGAAATGCCATGTGTGGCGCAAACCCAACACCCTGAGAACACCATTCCTACAGTGAAGCATGGTGGTGGCAGCATCATGCTGTGGGGATGTTTCTCATCTGCATGGACAGGAAAGCTGGTAAGGATTGAAAGAAAGATGGATGGCACTAAATACAAAGCAATTCTGGAGGAAAACCTGTTTGAGTCACCCAGTTTGAGACTGGGATGAAGGTTCACATTCCAGCAGGACAATGATCCTAAACATACTGCTAAAGCTACGCTGGAGTGGTTTAAAGGGAAACATTTAAATGTCTTGGAATGGCCTAGTCAAAGCCCAGACCTCAATCCAATTGAGAATCTGTGGCATGACGTGAAGATTGCTGTACACCAATGCAACCCATCTAATTTGAAGGAGTTGGAGCAGTTTTGCCTTGAGGAATGGGCAAAAAATCCCAGTGGCTAGATGTGCTAAGTTAATAGAGACATGCCCCAAGAGACTTGCAGCTGTAACTGCAGCAAAAGGTGGCTCTACAAAGTATTGACTTTGGGGGTGAATACCTATGCAGACTCCAGATTTCTGTTTTTTTTTCATCTTAATTATTGTTTGTGTCACAATAAAACAAAAATTTTCACCTTTAAAGTGGTAGGCATGTTGTGTAAATCAAATGGTGGTAACCCCTCCAAAATCCGTTTTAATTCCAGCTCGTAATGCGACAAAACAGGACAAACACCAAGGGGGATGAATACTTTTCCAATACACTGTATGGAATTTTATCTAGAACTACTACATCGCTGTTAGCAGACTTGTGGGACGATAAGTAGTTGTATTAGTTTTGAAGACATGTCCACTTTTTTGAGATGCGTTATTAATTCTGAGCTATGTACCCAGCTATCTGACAAAATAAATATGTACACAGTCACAGCCTGAGCCATCAACGAGAAGCCAGAAGGGATGTTTTTATTCAAATGAACTTCACATACGCATGCTAGGCTCACACCGGAGTCCTCAAGGATAATGCCATTTCTAATTACACAATCGCTGTGGGCTAATTGTTTATTATACAGTATTCAAAGCTGAATCAGTGTCATAGGCAATTAACGTCATCTAGGACAGAATAAGAAGAAGTAGAAAGAGCTTGTGAATGGTCATCTTTTTGTGAATGGAGCAGGAGTAACAACAAATCCAACAAGTCGAAATTGATAAATACAGTAATTTCCATATATAGTATGACTAAACCAGCTTGATTTGCAATTACTCATGTGTCATGCATGAATTCACAAAATTTTTCAGAATTATTCTTCTCACATGTAGACTGCAAATCCATCCTAGTAAACACAAAAAAGGCAGAATACCCTGGATGAGGTGATGTCCAAATCAGTAATCATCAAGGATAATTATTCCCACCCCTACTTTCAAGGAATGGTCTGATCCAACTGTAACGTAGCCAGGCCTATTGTAAAAAGTATAACTTATACACTGTGAGTCAGGACAATCTCAATATTAATATCAATATCAAGGGTATTGCACTATAATTATATATTTAATCAGTGCCTAAAAGCGGAGCTCCTGATGAGAGTATGAGCAAAATATTTGCAAGGGCACAAAATCAACCTGAATACAATCATAATATTATAGCACCATGAATGAACCGTCGCGTTGTATAGTGTTGTGTATTTCATGTCAATACATCACTGCACTGGTCTGTCGTGGTGAAGAGGGAGCTGAGCCGGAAGGCAAAGCTTTCAATTTACCAGTCAATCATGAGCTTTGGGTAGTAACCGAAAGGATAAGATCGCGGATACAGGCAACTGAAATGACCTTTCTCAGTAGGGTGGCTGGGCTCACCATTAGAGATAGGGTAAGGAGCTCAGACATCTGGAGGGATCTCAGAATAGAGCCGCTGCTCCTTCATGTCAAAAGGAGTCAGAGGTGGTTTGGGCATCTGATGAGGATGCCTCCTGGGTGCCTTCCTTTGGAAGTTTTCTGGGCATGTCCAACTGGGAGGAGATCTTGGGGTAGACCCAGAACACACTGGAGAGATTATATATCTCATCTGGCCTGGGAGTACCTTGGGATTCCCTAGGAGGAACTGGAAAGCATTGCTGGGGAGAAGGATGCCTGGAATACCCTGCTTAACCTGCTGCCATGAATGAATGGATGGATGGATGGATGGATGGATAAATCGCTGCATTGTCTTGTGACAGTGAGACCAATAATGAGATACACATCGCAGTTATGAATACATATTTATTCCTTTCTTTGACACTGCATGCCATGTGACAGAACCGGCACCATGACATTTATTATGGTGTGACTCTGCTGGGTATGTGGTATGTGGTGGACAGCAGTGAACCAGCGCTTTCACTTTACATCAGTATTATATAGTTATGATTGAATATCAAACTTGATATGTCAAACAGTTGTCTGGTTACATCTGTCACGTCCACGTGCAGCACCATTAGGACTAATTGCCATGCACATGTTCCTGATTAGAGTGCAATCACAGCGCATACTGTACATATAAGGACTCTCAGTAACACAGAGACTTTGCGAAGTATACATCCTGTACCCTGTGTTACCTGACGTTACCAAACCTTGTATTGTGTATCATTTTTCTAGTTTTAACCCTGTTTGTGTTTTTGGACTTGGAGCATTGTATTATCTCTGATATCCTGTCTGTGCCTCAGTCGACCACTGCCTGTTTCTCAACTCTGCCTTTGTCTACATTTTAGATCTGTTTGCTAGCATGCTTTCAATAAAACTCTTCCTGTACTTGTCTCTTATCTCTTACCCTTACATGACAGAAACTGTCAATTGTCCAACAAGCTAGTGGACTAATAAACCTGTTTTAACTAGTTTTATATGAATAATTGTGGAGCTATTTTTGACGCATTTTGGGTATGTCTGTCAAGGCAAGCCACACCTCCCAGCATCCTAGGCATTATATAATAGAGATCTGGGGTTGTTTTGGACGCAAATCAGATCTCAGTCTCGTTCATTCCCCATGTAGTCCTAGAACAGATACCTGTAATATCCATCATGCAACATTTATGAGAACAATCTGTTTGGGTTTAATGTGGCTTTTTTCCAACACACTGTAACACTGTAACTTATGCTCATATCACTGTCAGCAAAGGAGGACCGCGACAGCATTGACTAAATTCAGTGGAAGGATCTGAAAATGAGTGATTTCTGTGATGCTTGGAGAGTTAATTCAAGCAAAACTGAAGGAAATGTAATGAAAGTAGAATTCAAAAACAACTGGCCAAGAAATCACTTGTGTATTCACATGAAAGACAGACATGAATCCTTTGTGGTTATCAAAATAAACATCTAATAAAAAAAAATCACAAAGCTCATAATGTGAATGTAGCTTAAACCTGTTTTCTCTATATTTAAAGATTAGCCAGCTTTTAGATCCTAATAAGCCTCATAATGAGGGTTTTATTAAAGGAAAACACACTTGTAGAGCAAATCTATAAAGCTTGGAGATAAAAGGTGACACAGTGGTAAATTATAAAACAAATTACAAACTACCTAGTTAGTGTCAAATCTAGACTTTTCCTAATTAGACAAATTTAAAAAAATCAGAGATATACAACTGGACTGCAGGCAGGTTAGTTTAGCACCTGTACTCTTTTACTTTGGGGCAAGGGCGGCTGGTGCATAAGGGCGATTGGGCGACGCACTGCCAAAACGAAAAAAAAAAAGTTTTTTTCTTTTTTTAAAACAAACTTTCACCAGCGCTGCTCGAGGCCGTTTTAATCTGTCTCTGGGTATCATTGTCCAATCAGGGTGGTCTTGCTTCTAGAGTACCGCCCCTTTTGGGGCGATTTCAGTCACGCTGAAAATCACCCAAGAGTTCACTGATAGAGTCCCATGTTAATATATTTTTTTTCTCCTGACTGACACTTCAATGCAATCTCTATGGGTTCCGGGGGGGCTTGCCCTAATGTGCTTACGTCACTGCGCAGCGCGGCAAAGTTGCGTTCGATCCGCTCAGTTTCTGAGGTGAGATGGATGCGGAAAGCAATTCAGTGCGGTCCTTAAAAGAAGTTCCATTTAGTCAGCGATCAAATCGAGCTAAATTGGCAACAAAACAAGCTGGACCCCCCTCGACTAAATCTAAACATAAAACACATTTCGACAAGGGGGGGAAATCATATACTCGAGGTTTTACTTCAACATGGTCCCAGAGCAAATCCTGGCGAGCTGGCTGAGAGGACGCCTCAGCGGTTTTCTGCTACCCCTGCTTACTTTTCCACCCTGGAGGTGGCTCCACGGACAACACTGTCCCTGGAGTTTCGGACATGCATCATTTGTCGGAGAAAATAAAAAACATGAGTCATCAAAGATTCACATGGGCAGCTGCCTGAAATTTTTGGCTTTTGGGAGAGTGAACATCGCTACACAACTGGATGAGGGCTACAGGCTAGCAGTTCACCGCCACAACGATGAGGTGAGCAAGAACAGGCACATATTAAACCGGCTCACCCAATGCGTGAAATTTTGTGGAGTGTTCGAGTTAGCTCTACGAGGCAAAGGCGAAACTGAGGGCTCCAGTCACCGTGGTGTTTTTCCGGGTTTGGTTGACTTCGTGACTCACACACACACACACACACACACACAGTCACAGAATCCGTTCACTTAGTTTTGATGTTTTCAATGTGCATTTTTATATTTGCCACACTTTGCTCTGAGAGTTAGCACTTTGGTAATATCCTTGGTAAATACCAGTAATTGCAAGATCTAAAGATCCACTCATCTATTTATTCAACTGCTATTGTTATGTTAGCCAACTATTTACAATGTTTTGTTACAGTAAGTGCATTTTCCTGTTTGTCCTTAAGTTGCACAGTCTGTAAAATTCTTGCTGGTCATGGAGTTTGAAGTACAAAATCTATTTACAGAACATTCTGTAGAACAGTTGACTTGCTACCTAGGTCAATTTACTTCAGTCCTGTGGACATTTATGGTCCGTGTAGACATAACGGGGGAAAATTGCCCCCCCCGAAAACAAATTCAGGAGCCGCCACTGCTTTGGGGCCATGTGGTTGTAATACGTGCAGACAAATTAGAAAAATTAGAACTATATTTATTTTTAAAATATATTTCCTAACAAATAATTAACCTTATGAATCAAAGTCGGAATTTGGTGTGAGACGAACCCTTGCTTTAAAAAAAAAAAAAGTAGTCTCAGGTACAGTGAATGCAGTTTTATAAGGAAATGAGCTATAGGTTTTACTAAGCATCTTGCAGAACCAGCCACAGTTCTTCTGGATACTTTGACTGTCACACTTGCTTCTTCATTTTGCACCAAAACCTAGCAGCCTTCATTATGTTTTCTTTTTTTTTAATCTGAAAAGTGCTCTCTTGTTGCTGCTCAGATACAAACTTTTTTTTTTTTCCTGTAGAATTTAATTTTGTGCTGGAAAATGAATGAATGTTTGGAAATATAAAACATTTTGTACTGACTCAATAATGTAGAAGTCATAAAATAGAAATCTATAACAAAGTTTGTATTTAAAAAATAAAACTAGGGTGCTAAGACTTTTGCACAGGACTGTATGCTGTAACTTTTTTCTTTGCAGAACATCCTAGCCTATCCAGGTCTTCCATCATTTGATATGATAATACTTGCACATTTTTATATAAGCCTTTATATCAAGGGGTAATAATAATAATAATAATAATAATAATAATAATAATAATAATAATACATTTTTATAGATGCCTTTCAAGGCACTCAAGGACACCTTTTCATACACAATAAAAATCAACATATAAAGCCTAAAATATAAAAATAAAATTGCAAATGTCATTAAGCACTGAAATCAATCAGAATTGGCAAGTTTGAAAAGGTGTGTCTTCAGGTGGGATTTGAAGATTGGAAGAAAATCAGTATTCCAAATGTTATGAGGAAGAGAGTTCCAGAGGTGAGGGATGACATGACTGAAGGGTCTAAACCCCATGGTTTTCAAATGAGCTGGAGGTATAACGAGATTGATGGAAGAAGAAGATCTAAGAATACAAGAAGGTGTGAAGATGTGAAGTAAGTCAGAGAGATACAGAGGTGCTCAGTTATGAAGTGCCTTAAAAGTGCAAAGGAGAATCTTGTAGTCGATATGATATTTAACAGGAAGCGAGTGAAGCTGCTGGAGGACAGGACAGGAGTAATATGTTCTACTGAAGGGGTTCTGGTAAAGATACAAACAGCTGAATTCTGAATCAGTTGAAGTTTATGGAGGAGTTTGCGAGGAAGACCAGAGAGAACAGAGTTATAGTAATCAATGTAAGACGTAACAAAGGCATGTATAAGAATAGCAGTGCAACAAGGTGTAAGAGACAGACGTAAAATGATTGTCTTATGAAATTATGTCTTTACATGTATCTCACCATAAAATGTTGTCAGTATAGAGATATCGTTTCAAAATTGTGTAGAGGAGATTGTCTGGAGATTGTCTGGAGATTGTCTGGAGATGGTCTGGAGATTGTTTTGTTTGGCGATTGTTTGGAGATGGTTTGGAGATTGTTTGGAGATGGTTTGGAGATTATGTGGCGATGGCCTGGAGATTGTGTGGAGATTGTAGATGGCCTGGAGATTGTGTGAGGATGGTCTGAAGATTGTCTGGAGATTGTTTGGAGATGGCCTGGAGATTGTTTGGAGATGGTCTGAAGATTGTCTGGATATTGTTTGGAGATTGTTTGGAGATGGTGTGCAGATTGTTTTGTTTGGAGATGGTCTGGAGATTGAGTGGAGATTGAAGATGGCCTGGAGATTGTTTGAGTTGGCACATGTGCATTCTGTGCTACGCACTTCCTGGTTTCCGAGTTGTTTGCGATGAGTCTTTTTTTGCAAGTGTTGGCGTTAATCATTAATCTTTTTTATTTTTTCTACAAATAATTTTCCAGTATCCTCTTAATTTTTTATTGTACTTTCGCTTTCCTTTTTGTACTTTCCACTTTCGCTTTCCTTTTTCCGTTTTCCCCCCGTTTTTTGTGCTTCATAATGCGCCAAATGTTTTAAATGGGAGACAGGTCTGAACTTCAGGCAGGCCAGTTTAGCACCCAGACTCTTTTACTATGGAGCCATGCAGTTTTAATATGTGCAGAAAGTGGTTTGGCATTGTCTTGCTGAAAGAAGGAAGGTCTTCCCTGAAAAAGATTTTGTCTGGATGGCAGCATATTGCTCTGAAACGTGTATCTATGATTCAGCATTAATGATGCTTTCTCAGATGTACAAGCTACCCATGTCATGTGCACTAATGCACCCTCATACCATCACAGATGCTAGCTGTTGAACTGTGCACTGATAACAAGCCGGATGGTCCCTCTCCTCTTTAGCCTTACTAGAACTAGAAAATATGACCACATCACCCCTGTCTTATCCACACTGCATTGGCTCCCAGTCAAATTTTGTATTGATTATAAAATACTACTATTGACCTTAAAAGCACTGAATGGTCTCGCACCACAGTACCTGAGCGAACTTCTGGTCCTTTATGACCCGCCATGCCTACTTAGATCAAAAGGTACCTCGTATAGTGAAGGCTACATCAGGGGGCAGAGCCTTTTCTTACAAAGCCCCACAGTTATGGAACAGCCTTCCAAGTAGTGTTCGGGAATCAGACAAAGTCTCAGCATTTAAGTCTAGGTTGAAAAGATATCTGTTTATTCAAGCCTTTTGTTAATGGTGTTTATGAGGTAAAGGAGTAGATCTGGAGGGTCCTCAGACATAGAGTGTTTTGGTAAACTGGGATGTATGGATGCTGTCAGTCCCCACTCGCTTGCTCACTCGAGTTTGTTGACGGTGTAGTGGCTGCTGCTTTATGTCCCAGGGCTCCCTCATGCCTCTGTTACCTTCTGGCTCTCCCCTTTTAGTTATGCTGTCATAGTTAGTTTTGCCGGAGTCCCTGCTTGTACTCAGCGCAAAATGTATACTGTTCCTACTTATTCAGGTGACATTGTGCATACCTAACAACCTGTGTTTTCTCTCTCCCCCCCTCCAAATCTGTCCCTCTGAGTTACATGTCAATCCTGGGATTGAGCTGCTGACCTCTTCTGCTCCTCGGACCTGCCTGATCCATCCTGATGCCCTATGTCTGATTGGAGTCTCATCACATTGCTCCTGTGGAGGATGGCCCCATATGGACAGTTGAAAGTCACACTTGGAAGACACTCTGGACACTCACAGTAATGCTTTTATGGCTGAGGACTACAGCTGACTTGCTAACTTTAGGACTGCAGTTGTCATGAACAGTTTTGCACTCAAGTTTCCATTAATGAAGAGTTATAACATCAACGAAACTGACTTCATGTTAAAACTGTTAATGTTATAGTCATGTTGTCTGTTGTTGTCCAGGTGAGGATGGGTTCCCTTTTGGGTCTGGTTCCTCTCGAGGTTTCTTCCTCATGTCGTCTGGGGGAGTTTTTCCTTGCCACCGTCGCCACGAGCTTGCTCATTGGGGATAGATTAGGGATAAAATTGGCTCATTTCTTGGGTCATTCAGATTCTGTAAAGCTGCTTTGGGACAATGTCTATTGTTAAAATAGCTATACAAACAAACTTGACTTGACTTGACTTGATTGTGTGGAGATGGTCTGGAGATTGTTTGGAGCTTATTTGGAGATGGTCTGGAAATTGTTTGGAGATTGTCTGGCATGATGGTGAGAAACTCTATGATGTAGCAATGTGCAAAAATATGTGCCTAGTGCCTAACAGAAATTTATCTCATCTCATTATCTCTAGCCGCTTTATCCTGTTCTACAGGGTCGCAGGCAAGCTGGAGCCTATCCCAGCTGACTACGGGTGAAAGGCGGGGTACACCCTGGACAAGTCGCCAGGTCATCACAGGACTACAGAAATATATGTCATGGTTATATTTGCTGTGATTTCAAAATTGGATTACTCAACAACACTTTGTAGTATCAACAGAAAGTGTAAGTTCTACTGTTTATTTTGATATGTGGTCCATTGTGAACCGATAGGGACTTTGTGACTTATTCAGCCAAGAGCAGGAGTGTAAAAATGGGTGAAGAAATTAGTAAAGATATTACTTTGCAGAAGTTTAATCTGCATTCATAAAATATTAAAATATTTGACCCCGTTGACATTCAAACAAAATGCTAAATTATGGGATAAAGTTTATTAGATTTCTTTTTTGAATTTATTATTTTTTTTACTAATCATAAACATGTTGGTTATTCTGTTCTCTTTTCAAGTTCGCCTTTAAATAACACTGTGTCAAGGTCTTATTTTCATATTCACAGTATTCACTTTGTTGATACTCAAGGGAACACACACACACATCTCTCCTACCCCTGCTGTCTGTCACCAAGTGTTACACGCACACAGTAAAAAGACACCAACAGAAATTGGATTGTGGTGAAGTGGCCTTCAAAGTCTGGCTTGTCACTTTGATATTGTTTGACCATTTTTTTCTCTCAGCACTCACATGAAACATTTGGACATTAAGGACACAAAAATAGTCAAGGCAAGACCAGGAACGTGTGCAAATGCTTATGTACCTACAATCAGAAAAGAGGTGTAAATCAGAAAAAAAGTTGGGATGGTATGATGAAATTGAAATTAAAATTGAAAACAATGATTTGTAATTAATATTTGACCTGTGTGGTTGAAGTGTGGGAGAGAACCCAACAACATCTGGAACAAGTGGCCCTACAGACCAAAGGACTTTGCTGAATGCCACTGAGGAGTAACTCCTCACTATAACCCAAGTGATTGGGTTTGGTTGATCACTAAGGACATCAGGAACATACAAGGATGCAGAAAGCTCAACACCAGATACTTTAGCCCTTACAAGATTCTCCATCCATCAATTATCCGTAACCGCTTATCCTATGCAGGGTCGCGGGCAAGCTGGAGCCTATCCCAGCTGACTATGGGTGAGAGGCAGGGTACCCTGGACAAGTTGCCAGATCATCGCAGGGCTGCACATAGAGACAAACAACCATTCACGCTCACATTCACACTTACGGTCAATTTAGAGCCACCAATTAGCCTAACCTGCATGTCTTTGGACTGTAGGGGAAACTGGAGCACCCAGAGGAAACCCACTCAAACACGGGGAGAACATGCTAACTCCACACAGAAAGGCCCCCGTCGGCCACTGGGCTTGCACCCAAAACCTTCTTGCTGTGTGGTGATAGTGCTAACCACTACACCACTGTGCTGCCTCCTACAAGATTCTCCAGTGTGTAAATAAAGTAACATACAAGTTCAACCTGCTGCACCACTGTCAACGTTCTCACACATTTCATGTATCATGCCTAAAACCTGTCAATCCTAGACTACATGCCACACCACCTGCACTCCTTGATGTCAATGGACAGCCAGTTTACATCATAAGAACAATCCCCAACTCACATTGTAAGGAGTGCAAACTGGAGTATCTGGTGAACTGGGAGGGCTTTGACCCCAAAAAGCAATACTTGGTCCCAGCATGTGGCATCCTGGATTCCCTATTATACCAAGAATTCCATACTGAGCATCCTGAAAACCAGGCCCTTGTCCCCAGGGTCATCCAAGAAAGGTTTCTGCTCTCAGAGTGAGCTCCTTGGGAGGGATTCTATCATGCAGGGTTCTTCAGAAAATCTGAAGTAGCCGGCTAAAAAAAGTAGTACGTGGCTAATGCTAATGTGCTAATGCGAGGGGGGTCTGAGGGCATGCTGCCCCCCAGAAAATTTTGAAATTTACATGCCTTCTGGTGCATTCTCAGCTAATAAATTACTAACCATTTCCCTGTAAAATGCTTGCAAAATATGTATGAAATTTCCCTCCAGAGGTATGTGTGCTTGGCTTTCTCAGTTACCCTCTGCAGTATGCTGTCTGGCTCTGTAACATAACTACATACGCTACAGCATAGTCACGTGGTCCGGCTCAGCTAATCAGAGCGCAAGAATCAATCAACAAATATGGCATCACTTCCGGTCATGACGTGAATTTTGTGGTGGAATAATTGGATTTACAGCTAATTATGGGCAGCAGAGACAATATAAATCGCAATGAAGATTGAAAGGCAAGCTTTTATTTTTCTCTGGGATCAAGTAGCCGGCGCAGACCATTGGTGTAGCCGGAGAAAACTGCTGGTTGCCAGCGCTTCTGGACATCTCTGATCATTCCTTTACGTATGATCAGTGTGCCTTTACCTGACATCATCATCTTTGCCCCTGCAGAACCTGATCCGGGCTTGAGGCGAACCATATTTGGTTGACTTGGCCAGAATTGTAGCAGTAGGGTGGCCAGTTCCTTTGTACACACTCACATTCTCACCTATGGGCAATTTAGAGTATCAAGTTAGCCTAACTGCATGTCTTTGGAATGTGGGGGAAACCGGAGCATCCAGAGGAAACCCACGCAGACACGGGGAGAACATGCAAACTCCACAGAGAAAGGCCCCCGTCGGCCACTAGGCTTGAACCCAGAACCTTTTTGCTGTGAGGCAACAGTGCTAACCACTACATACCCTATGCGTCCCCTTTACCTGACATACCCAACCTTGATATTTTATGATTGATAGTCTGGTTTTTGATTTTGCTTTGCTTTCTGGATTTTGTATTCTGCATGGTTCATATTTTTTGCTGATTGCCTGACCTTTGACTGTTTTTTTTCCACATTGCTTTTGCCTCACATCTTGGACCTGTCTGCTTGAGTTTTAATAAAATGTCTCATTGCAATTTCATGGACTTAGCATTTGTGACATGGGATTGTGTCTATGGAGATTAAACAGGTTTATAATTATACAATAGTAAGATTAGGGGAAACACATCTCACAATTTAGATGCATTGAATGTACTTTTAATAGAATATAAAGTTGATTATTCTTCCAATAGCAATGTATCCAGAAGTGTTTTATTCCTCTTATACCACAGCAAATTGTGGTATTAAAGAATGATACTTTGTACTTATCCCCAGGGTGCGATTTGTCAAAAAACTAGAAGGGGGGATGTTTTTTTTTATATCATGAAACGTCACAAAATTAAGGTAACAATAGGCTAACAGCTCAGTAACATCCGATGATATCAAATGAATAACACTAAATGAAAACGAACACTAAACCAGAGATAGTAAATTCATCTTCCTATCTCTCTGACTAAATACACGAACACTAAGGCCAAGTTTACATTAGACCGTATCTGTCTCGTTTTCTTCGCGGATGCACTGTCCGTTTACATTAAAACGCCTGGAAACGCCGGGAAACGGGAATCCGCCAGGGTCCACGTATTCAATCCAGATCGTGTCTGGTCCGGTGCTGTGTAAACATTGAGAATACGCGGATACGCTGTGCTGAGCTCTAGCTGGCGTCGTCATTGGACAACGTCACTGTGACATCCACCTTCCTGATTCGCTGGCATTGGTCATGTGACGTGACTGCTGAAAAACGGCGCGGACTTCCGCCTTGTATCACCTTTCATTAAAGAGTATAAAAGTATGAAAATACTGCAAATACTGATGCAAATACTGCCCATTGTGTAGTTATGATTGTCTTTAGGCTTGCCATCCTTCCACTTGCAAGTGGTAAGTGACGTGCATGCCCGACATGCACTGAGATCACACACACAGCGGCTCAGTCCCAAATCACTGCTCGCGCGCTCTGTGAGCTGCGCAGGGCCGGAGTGCACACCCTCCAGAGGGCACTCGCTGTTCAGGGCGGAGTGATTTGGAGCGCAGGATGCCTGCGGAGCCGAGCGTATCCGTGTATTGGCGTTGCTGTGTGCACGCGAATCGTGTATTGGCATTGCTGTGTGCACACTAATCGTTTTAAAAACGTTAATCTGATGATCCGCTGATACGGTCTAATGTAAACCCCACCTAACACACAACAAAGTTCGCATTGCTTGTTGCGTTGCTGTGATGTTTCTCTCCCTCCAGATTAAATGGACAGTGACTCAAAAATCACTAAAATACATGAATACTAAATGAACAGTTTGCTCTGATGGCGCAGTTCACATTGTGCGCAGCTTTCCGATTTAAACTGTTTTTTTCTCATCCTTATGCTTCCTGTTTCATGGACTGTAACGGATTTGCTTATTTAGTAATTTTAATACAGAATTTACTTTGAAATTATAATCAGACACTCCAACGCCCCCCCTAAAAAAAAAAAATCGGCCGTGAAAAAGGCGGCATCCGCCAAAAGGCGCGCTGTTTGCATCCCTGCAGATACATTGATACATTGTAGATAATAACAATATCTTTGCGTTCTATAAGAACGCAAAGATATTGTTATTATCTACAATGTATCTATTTGCTGGGGATGTTCGTGAACATCAAAGCTGCCACTTCGGGTCATTTTGAAAGTGAGTGCAATGTAGACCATAGAAAACTGTGTCACAACATGCCTGTCATGTCAACTTTTTTTTTGGTTTGTTTGTTTTATTGACGGGGTTGTCCCCGAGGATTTTTTTTCAGCAGAGATAAAAACCAGAGGGGGGGATGATCCCCCCCAGCAAATCGCACCCAGCTTATCCCGTTAAAGCTACAACTGTATCTTACAGAAAATTTACAGGAACTCTCGCAAGCAATGCCAATTTGTTGGTCTAGCACGTGGGGGCGTGGTTTAACAGATGTTTCTTTGTACAGGGATGAGCTTATTAATGTGATACACCTGACAAATATGGACGCTGTTATAGTATCAAGTTGTTTCTGTTCTAACAGTGTTTTAAAATCCTTGTCCCTACCATGCTGCAGAACAAACCCCGGAGAAGAATAAACAATCTCATGAGGAAGTTCACCATCGTCTCTTGAGTAGCGTATAAATGAAATCATAAGTAAAGCTATGATCACAAACCATGATTCACCCATGCTCTGACTGTTTATGAGTCAGCTTGTAGGAATGCTTGTGAATATGCAGTAGGGAAACCATGTTGAAATAACTGATGTTGGGCCACATTGTTAATCTGTAACCCCAGCTGCAGCACTAATGAGGCAGCCTGTGGTGTTACACGCAGTGTCATGAACTTGAATTGCGAAGAAAACTTATTGATGAGTGGAGAGAACAAAGGAATTGTAAACATAGATGCTTCCTGAGGCAGCCTGGCATCAACTGGAAGCATTAATTTTCTCGATCTCACACACTGTCTTGGTCTTTTACTTTCTATCGCAGATATGAACTTAAAACATTTCGATTTCTCTCTCTCTCTCTCTCTCTCTCACACACACACACACTGCAGAACTTTTCAAATTTCCAAGTTAATCCTGGCTCCATGCAACCAGCCAAACTGATTCAACTGAAGCAGAATCAATGTTGTACTCGACTTATGCACATATTCTCACAACATCTTATGAAAAGCGCAGCCGTTCTTCATTTGAACTTCATCCCATAAGTCTTTTAACTTACAAGCGCACTCTGTCCAAGACTTGATTCTACCTAAATAGCAGACATCCATATTTATTGGCCAACCTGAGCAGACAATTAAATGCAAAAAGACTCTCAAAGTGGTTTGATTGAAGGATTGTGCAGATCTAAGTAAGGACCTAAGACATTTCTTGCTTAGCCTTCACGGTCATTTAGCCTGCTTTTAAAAGAGCTTCACCCAACTGTGCCATGTATTGAACTCATCCAGACCTGTTGTAGGAAGATAAGCTGGCAGTGCTGCCCAAAGCTGCCTGAAAGAGGAGCAGATAGAAGAAGAAGAAGAAGAAGAAGAAAACAAGCTGTTTATGGGTCACATGTTGGCTATGGTGGTCTGACACGTTCAGTAATGATGAGGACATGTTGAAATGAGTGACAGGTAAATATCTAGGACTCTTCAGGCTGTGGAGATGTCACACACCTCCATGAATGAATTATACAGTGTCTTGTAAAAGTATTCATCCCCCTTGCATGCCTACAACTTTAAAGGTAAACATTGCTGTTTTATTGTGACACAAGCAACAATTGAGATGAAAGTCAATATGTTGTAGAGCCACCTTTTGCTACAATCACAGCTACAATCTCTTGGGGTATGTTTCTATTAACTTAGCAGAGCTAGCCACTGGGATTTTTGCCCATTCCTCAAGGCAAAACTGCTCCAACTCCTTCAAATTAGATGGGTTGCGTTAATGTTTCCTTTTAAACCACTCCCGTGGAGCTTTAGCAGTAAGTTTAGAGTCATTCTCCTGTTGTAATGTGAACCTTCGTCCCACTCTCAAACCTCTGGCTGACTCAAACAGGTTTTCCTCCAGAATCGCCCTGTATTTAGTGCCATCCATCTTTCCTGTCCCTGCAGATGAAAAATATCCCCACAGCAAGATGCTGCCACCACCATGCTTCACTGTAGGAATGGTGTTCTCAGGGTGTTGGGTTTGCGTCACACATGGCATTTCCCACGATGGCCAAAAAGTTCAATTTCAGTTTCATCTGACCAAAGAATCTTCTTCCATGTGTCTGGGGAGTCTGCCACATGCTGTTGGGCAAACTCTAAATGTGTTTTCTTATTTTTTTTTCTTTAAGCAATGACTTCTTTTCTGTCCACTCTTCCATAAAGCCCCACTCTGTGAAGTGTATGGTTTAAAGTGGTCCTATGGACAGATATTCCCATCTCCACTGTGGATCTCTGCAGGTCCTTCAGTGTTATCTTTGGTGTCTTTGTTGCATCTCTGATTAATGCCCTCCTTGCCTGGTCTGTGAGTTTTGGTGGGTGGCCTTCTCTCATCAGGTTTGTAGTGGTGCCATATTCTTTTCATTTTGCTATAATGGTGCTCTGTGGAATATTCAAAGTTTGGGATATTTTTTTATAACCCAACCCTGATCTATACTTCTCCACAACTTTGTCTCTGACCTGTTTAGAGTGCTCCTTGGGTTTCATGTTGCTTCCTTAGTCATGTTGCAGAATCAGGGTCCTTCCAGGACAGGTTTATTTATGTGACTTATGAAGTGAATTGGTTGGACCAGCTCTTATTTAGGAGTTTCACATGAAAGGTGGTGAATACCTATACACACTCCAGATTTAAATTGGTAGGCATGTTGTGTAAATCAAATGGTGCTAACCCCCCCAAAATCCATTTTAATTCCAGCTTGTCATGTGACAAAACAGGACAAACACCAAGGGGGATGAATACTTTTGCAAGACACTAGATGGACGAGGCATCACTTGTGCCAATACATGAACAGAGCTGAATAAAATAAATACTGTATGTCCTCATATGATGATGTAAAGTCTGTAGAAATTCACTTTTTTTTGCCTTATCCTTTGGATCATTTACAAAAGCTGGACTGTAGATGGGTCTCTGTGCTTTCAATGTAAATGCAACTATTTCACTGTATTTCACTTCAGCAATTGATTATGTAAGAATTAATGGAGAAATGGGAATGTGAATTATTATAGTCCTGCATGCTGACATGAGCTTTTCTAGTCTACGTATCAAAATAAACAGCTTGGTATTCAGGCTTATATCCAACGTAACTTACATATCAGGTAAAATCCGAGGTGTCGTCCTGAGTTCTGAATCCAGAGGTGTAGTAGCTACCAACTGTATCCAAACCGCTGCCTTTCCCATCTAACTGCTAAACCAACAGAGCCCTAAATGTAGCCTGAAGAGGGATTTAATTCTCATAAATCCCTTATATCTCTCTTGGTTGATAAACCCTCTCAATACAGTGTCGAAAATGCAAGTATTGTTGTTAAATCGATGAATGATTAGCAAACAGTGTTGTTTAGCTCATGGCGCTAAGCTTCAGAGCAAAACATATTCTGGGAGACGTCAAAAGTATTTAAGTGGTGATTTTATTTCTCATTCTGGAATAGTGGGCATTTCTGTCACAGATGGTGCTGTCACTGTAATGGAGTTCAGAAATCTGGACCAATCTGGTGTAGGTAATCGCTGCTTATGATTCTAGGAAGAGCCATACGAGAGAGAATGGGATTTGACATAATGATGGTGACTCTCTCTCTCTCTCTCTCTCTCTCCATATATATATATATATATATATATATATATATATATATATATATATATATATATATATATATATAGGCTCCTTAATTCACAAAACTGATGTTATTTGAGAGAGTTTATTTGAAAGGGCATTTTAAAAACAGCTATGTCATTGTCATATTTTTCATTTCAGAATTCTCCACACATTCTCTATTGGGGAGAGAGGGAACAGGCACCCTCTTCTTCCACATCCATGCCTTTGTAACGTGTGCAGAATGTGGTTTTGCATTGTCTTGTTGAAATATCCCTGGAAAAGATGTCTTGAAGGCAGCATATGCTGCTCCAAAATCTTAATGTACTTTTCTGCATTAATGCTACATCACAGAAGTGTAAGTTACCTTTGCCAAGGGCACTGACACAACCCCATACCATGACAGACCCTGGCTTTTGGACTTGTTCCTGGTAACAGTCTGGATGATCCTTTTCCTCTTTGGTCGCACACGGCATCCATTCCCCCCCCCCCCCCCCCCCCCCAAAAAAAAAAGACCTGGAATACTGATTCGTCTGACCATAATACACATTTCCACTGTGTGATGGTCCATCCCCGATGCCCTTGAGCCCATAGAAGTTGATGGCGCTTCTGGACACAGTTAATATTTTGCAGAGTAAAGTTTTAACTAGTGTTTGTGGTTGTAACTCCGTATTGTAGTTTGCCAAAGGTTTGCCAAAGTAATCTCAAGCCCATGTGGTTCTATCAGCTATAGATGAATGATGGTTCTTGATGTGGTGCTGTCTGAGGGATCGGAGATCACGGGTGTTCAGATTAGGCTTGAGCCCTTTACTCACTGAAATTCCTCCAGATTCCTTGAATTGTTTAATGATATTATGCACCATAGAGGGTGAAATATCCAAATCCCTTCCTATGTTTCTTTAAGGAACATTGTTTTTAAACATTTCAATAATTTTCTCATGCATTTGTTGACAAACTGGAGATCCTCAGCCCATTTTTGTTCCTCAATGACTAGGCCTTTCCTGGATACTGACTTTGTACCAAATCATGATTACAATCACCTGTTGACATCACCTGCTTCAAATCACATCATTATTTAATTGTTTTATCTCATTAATAGTGTTAGGACAGGGACTGTTTTGGCCTCTAGAGGCCGCTGTTATTTCCCGTTTTTTTGTCTATGTTTGTTTTGGCCTCTAGAGGTCGCCACTGTGTCCTGTGTTTTGGGTTGGTGTTGATTGCCTGTTTTCATTAGTGTCACCTGTTTCCAATTTATTTTGTGTATTTATACCCCCTGAGTTCAGTCCTCTTGTCACAGAGTCTTTGTGTTATGTTTAAGCTCCAGTTACCTCTGTTCTGATTTCCTCATCCATGTCCTTGTGTTCTTTGTATTTTTGCTTTCTTTTGGACTTTGTGGATTTTGTTTTTTGACTTTGCAGATCTTCTGAGCGTTTTGGATTATACTTTTTGGATTTTTTGTAAATATTGTAAATAAACCTTTTGATACTTTTTCTACTTCTGCCTCACGCCTCTGCATTTGCGTCATCCCCCTGGTGGCCTAGTGGGGGTTTGCTGGATTATCACACCAGCGACCCAGGTTCGAATCCCAGCAAAACCCTAACAAATAGCCCTAAATTACTCCTGTCCCAACTAATTTTGGACTGTGTTGCAGGAATGGATGTATATTAACAAATGAAATGAAGTTGATGAGACAAAGCATGAAATATCTTGGGTTCATTCTGTCTGCAATGAAATACAAGTCAAAGTCAATTTAGAAATCACTGTTTGGGTTTTTTATTTGCATTTTTCATACCGTTCCAACTGTTTCTGTTTTGAGGTTCTATCTACCCTATCTACCCTATCTATCTATCTATCTATCTATCTATCTATCTAATGTGGATGATATGAAGAAAACTGAATAGAAATAAAAGCTCATATTTCTCAGCAATCTGTCTGTTATTCCAGAACTTTTCCTACCTCAACCTTTAAATGTTTGATTGTAGCTTGATACCTGGAGGTGTTTTTGTGAAGCGTCTCTGTTGCTGAGGACAATCACTCACTCACTCACTCTCTCTCTCTGACCTGAAGGAACTTGTGAAATATTAACAGCATTGTGCTTCCCCACACACACACAGACTGACTGTTTGTCTCACACTGTCCACCATTCCCTGTAGACTGACTGATGACGGAAGGTGTACCATATGAGTGCAAGTGTACATAAAATTATCCAATCAGACAATCATGTAGCAGTGTAATGCATAAAATCATACAGATACGAGTCAGAGGATAATAGCCAGACTGGTTCAAGCTGACAGGAAGTCAAGAGTATCTCAAATAACCAACAGAAAAAGTCAATATTTTGGTCCACTCCTGTCAGATAAGAACAGGAACCTGAGGCTACACTGGGCACCGGATCACCCAAACTGAGCAGTCGAAGATTGGCAAAAGACCAGCCGACTGAATGGTAACAAACTACGAAGAGCCTGATTTACTAAAATCACAAATAAAGATAAATTGTGCATGTAGTACTTCATGTCAACATTTTAGTTTATTATGAAATAATACCAGTGGTACCTGATGATGTATTAATGCTGATGTTCATTTTAACTAATGCATTAAATAATGTCACTTGACTAATGTCACTTAGTTCCGCATTATGAGAGAAACCTGAAGGAAACCTTGTAGTTTTATTTTATCTTTAAATTGACCCTACATATGTCTAAAGTATTTTGGTTGCATTAATTTGCACGTGTAATTGCTATCCCTGAAGTAGACTGCACTAAATGACACTGCAGGTGTGAAATGAATCATTTTCCATCGATGCCACCTTGAGTTTAGTACTTTTAAATAAAAAAAAAAAAAAATCTTGAATCAGGGCGGCACAGTGGTGTAGTGGTTACCGCTGTCGCCTCACAGCAAGAAGGTCCGGGTTCGAGCCACATGGCCGGCGAGGGCCTTTCTGTGCGGAGTTTGCATGTTCTCCCCGTGGGTTTCCTCCGGGTGCTCCGGTTTCCCCCACAGTCCAAAGACATGCAGGTTAGGTTAACTGGTGACTCTAAATTGACCGTAGGTGTGAATGTGAGTGTGAATGGTTGTCTGTGTCTATGTGTCAGCCCTGTGATGACCTGGCGACTTGTCCAGGGTGTACCCCGCCTTTCGCCCGTAGTCAGCTGGGATAGGCTCCAGCTTGCCTGCGACCCTGTAGAACAGGATAAAGCGGCTACAGATAATGAGATGAGAAATCTTAAATCAAATGCATATTCATGAAGAAAAATACACAAAACAGACAAGATGAAATTTTACTCATGTGAAAGATACAATCATCCAAATATGATGGGTTTAAATTTAGCCACATTACCATTCCTTGACTGAATTATCCCATGCAATATGAATGGTTTTTAGAAGGTACTAATAATATGAAATGGGATTACGGAGCTTAATTAGTGTGAAATGTAAGAGCTTTTATTCTATCCACAATCACTGGATATAAGCAATTGCGTGCTCTGATTGGCTACTCTACTACCGAGATATCAGCTCATATACTGTGAGTAGAGAAAAACAAAATGTCGGAGTGTGTTGTTGAACCAACCGAGGACGAAAGAAAAACTCTACTCAAAAACAAAACCCCAAATATTGTTATTAAGTATTTAAAAGAAACTGAAATTGCTGGTGGCACGGTGGTGTAGTGGTTAGCGCTGTCGCCTCACAGCAAGAAGGTCTGGGTTTGAGCCCCGTGGCCGGTGAGGGCCTTTCTGTGAGGAGTTTGCATGTTCTCCCGGTGTCCGCGTGGGTTTCCTCCGGGTGCTCCGGTTTCCCCCACAGTCCAAAGACATGCAGGTTAGGTTAACTGGTGACTCTAAATTGACCGTAGGTGTGAATGTGAGTGTGAATGGTTGTCTGTGTCTATGTGTCAGCCCTGTGATGACCTGGCGACTTGTCCAGGGTGTACCCCGCCTTTCGCCCGTAGTCAGCTGGGATAGGCTCCAGCTTGCCTGCGACCCTGTAGAACAGGATAAAGCAGCTAGAGATGATGAGACTGAAATCGCTCAAAGAATCTCTTTTTTTTGTCCCCCTCCATATCTCCTGTTCCACACTCCAGCCCAGTAGATGGCAGTAATGCACCTTTAAGTTGGTTTGCCAACCGCAAAAAAAAAACCTAAAAGAAGAAGAAAAAGAAAACCCCAAAAATACAAAAAAGGCAACAAAATATGGAATAAAAGTATTTGATGGTAAGAATGCATCTTTTATTTATTTTTCAAGAATTATTATTCTAGCATTTTTCACAAAATGCTACTGTCATTTCACCGTTTTGTGCACATTCTAAGTGAAAATTCTTTTGTTGGACGTTTTGCATCAAGTTTTTATTTATCGAATTTGCAAAAAATAAAAATAAAAATGCTCTGTTTCTCAAAACCCAGTGATTGTGGATAGAATAAAACAGTTATTCTACTCAATCTCGTTGTACATGAGCTGATAGCTGATGAGACGCTACACTATCAGCTCAAGTACGACTAGATTTCTTGAAATAACTGTTAAATATCTATAATTTAAAATGCATAAAAATAGGCACAATTATCAACACATAGGGTCCTCCATGACTGTAACAATAATGCTGAAATAAAGCACAATTTATTTTTTTCGATTTTGTCAATACAGTATTTAAGGTGCAATAATAAACCTGCTGGAGAATACAAAAGTGTGTTCTGTTTTCTCGCAGTGCACTTGAAGCGTACACAGATGTATGAGCCTCTAGGACAGAGTTTCATCTCATCTCTCATTATCTCTAGCCGCTTTATCCTGTTCTACAGGGTCGCAGGCAAGCTGGAACCTATCCCAGCTGACTACGGGCGAAAGGCGGGGTACACCCTGGACAAGTCGCCAGGTCATCACAGGGCTGACACATAGACACAGACAACCATTCACATTCACACCTACGGTCAATTTAGAGTCACCAGTTAACCTAACCTGCATGTCTTTGGACTGTGGGGGAAACCAGAGCACCCGGAGGAAACCCACACGGACACGGGGAGAACGTGCAAACTCCGCACAGAAAGGCCCTCGCCAGCCATGGGGCTCGAACCCGGACCTTCTTGCTGTGAGGCAACAGCGCTAACCACTACACCACCATGCTGCCCTAGGACAGAGTTTATATCAGCCAATTAATGATTGTCGTGACGATGGCAATAAATCTGCCATGTCTGGTATTTCATTTCATATTGTTATAACATTTTATTGGATCAGTTAATCATATCATATTCGGTGAGAAACAATTCCACGTCTTGTTCTTATTCTTAAAGCCAGGACAGAGCTGTTTATTCTTTCTTATCCTGTTAGCCTGGCCATTTTGTGTATTTCCTAATTCTATGCAAATATTTTCCTCATTTATATACATATATACAAATGCATATTTTCAATGTTGATAAGAAATATTAAAAATAAAACTTTTTTAATTTAATTTAATTTAATTTAATTTAATTTTTTTAACATAAGAGTTACAAGGGCTAATGCCACCACAGTCATGGAATCACCCTCATTACCTCCTGTCTTGACTATACTGTAATGTTCTTTTTCCTGGTTTTCTTGCCAGAACACACTCCAGACTTCATTTAATCCCAAAATCCAGCTACTAGAGTACAAAAAAAATAAAAAAATTCCAACTTAAAAAAAATTGAGTCGCTGTGTAAATTGTAAATAAAAACAGAATGCAAATCATGCAAACCCTATACTTCATTTAAAATAGTCCAAAGACAACATATCAAATGCTGAAACTGAAAATGTTTACTGCTTATGAAAAATATATGCTCATTTTGAATTTGATGCCAGACAGGGGCATGTTTGCCACTGTGTTGCATCACCTCTTCTTGTAACAGCACACTGTAAACATTTGGAAACTGAGGAGACCAATTGCTGTAGTTTTGAAAGAGAAATGTTGTCTCATTCCTGCCTGATATACAATTTCAGTTGCTCAACAGTTCGGGGTCTTCTTTGTCGTATTTTGTGCTTCATAATGCGCCAAATGTTTTAAATGAGAGACAGGTCTGAACTTCAGGCAGGCCAGTTTAGCACCTAGGCTCTTTTACTATGGAGCCATGCAGTTTTAATATGTGCAGAAAGTGGTTTGGCATTGTTTTGCTGAAAGAAGGAAGGTCTTCCCTGAAAAAGATTTTGTCTGGATGGCAGCATATTGCTCTGAAACGTGTATCTACCATTCAGCATTAATGATGCTTTCTCAGATGTACAAGCTACCCATGTCATGTGCACTAATGCACCCTCATACCATCACAGATGCTAGCTGTTGAACTGTGCACTGATAACAAGCCGGATGGTCCCTCTCCTCTTTAGCCTTATTAGAACTAGAAAATATGACCACATCACCCCTGTCTTATCCACACTGCATTGGCTCCCAGTCAAATTTCATATTGATTATAAAATACTACTATTGACCTTTAAAGCACTGAATGGTCTCGCACCACAGTACCTGAGCAAACTTCTGGTCCTTTATGACCCACCACGCCTACTTAGATCAAAAGGTACAGGTTATCTGCTGGTACCTCGTATAGTGAAGGCTACATCAGGGGGCAGAGCCTTTTCTTACAAAGCCCCACAGCTGTGGAACAGCCTTCCAAGTAGTGTTCGGGAATTAGACAAAGTCTCAGCATTTAAGTCTAGGTTGAAAAAATATCTGTTTATTCAAGCCTTTTGTTAATGGTGTTTATGAGGTAAAGGAGTAGATCTGGAGGGTCCTCAGACATAGAGTGTTTTGGTAAACTGGGATGTATGGATGCTGTCAGTCCCCACTCGCTTGCTCACTCAAGTTTGTTGACGGTGTAGTGGCTGCTGCTTTATGTCCCGGGGCTCCCTCATGCCTGTGTTACCTTCTGGCTCTCTCCTTTTAGTTATGCTGTCATAGTTAGTTTTGCCGGAGTCCCTGCTTGTACTCAGCACAAAATGTATACTGTTCCTACTTATTCAGGTGACATTGTGCATACCTAACAACCTGTGTTTTCTCTCTCCCCCCCTCCAAATCTGTCCCTCTGAGTTACATGTCAATCCTGGGATCGAGCTGCTGACCTCTTCTGCTCCTCGGACCTGCCTGATCCATCCTGATGCCCTATGTCTGGTTGGAGTCTCATCACATCGCTCCTGTGGAGGATGGCCCCATATGGACAGTTGAAAGTCACACTTGGAAGACACTCTGGACACTTACAGTAATGCTTTTATGGCTGAGGACTACAGCTGACTTGCTAACTTTCGGGCTGCAGTTGTCATGAACAGTTTTGCACTCAAGTTTCCATTAATGAAGAGTTATAACATCAACGAAACTGACTTCATGTTAAAACTGTTGATGTTATAGTCATGTTGTCTGTTGTTGTCCAGGTGAGGATGGGTTCCCTTTTGGGTCTGGTTCCTCTCGACGTTTCTTCCTCGTGTCGTCTGGGGGAGTTTTTCCCTTGCCACCGTCGCCACGAGCTTGCTCATTGGGGATAGATTAGGTTTAAAATTGGCTCATGTCTTGGGTCATTCAGATTCTGTAAAGCTGCTTTGGGACAATGTCTATTGTTAAAAGCGCTATACAAACAAACTTGACTTAGCCTGAAGGATGTGGTGTCCATGATTTCTAAAAAGAATTTCTACTTTTGATTCATCAGACCTCAGGACAATTTCCCACTTCGCCTCAGTCCATCGTAAAAGAGCTCGGGCCCAGAGAAGGTGGTGGTGTTTCTGGATATTGTTTATATCTGGTTTTAACTTGCATTTGTGGATGCAGTAATGAACTGTTTTCACAGACGATGGTTTTCTGAAGTGTTCCTGAGCCCATACAGTGATTTCCACTACAGACACGTGTCTGCTTTTAATGCAGTGTCTCCCGAGGGCCTGAAGATCACAGGCATTCAATGTCAGTTTTCAGCCTTGTCTCTTGCATACAGAGATTTCTCCAGATTCTCTGAATCTTTTAATGATATTATGGACCATAGATGATGTGATCCCTAAATCCTTTGCGATTTTACATGGAGGAACGTTATTCTTAAATTGCTGCACTGTTTGCCCACGCAGTCTTTGAGCGCTGAACCCCTCCCCATCTTTATTTCTGAGAGACTCTGCCTCTCTGGGATGCTCTTTTTTTTTATACCCAATCATGTTACTGACCTGTTGTTAATTAACATAATTTTTTTTAGCATTACATAACTTTTTCCGTATTTTGTTGCCCCGTCCCAACTTTTTTGAAATGGGTTGCTGGCACTAAATTCACAATGAGCATATATTTTTCAAAATACAATAAAATTTCTCAGTTTCGACATGTGATATGTTGTCTTTGTACTAATTCCAATGAAATATAGGGTTTCCATGATTTGCAAATCATCACGTTCTGTTTTTATTTATGTTTTAGACAGCGTCCCATCTATTTTGGAATTGGGGTTATATAACAGTACACTGTCTTTAGGTATACTCTCTTTAGGTTACCCATCTCCTAGAATATTGAATACTCTTAAAATCCTGCTTCGCACATACAAAACCTTGAACGGCTGAGCCCTGGGTGACCTCAGTAAACTGTTACGCTCACACACTCCTGACTATTTGTTGAAGTCCTCAAGTTCCAGTTCACATGCTCTTCAGATTTAGACTTTCTTCTACAGGTGTCTGGTTTTTCACTGTTATAGCACCATAGCTTTGGAATGCATTTCCACAGAGCCTGTGCAAAACATTTTCTCTCCCTTCCTTCCAAACCCATCTCTATTCTGAACGTTGAAAGTCTCTCATCTGTAACGAAAGAGTTCCTCTCCTTCTGTACACTATCTCTCTTTTCTGACATCTCAATTCACCTTTATCCAACCGCTCTTATCTCTGTTTTGTCTTATTATATCAAACGTTTGTATACGATGACACTCACTACCACTTTATTAGGAACACCTACACATTCAGCTGATCATGTATTGTCAGAACAATACAGGAAATAATGCAAATGCAGGTCAAGAGCTTCAGGTAATGTTCACATGAAACATCAGACAGAATGTGATCTCAGTCACCATGCCAACTACAGGGATGTGATTTGGGGCTGGTGAAATTATCTGAAAATTTTAGGCGGGGGTCTGGGGGCCGCAGACCCCCAGCTGGTCCAGGGGAGCGCCCTGGTGGGGGGACAAGGGGGGAAGCCCCCCGAAGCTCCTGGGTTTTGGGGTTTTCTGACTTAAAAATTGTACTAAAATGGCAAGCAAAACACACAAGAAAAAACTTGTCATGATTAACAAATTCAAGCCAATTTAATGGTCAACATACAACTCTGACACACACGCTCACTCTCTCTCTCACACACTCACTCACACTCTCTCACTCACACACACACACTCACTCACTCACACTCACACACTCACTCACTCACTCACACCCCAAAGAACCAGCGCGGCAGGGCCCGCTAGCCCCGCGCCTTGGGACGTAATTCGCCCCGAGGCGAGCCGCGGCGCTCCGCTTAGGTTTCGTTTCTATCCCGGGCTCCATCCCGACTTTGGACGCTCGTAGCTCGGGCAGGGGAGGTCCCAGTATCCCCAAACTTGACAGCCAGAGACCTCTGCCCTCTCCCCAAAGAACGAAATCGCTGAACAAATGTCTCACAGTCTTATGTCCAACGTCTGTAGCAACCTCTTTCTCCAACCATTCCCAGCGGAACTTGTTTTTCACTATTCTGTCGATTTCTTTAACTCGATTTGCATCTTTACGCTCGATCACGGAGGCTGCCATCTTTCAACTCTTTGTTTGAAGCGAGCTTACGTACAGCTAACAAGTGCGTTCATTGGTTGTTACAGAGCGATGGGCCAATCACGTACCTCGTTTCATCTCAATGATGTAATTGCGTAAATGACGTAATTACGTCAATGAGATGAAACGAGGTACGTGATTGGCCCATTGCTCTGTAACAACCAATGAACGCGCTCGCTTCAAACAAAGAGTTGAAAGATGGCAGCCTCCGTGATCGAGGCATAAAGATGCAAATCCGAGGCTGCCATCTTTCAAACAAAGTCGGAACGAATAGGATACGAATGTGGATTTGAGGGAAAAATCGGAAACATTTTTTTTTCAAGTTTTGAGGTGAAAAAAGCGGAATTCTGCGAATTCGCGGAAAAATCACATCCCTGCAACTATTAGAGTAGAGTGGGGTAATACGCCCCCGTGGGGTAATACGCCCCTGGCCTGTTTTACCCAAAATAACCACCAGATGGCGCAAAGTTACATTTCTATTGTTGCTATGGACTGGCTTGACAACGGAGATATACAAATATCCACTGTGGATCGCATATCAGCAACGCAGCGGAGAGAAATCAAATTTCATGGTAAGTGATATAATTTTCAGATATCAGTAAAACTGTATTTAGATAGCTGCTATTTCGTCAGATATCACAGCTGTGTATGTGGTATGAGTATCCAAGTCAGTACGTTAAAAAAATACATTAGGTATAAAAAGTTGAATCACATTTTGAAAGTAAGACCCTTTTTTGTAAAAGTGTAGTCTGTGGGGTAAAACGCCCCCTTAATGGCGGGGTAAATGGCCCCCAGGGGGCATCGTTTCCTTTTATCATAATTACTGTATTTCATACATTTCTGAATAGCAGATACATAGTTTTTAATAACATCTCGCTTACCTGGTTGAGTAAAGCAAGTAATTTGAACTTAATATTAAAAATAATTGAAATAAAAAAAAATTGAAATTAAAATGCGAAATATAATAAAATAATGCATCTATTCATTAATTCAGGGATATTTTCTTGTTTCTTTCACATTATAGGCTTAAGTAAACACTTTTGCTATCCAAACAGCTTTTTTTGAGTGAGGGGGCCTATTGCCCCACCTCAGGGGGCCTTTTACCCCACTGGGGGGGGGGGTAAAAGGCCCCCTTGGCACAATGTTTGTTTTTGTTAAAAAAAAAATTAAGTATTAACTTTAGGCAAACTTTAGGTGGCATTATTGTTCATGTCACTGTTGTCAAAAACTATGATTAAAACTAAACACATGGTTCATTTCAACTTGGAGAAAAACTGAATTTTCCTTAAGGGGGGCTTTTTCCCCCACTCTACTCTAAACATATTTTTTGATCTGTTTGTGGAGAATGTCTAGAATCTCATCTCATCTCATTATCTCTAGCCGCTTTATCCTTCTACAGGGTCGCAGGCAAGCTGGAGCCTATCCCAGCTGACTACGGGCGAAAGGCGGGGTACACCCTGGACAAGTCGCCAGGTCATCACAGGGCTGACACATAGACACAGACAACCATTCACATTCACACCTACGGTCAATTTAGAGTCACCAGTTAACCTAACCTGCATGTCTTTGGACTGTGGGGGAAACCGGAGCACCCGGAGGAAACCCACGCGGACACGGGGAGAACATGCAAACTCCACACAGAAAGGCCCTCGCCGGCCCCGGGGCTCGAACCCAGGACCTTCTTGCTGTGAGGCGACAGCGCTAACCACTACACCACCGTGCCGCCAGTGATTCGTACATTGGGGGAGTGCCTGTTAGAGAGCGCACTTGTCCTGGGCCATTGGCATAGTGAGGTAGGGTGGCCAGTTCCTTTCCTCGCCACCTTTTAACTTCCCCAGTGTTTCCACCAGGTCCCCATTCACTGCTGGGTGGACAGGGAGCGAGCCCCAGATCCCTGTCGAGCCGAGGCTCGAACCAGGGACCGTTCGCTTAGCAGTCAAGCGCTCTAACCACTTGGCCACCTGCACTCCAGTGTTGAATATGGTTTATGATATTGCATGGTTGTCAAGACAACATGACGTCACACGTCGGAGATGTAAAACTTCCGTGCTAGCAAGCAACTGTGGCAATTTGTAAACAAACATGGCCGCCATGTTTGCTTCGTTAAATACGTAAGATTTTGAGAGAATTTTGAAAGAGAAAGACGCGCTGAACACGTTGAATAATAACAATATTGGCTGGCTTTTTTTTCATAGTATATCAGATATATTCCATTCAGCTAGCATGATATTGAACTTGATTTCGACTTGTTCAGTATCATGCTAGCTGAATGGAATATATCTGGTATACCACTCAACGCCAGCCAATATTATTTAAATAATAACCGAGATGAAGTTGAGGTTATTACTCACCGATATTCACTGAGCCTGAGGCAAATAATTGTTTTAGTATAAATACACAGTTGATTATTTAAAAAAAATTAAATCGTATTAAAAAATAATTCATTTCAATCTTCAAAAGTGACATGCAAATGTAATAACATTGCAGCAAAGACTTGTTTCACTTATCTACGCCGAGCCACATAAAATCCTTTGTTTTGAAATCGATAAAATAAATCCCAATTCCACCCTACCTTTGAATAGTTTTAGACCAAACTTCGTAGCATCTTTAGTGCTTTTAGGAACAGCATTTTCTTTCATCATTTGTAATTCTTCCTCACTTATGGTGACAAAGCGATTGGCTGCCATTTTGCCGAGTCACTCAAGGTGATTATTGAGAAATGGTTTGAGTTTTTCAACCCAGTTAGCATGTGCGATACTAAAGAAAATTAATCATCTTATTTCGTCTCAGGGACTTTTCATCTCCATGGTCACCTCTGGCTTGTTTGGATTTTTCAAGATACATATCAGTGTCAGTGTTTACATTATTTATTATCAGATTGTGTGATTACTCTAGTACTGGAATTGATTGAAAATCAATAGTACAAAAACAGAACTCCTGTACCAACCCTCACCTGAGCCACTGGCAATGCCAAACAACGTTGTTTTGGTCAATAGAACGCTTCTTAGGAGTTCTGAGAGTTTCATCTACATAGGCAGCGCACAACTTCTATTACCAACACAAACTCATCAGACTTGGAGGTAGACCGCAGGATTCAAGCTGCCACCAAGGCCTTCAGTGCATTACAAAAGCAACTATAGTCTCGCCATGACATCAAGAGAGCCACCAAGTTCCACAAAGTATACAACGCTGCAGTCTTACCATCCCTGCTTTACGTCACCGAATGCATGACTTTCTACCGTAAACATTTCAAGAAACTGACCAACAACTTCGACACCTGCGTCAAAATAAGATGGCAGGACAAGGTCTGCGATGTAGAAGTCCTCAAGCGAGCCAAAACAGTAAGCGTGGAAGCCCTTATCATATGGCCCTTTTCCACTACCCTTTTTCAGCTCACTTCAGCTCACTTCAGCCCGACACGGCTCGCGTTTCGACTACCTCAGAACAGCACAACTCAGCTCGCTTCAGCCCTACTCAGCACCCAAAACTCGCACGGTTTTGGAGTAGGGCTGAAGCGAGCCAAACCGAGCCGAGTGGGGCTAGGGGCGTGAGGAGACACTCCCCTGTGCACTGATTGGTGAGGAGGAGTGTCCTCACATGCCCACACACGCCCCGCGAGCACGCTGGGATCTGTAAGCACCTTAAACCCAGAAGAATAATAATTACGAATTACGAGAATTTCTGAAGCCTTATGCGCCTCGCCTCATCTATACGCTCTTGCCAGTATCTGTTGGCGTTGTCGGTGACAACAAGCCACAGCACCAAGACCAGCAACACTAACGACTCCATGTCCTCCATGTTTATTGTTTACTATCCGGGTTGTGAGACTACCGCTTAAAAGGTCACTGATGTCACTGTTTGCGCCGCCTAACGACATCACGTGACGTCCACCCACTTTTGCTAACTCCACCCAATGTGTCCACCCACTTCCAGCCAGCACGGTTCAGCGCGGTTGTAGTCGAAATGCAACTCCAGCAGCCCCACTCAGCTTGACTCAGCCCAACTCAGCACGGCACGGCTCAGCCCAACTCAGCCGCGTTGGTAGTGGAAAAGCGGCAATAGCCTCCCAACTTCATTGGACTGGATACATCTGGCCTGACATGCGACTACCCAAAGCCATTTTCTACGGAGAACTGAGCCGAGGAAAGAGGAGGCAAGGAGGACAGAAACTGAGGTACAAAGACATCTTGAAGAGGAACATGAAGAATGCCGGAGCTATTGATCAAATGTGGGAAAGGGATGCCTCAGATAGAGCAACACAATGAAGCATAGTTAAAAGCTCAGCGTCCGCAATTGAAGACAAGTGTCAAAGGGAGTATATGAGGGCTCACGAAACCAGGCATTCCATAGCAGCTCAACCAGGTCATTCATGCCACCGCTACGGACGACTCTGTCGCTCTGGTGCGACGTCTGCGTTTCTGCGCATCCTAATGAAGCAGTCATCGTCGCTAGTGAAGGACAGCCGACGATGATGACGACTGGAATAACGGGTGCAATATTTCTTTATTAGGTCTTAGTTTGTCTATTTATGTCCGTTATATCTTTCATTGCACGCTGGAGCTCGGAGAGACGCAATTTTGTGCTGCTGTGCGCTACTTATTGTATGGTCGTCTGAATGACAGTAACGTTCACTTTGACTTTGATTTATGTACAGCTGCTTTGCTTTGTGAAAATGCCTTTTATTTTATACTCCAGTATATCGAGCATACAGATCACCTTTTGCAGATTCAAGGTCACAGCAAATTAAAGGAAGTGAATTGTTTGACTTTGTGAATTGTCTGGGGTTTGAAAGTCACTCCTTTACACCCTCTCAGGTTGAGGTGAACATTAGCTGAAGCCATTATTACACTCCGAGTGCTTTTTTTCACCCAGGACTAATGTTATTGTGAACCATGCCTTGTTCAAATGACTCCAAGGCCTGCAGGAGATTGTTGCTTAATGCATTACTGAGCTTCCTGACCTGCCTGAAACATACCATTGTATTGATTAACTAATGGAAAAGGTGCACAGGATTATCTCATCTCATTATCTCTAGCCGCTTTATCCTTCTACAGGGTCGCAGGCAAGCTGGAGCCTATCCCAGCTGACTACGGGCGAAAGGCGGGGTACACCCTGGACAAGTCGCCAAGTCATCACAGGGCTGACACATAGACACAGACAACCATTCACACTCACATTCACACCTACGGTCAATTTAGAGTCACCAGTTAACCTAACCTGCATGTCTTTGGACTGTGGGGGAAACCGGAGCACCCGGAGGAAACCCACGCGGACACGGGGAGAACATGCAAACTCCGCACAGAAAGGCCCTCGCCGGCCACGGGGCTCAAACTCGGACTTTCTTGCTGTGAGGCGACAGCGCTAACCACTACACCACTCTGCCGCCGCACAGGATTTTATATATACTCAGCAAAAATAAAAACTTGACACTCATTATTTTTCAAATAGTGTTTAGAAACTTTTCTTGAAAGAGTTCTTGTTGTGATTATGGTTAAATGCATTGTCAAGGGCATTACGTCACACATTCATTCTACTGGTCGGGCCTACGTAGCACGTGCGAGAGCACTGCAAACTAAAATCACGTTTCCACGTGACACAAGTGACGTGACCTATTGATACACGTGCAATTGATCTCACGGTAGCAGAGTAGAGTGTCATCTCAGAAAAACAAGGTTTTATGGTTAATTATTCGTTAATTTGCAATGCCACGACTGTCAAACATTCAGCGTGAACGTGCCATTGGCATGCTGAATACAGGAACATCCGTCACTGACGTTGCGAGGGTTATGGGATGCAGTCGACAGACCATCCATAATCTCCAGACACGTCTCCATCAAACTGGCACCACAGGAACCACTGGAACCCTCCACAGAACTTGCAGGAGCTTGGTGCCATGTTGGTACAAATATGGCGGCGCATTCCCCAAGCTGTGTTCAGACGCATCATCATCCAATCCATGAGGAGACGTTGTATCGCAGTTGTGAACGCCCATGGAGGACACACCCGATATTGACATGATTTCATTAAGTTGTGACTCACAGTTTTTGATCATGGACATTGTCATCGCATTTCCGGTGGAACCGATTCCATGACAAACATGATCTGTATGCTATAGCATCTTTAATGACAAGATAATTGAATACAATCGTTATTTCAAACCTATTTTCCAAAATGTTCAAATTATTGACTTTGAAACGAGTGTAAAGTTTTTATTTTTGTTGAGTTTATATATATATATATATATATATATATATATATATATATATATATATATATATGAATATGTATACTTAGACGATTACGAGATCAAAATCTGGCTCTTATTAAAGGCAAACAAAAATCTGATAAATGCAGTTCAGTCCATTACTCTGGGTTTGTTGGTGCTGTATTGGTACTGAACATCTCCGAACAGCAAAATGCAAAGGCGCGCAACTAAATATATTCTTAACCTGCGGTCTCAATGCAATGTCAGCTACTCTTCTAGGTTACAGTTGCTTAATTTATTACTAGTTTGCCACTGGTATGAGTTTTTAGATCTCTCATCTCATCTCATTATCTCTAGCCGCTTTATCCTGTTCTACAGGGTCGCAGGCAAGCTGGAGCCTATCCCAGCTGACTACGGGCGAAAGGCGGGGTATACCCTGGACAAGTCGCCAGGTCATCACAGGGCTGACACATAGACACAGACAACCATTCACACTCACATTCACACCTACGGTCAATTTAGAGTCACCAGTTAACCTAACCTGCATGTCTTTGGACTGTGGGGGAAACCGGAGCACCCGGAGGAAACCCACGCGGACACGGGGAGAACATGCAAACTCCACACAGAAAGGCCCTCGCCGGCCCCGGGGCTCGAACCCAGGACCTTCTTGCTGTGAGGCGACAGCGCTAACCACTACACCACCGTGCCGCCCAGTTTTTAGATTTTTTTTTTTTTTTTTTTTTTTAGCTCATCTGGATGAGCTTATGTGATCACGCATCGTCAGTTGTCATCATCCGTCCACCATTTACAAAAATCGTTACTCTTTCTGCAGGATTGATCAGATTTCAATCAAACTCGCATATAGTGTTCCCCACGTAGGTGTGCATAAAACTTGTCAAGACGGTAGCGCCACCTGTCATATTTACGATTTTGTGGTCGTCTGAAATTTTTGAGTGACTCGTCACAACAAACACTACTGTTTGTAAACTGCTAGGATGTTTTCACTGAAACTCACCCAGAAGACTCTAAAGACGTATTCCAACAAGAATTGTTCACCAGGTGGCGCCATCTACCATGGATGAGACTATACAGGGGTCACATGCAATTTCACAAAACTCACAACTACTCCTACAGGTGTGATCAGATTTTGATCAAACTCATATGGAATGTTCTGCAGGTTGGTATGTATAAAAGTTGTCAAGATAGTGGCACCACCTGTCATATTTAACATTTTATGGGTGTTTGAAAATTTTAGGTGACTCATCACACAAAACACTACTGTGTGTAAACTGTTAGGATGTTTTCACTGAAACTCAGCCAGAAGACTCTAAAGACGGATTCCAGCAAGAATTGTTCACCAGGTGGTGCCATCTACCATGGATGCGGCTATACAGGGGTCATATGTAATTTCACGGAAATCGCTACTTCTCCTACAGGATTGATTGGATTTCAAACTCATACACAACAACAGTAGCCATTATGAACTACAGCCTCATTGAGGCTATTTTTTCTTTAAAATAATTAATGGCCTGGTAACAGTAAATCAGTCTTCCATTCCTCACATCTACTGTCCTGCTAGACAAACCAGGTCCACCAGTAACTCAAATGTCATTAAATACTGTATATAATGCACCTAAGTGCAAGTCCTCTACATACCAATGTTCATTTACTGTAAGAATCTGGAACACTCTATCTGATCAACTGAACCTTACTATGGTTAACTTGAGTTCTTTCAAAGCTGTTATGTTACATTACTATTTTAGATCATTGCAAGCTATTTGTGACCCTGAAAACTCTGGAACCTTAAAGAGTATTTGGCTCAAGTACTTCACATAGCCTTACACTACCTTTTACCTGCTGCTATTGATTTTATCATTTTTTCTTCGTTATATTACAAGTCCGCAGTAATTGGCCTATCAAGGCTATTATGGTTACCTGGCCTTACATCGTTTTCTTATAAAATAAGTTGCCTGACGAAGCTAATAAAATAAAATAAAAAATACAACCAGAGAAGGCGGCACGGTGGTGTAGTGGTTAGCGCTGTCGCCTCACAGCAAGAAGGTCCGGGTTCGAGCCCCGTGGCCGGTGAGGGCCTTTCTGTGCGGAGTTTGCATGTTCTCCCCGTGTCCATGTGGGTTTCCCCCACAGTCCAAAGACATGCAGGTTAGGTTAACTGGTGACTCTAAATTGACCGTAGGTGTGAATGTGAGTGTGAATGGTTGTCTGTGTCTATGTGTCGGCCCTGTGATGACCTGGCGACTTGTCCAGGGTGTACCCCGCCTTTCGCCCGTAGTCAGCTGGGATAGGCTCCAGCTTGCCTGCGACCCTGTAGAACAGGATAAAGCGGCTAGAGATAATGAGATGAGATGAGACAACCAGAGAAAATACATTGAATGAAATGATGAATGGAATAAAATTCCAAGTTGAACATTTGAACGTAGAACAGAGAGCTCAGAATCTTCTAGAATAATGAGAAAGATAATGATAGTATAATGGCAATGATAATCAGTAATGGTAGTGATGCATTATTGAATAAAGGAAATATCTCTTGAGTGATGGATAATTGCAATTTCAGTGGTAATAATACCTTTTGCACAATCGCAGAAAGGATAAAAGATGCACTGTGCACTTAAAATCAACCTCAGCCTCAATCAAACTGGATGGAGTTTAATTGCAGGTCACACTTCTGGGCTCGCTTATCATTGTCTTTGAACAGAAACAGATTTCTGCAGTTGTATTTATGCATGTTGTATAACACGATATGTACAACATGGAGACTGATCCATTTTGAGTGTGTATACTCATGTGCTCATACTGTATCCACATGTAGAAGTAATAAAGCTGAATAAACAACAGTTATGCCTAGCTGCCATGTGCATATCTTGGTAACACATATAACCCCTGCCCCTTATTATATGTAATATATGACAAGCTCAATTCCAAAAAACTTGGGATGCTGTCTAAAACATAAATAAAAACAGAATGTGAAGATTTGCAAATCGTGGAAACCCTGTATTTCATTGAAAATAGTACAAAGACAACATACCAAATGTCGAGACTGAGAAATTTTATTGTTTTTTGAAAAATATATACTCATTTTGAATTTGATGTCATCAACATGTTTCAGAAAAGTTGGTACAGGGGCAACAAAAGACTGAAAAAGTTGTGTAATGATAAAAAAAAACAAAACCTAATTTGGTTAATTGGCAACAGGTCAGTAAAATGATTGGGTATAAAAAGAGCATCCCAGAGAGGTGAAGTCTCTCAGAAGTAAAGATGGGGAGGGGTTCAACACTCTGTGAAAGACTGCGTGGGCAAACAGTGCAACAATTTAAGAATAACATTCCTCAATGTAAAATTTCTAAGAATTTCGGGATCACATCATTGTATGGTCCATGATATCATTAAAAGATTCAGAGAACCTGGAGAAATCTCTGTATGCAAGAGACAAGGCTGAAAACTGACATTAGATGTCTGTGATCTTCGGGCCCTCAGGAGACACTGCATTAAAAGCAGACACACGTCTGTATGGGCTCAGGAACACTTCAGAAAACAATCATCTGTGAAAACACTTCATTACTGCATCCATAAATGCAAGTTAAAACCAGATATAAACAATATCCAGAAACACCACCACCTTCTCTGGGCCCCAGCTCTTTTACGATGGACTGAGGCAAAGTGGAAAATTGTCCTGAGGTCTGACGAATCAAAAGTAGAAATTCTTTTTAGAAATCATGGACACCACGTCCTTCAGGCTAAAGAGGAAAGGGACCATCTGACTTGTTATCAGTGCACAGTTCAACAGTCAGCATTTGTGATGGTATGAGGGTGCATTAGTGCACATGGGTAGCTTGTACATCTGGGAAGGCATCATTAATGCCTTCCCAGATAGATACACGTTTCAGAGCAATATGCTGCCATCCAGACAAAATCTTTTTCAACAAAGGCCTTCGTTCTTTCAGCAAGACAATGCCAAACTGCTTTCTGCACATATTAAAACTGCATGGCTCCGTAGTAAAAGAGTCCGGGTGCTAAACTGGCCTGCCTGCAGTCCAGACCTGCCTCCCATTTAAAACATTTGGTGCATTATGAAGCGCAAATTACGACAAAGGAGACCCTGAACTGTTGACCAAGTGAAATTGTACATCAGGCAAGAATGGGACGACATTTCTCTTTCAAAACTATAGCAATTGGTCTCCTCAGTTCCCAAACAGTTAGAGTGTTGTTAAAAGTAGAGGTGATGCAACACAGTGGTAAACATGCCCCGTTCCAACTTTTTTGAAACGTGTTGCTGACATCAAATTCAAAATGAGCATATATTTTTCAAAACACAATACAATTTCTCAGTTTCAACATTTCATATGTCGTCTTTGTACTATTTTCAATGAAATATAGGGTTTCCGTGATTTGCAAATTATCACATTCTGTTTTTATTCACAGTTTACACAGCGTCCCAACTTTTTTGGAATTGGGGTTGTATGTGTAGTTTCCATACAAATATTAAGTTTCTCACCAAAATGTGATTTAATTGCATAAACGTAACGTACACAAGTTTCTAATTACTGTGTAAAGTGAGTGTGATCAGTTCACATAGTATTGACACAAACTAATTAAATTATATAATGTCGCTGTTGCATGAACGCCAGTGACCTGGTTTCGGTCCCCAGTTCTGTTGACAGTCTGTTTTTCTTCAAGCTCAAATTCTGTATGAAAATAAAGTATATTAATGTAACTCAAATCAATCATGTGCATTTGAATTAAGTAAATTCACTGAGCTTTTTTTTTTTAGTGGGGTAGCATGATTCCTGCCCCAAAGGACCAGTAAAACTAGCTGCAGTTCCCACTTTTGACCACTAGGTGCAATAATAACTCTATGGAAGCTAATTGAGGCTGCAAGATCATTGCTCATAACTGAGCAACATATAGAAAGATGAGCAACTCAATGAAACATCAGCTTACTCTCACCGGCCACTTTAATAGGAACTTGTTCTTGATTCTAAGATTCCTGTTCTTGGCTGCAGGAGTGGAACCCAATGTGCTCTTCTGCTGTTGCATGCTGAGATGCTTTTCTGCTCACCACGGTTGTAAAGCGTTACTATGAGTTGCTATATCCTTCCTGTCAATTTTCCTCTGACCTCTCTTATCAACAAAGCATTTGTTTCCACTCATAGAACTGTCGCTCCCTCACTCAGTGATGTTTTTTGTTTCTTGCACCATTCTGTATAAACTCTAGAGACTGTTGTGTGTGAAAACCCCAGGAGATCAGCAGTTTCTGAAATACTCAAACCAGTCCATCTGGCTCAAACCAACACCCGTGCCACAGTGAAAGAAAGCCACACTTTGAGATCACAATTTTTCCCATTCTGATGTTTGAATAAAATGAACATTAATTAGCTGAAGCTCTTGATGTGTATCTGCATGATTTTATGCATCAAGGGATCGGCTGATTAGAGAACTGCATCAAATAGCAGGTGGATGTATGGGTGTTCTTAATAAAGTGGCTGGTGAGTGTATATATCTGTCAAACAGTAACATTTTTTTTAATCACTGGTCACACAATGAACAGTGAATGATGAATTTATAATGATTAACATTTGTTACAAACTGATCTTTATGGTTGGACTCTGTCCAGTCTTAGAACGTTTTCTGAAAAAGATGCCCATTTAGGGTGCAAAATGAAATCTCATCTCATTATCTCTAGCCGCTTTATCCTTCTACAGGGTTGCAGGCAAGCTGGAGCCTATCCCAGCTGACTACGGGCGAAAGGCGGGGTACACCCTGGACAAGTCGCCAGGTCATCGCAGGGCTGACACATAGACACAGACAACCATTCACACTCACATTCACACCTACGCTCAATTTAGAGTCACCAGTTAACCTAACCTGCATGTCTTTGGACTGTGGGGGAAACCGGAGCACCCAGAGGAAACCCACGCGGACACGGGGAGAACATGCAAACTCCACACAGAAAGGCCCTCGCCGGCCCCGGGGCTCGAACCCAGGACCTTCTTGCTGTGAGGCGACAGCGCTAACCACTACACCACCGTGCCGCCCTGCAAAATGAAATCTTTTTCTCAAATCAGACAATAGACACACACAGGTATTGCTTCAGTAAGCTTTATTCCTATCTCCAGCTCAGGTTCCAGCGGAGGACACATATTTATCAGGAGTTCTTTTGAGATTCCGTATCTGCTGATCAGCTACATCTCTGACAACATGCTCTCTCCAAAAGTGAGATCTAACATGAAGTGAGATAAACCTTGCTGGATTTATTTACACACTGATTCTCATCTCATTATCTGCAGCCGCTTTATCCTGTTCTACAGGGTCACAGGCAAGCTGGAGCCTATCCCAGCTGACTACGGGCGAAAGGCGGGGTACACCCTGGACAAGTCGCCAGGTCATCACAGGGCTGACACATAGACACAGACAACCATTCACACTCACATTCACACCTACGGTCAATTTAGAGTCACCAGTTAACCTAACCTGCATGTCTTTGGACTGTGGGGGAAACCGGAGCACCCGGAGGAAACCCACGCGGACACGGGGAGAACATGCAAACTCCGCACAGAAAGGCCCTCGCTGGCCACGGGGCTCGAACCCGGACCTTCTTGCTGCGAGGCGACAGCGCTAACCACTACACCACCGTGCCGCCCCACACTGATTCTGTAATACGTTTATAGTTTGTGTTTAAAATTTAATGACATTTTATGCTCAAAAAGTTGGAAAGTCGTTGTTAATTCATTATGCATTCATGAATTAAAATTGAAAAACATTCCTACGTAAAAGAGTGTGCGTGTGTGTGTGCACACGCCTCGAGGGAACATTAACAATGACAAGAAAAGGATTGAAGGACACTACACTTGTTCTAAGAGCCACCTGAGACTTTCAGACATACAGCATAACCTTAGGCACACAATGTCCAACACACACACACACACACACACTTTTTTTTTGCTCTTTTTTGGGTTACTTTTTCTTTCAAATGTGATGTGACACAAACTCCGCCGTGTTCTGGGTTTTTGGAACAGATGACACTAATTCTTTCGCAACAATTATTATACATACAGGGCACTTTTTCCATGGAATTAAAACGTGTTCGATTCCTTTCTAGCAGGCTTCATTCATTTGGTTTGATAGCATGCAATATTGTTAGCATATCACTTATCTTACGTGTATTACATCACTCTACCCAATGGAGAATGAGCGCTGAATATGGTTTATGATATTGCATGGTTGACAAGACAACAAGACATCAGATATCTGAGCTGATGCGAATATTCAGAGAGAAAGTTTTCTGCTGCGCTGGCGTAGAAGTATTTCTGTGTTTGCCGGGAAAGAGAAAGACGTGTTGAACACTTGAAAGGCTACGAAAACTTCATTAGCTATTCTTCACGCATATTTACAAGAGAAAAACATACCAACGGACATCGAAAAACTGGAAAAGAGAGTGTGTATGTCAGTGGCGAACCATTACTATTAGAGCTGAAACTTGAGCTCAGCCAAACCTTAGCCAGACACAAAAAAAAAAGCAACAGGGCAAAGGATTTTGTAAGGGATTAGCGGCAGGCTGCCAGGTCGCTCTGTTGTGTGTAGTTGTTGATGTTGATTTTAAAAGTGACTAAGTAAATTACACAGGGAAATGAATACTTAAGTCTGAGTGAAAAATACTGTAGCGAGCATGCAGCGTGGAAGAAGAGTCTGGAGACAGAAATCTTAGTTTCTCGGTTGTTAGTCTGTGCTACTTGATCTCTATAGCACTGGCTTAACGGCTTTATTAGCATTCGCTAACACTACTGATGAATGCTACACCAGCTGGAAGGTGACTTCACTGCTGCGCTGATGGCACGACTCACGGTTAAGCTCGCGCTGGCCTTCAAGAAGGCCGAGGGTGATAAATTTTTGGTCCCTCCCACTATAAATCAAAATCTGATTGGTTAATTCATCTGTCAGTTCCTACATAAATATACACTGCCATGGCCTTCTGTCCCAGCAATGAAGTCCTAACCAATGAGTGAGCAGCTCTAAACTCTTCTCAGCCTAGAGACAACAAACAAAACAATCTCATTGGATAATTCGATTTTAATGTTTTCAGGACAGCAACCCTTTCATTTTTGAAGCACATTTGATAGAAAATGAGGCCAAATCAGAATTAGAAGAGAATAATTATCATGAAATTATGAAAGAATGAAAGAAATTAAATATAACATTTGAAATGCTGGGGCGGCACGGTGGTGTAGTGGATAGCGCTGTCGCCTCACAGCAAGAAGGTCCTGGGTTCGAGCCCCGGGGCCGGCGAGGGCCTTTCTGTGCGGAGTTTGCATGTTCTCCCCGTGTCCGCGTGGGTTTCCTCCGGGTGCTCCGGTTTCCCCCACAGTCCAAAGACATGCAGGTTAGGTTAACTGGTGACTCTAAATTGAGCGTAGGTGTGAATGTGAGTGTGAATGGTTGTCTGTGTCTATGTGTCAGCCCTGTGATGACCTGGCGACTTGTCCAGGGTGTACCCCGCCTTTCGCCCGTAGTCAGCTGGGATAGGCTCCAGCTTGCCTGCGACCCTGTAGAAGGATAAAGCGGCTAGAGATAATGAGATGAGATGAGATTTGAAATGTTGATATGTTTGGGTCGTCTCTGAAGGTCTAGAACAGGGGTATTCAATTAAAAGTCACTGAGGTCCAGTTATTAAATTTTGTCCAAGTAGAAGGTCCGAACCGAAGTCAAGCTTGTGTCTTATAGCCTTCCCCTATGTCCACATTTTCATATTGTTTCAACAATATTTATTGTTCATTTCCAATGCAGGAAATGAACTGAGTGCACAACTATCTCTTTTACCATAAATAAAAGTCGTCCCATTCAAGGCCTTTATTTCAGATTAAAGAAAACAGAAACCTCAGAATAAAATAAATAAAAAAGTGCAAACAGAGTGGAATAACTCCTTTTTCTCTTAAATTAAAGAGGTTCCAACCTGAAGAATTGAAGGCCTACACTTCAAGTAAAAAAGTCAACTCAGAAAACATTAACTAAAAAGTGCAAACAGAGCATCGACTTCACATTTTCTCTTCTTTGTTCTTAAAATAAGGAGGTCCCAGCCTAAAAAAATGAGGGCCTACTTTTCAAGAAAAAAAAGTCCACATTTTCAGAAAACAAGTGGCTTTTTTGGGGGGGGGGGGGGGGGGGGGATGCAAACAGAACATTTTTCTTTGAACTTTTCTCTTTTAATTCTTCTTTTACTCTTCTTAATGAGAAAAACGGGCATGTGGCTGACCTGCCAGTAATTTAAATCTTGGTTGGAGTGCCATTCTCATGCAGATATGTAGGTGTTCATTGTTGAGCCTAGAACGGTACCTGGTTTTGACAATGTTCATAGTGGAAAAAGCTGACTCACAGCTGTCAGTCGATCCAAACATAGTCAAGGTGTGCAGTGCTCCTTTGGTTAGACCAGGGAACACACTCCAATGTGTTTATGTTGCCCCAAAATCCACACTACTTTTAAGGAACATTCGTTTGCATGTTGCTGGGCTGTAAATGTATGTGTGATGAGTCGGGTAGACCTGTCATACTGTGCTTGCAGTTGGGTTATTTTGCGTGCCCTCAGCTCGGACTTCAGGGGATAACTTTGCTCAAAAGAGCTGTGCTTTGTTTCGTAGTGGCGCTTCACGTTGCCGCTTTTAATTAATGCTACGTTTTCGGAGCATATGAGGCACACTGGTTTTGAACTGCTCGCTGGAAGAATGAACATATATTTCTCTGTCCATTCATCTTTAAAACAACTTTCTACTTTCCGCCGCCTTTTGGAGCAAGCCATGTTGTCTCGGTCGGTTGTCTCTGAACTTAACTCTCTTCCTCTCTGCTTGTTGCTCTGCTGTGGTGCGCTGGGTAAACTAATGATTTTATTGGCTCAACTAAGTGAAGCTATTGTTGTATTAACTAGAGTAGCAGCACCCGCTGTCAATAGCCACGACCGTCCAAAATAATGCTTCATGAAAATTACTTAATCTCGTGAATTTACCATTGGTCACGGGTCCGGACAGAACCATCACTGGGTCCGGATCCGGACCGAGGTCCGCCATTTGGTGATGCCTGGTCTAGAAGGCCCTATGGTTCCTCTCTGTTTACGAGAGAAAAACATACCAACGGACATTGAAAGACTGGAAAAGAGTGTGTATGTATAATAATAATAATAATAATAATAATAATATTGGCTGGCTTTTTTTCGTGGTATGGACCCTTTTCACGTGACGTCACGACAAACGCAGCCGGCATTTTGGACATGTACTACCAGTAGTTTACCACAGCCAACATTGAGGAACAGCAGCAAAGAAAGTGTTTATTTTCAGCAAGACTTCCATCATGCCACTATATTGTTGTGCACCTGGATGTAGTAACCATCAACAAACAAGGCAAGGGTTATCATTTTATCGGATCCCGGTAGATGCTGACCGACGGAGAAGCTGGATAGCGGCATACCAACGCTTGTGTAGTGACCACTTTGTTGGAGGTAAGACGAATAAAATTAGCCAGAAAAGGCATTACATTGCTGTTAACATTCCATTCTAGTTTACTGTAATTATGATCTGGCAGCTATTTACACTAGATCCAGTGTAAATAGCTGCCGGAGCCAACGTCCGAGGTTCCGGAGCGTGCTAGCTCGCGGCCGGCCGGAGCGCGCTCCGGCAAGCTCGGACGTTGGCTCCGGCAGCTATTTACACTGGATCCGGTGTAAATAGCTGCCAGATCATAATTACAGTAAACTAGTAAATACAGTTTTCTGCATCTCGCTCCTTTTTCTTTTATGTTTGTCGCCTTCCTCGCATTCAAACCGATTCGAGCCGAAGTCCACTACATGTCCAAAATGGCGGTCGCGTTTACGAAGGTCACGTGACTGAAAAGGGTCTATATCAGATATATTCCATTCAGCTCATCTTCGACTTGTTCAGTATCATGCTAGCTGAATGGAATATATCTGATATACCACGAAAAAAAGCCAGCCAATATTATTTAAATATAACAATTGTATATTGTTAACATCATGCTTAGTGGATAAAATTTGTCATTTGTATTTCAAAGATGCTTTTTTTCCCCATGTGTAGCGTAACATAACACATTCTTCAAAATGTTTAAAACCACACTGCTGCTGAATTCTCGATTCGGATTGGTCAAAAGATCTTTGTTCATTTTCTACAAAGGAGCTCTGAAGGTACAGTGCCTTGAAAAAGTATTCATACCCCTTGAACTTTTTCACATTTTTCCACCTTACAACCACAAATTTAAAAGTTTTTTATTGAGATTTTATGTGATAGACCAACACAGAGTAGCACATAATTGTGACGTGAAATGAAAATGATAAATGGTCTTCAAAATTATAAACAAATAAAAATCTGAAAAATGTGGTGTGCATTAGTATTCAGCCCCCATGCGTCAATACTTTGTAGAGCCACCTTTTGCTGCAATTACAGCTGCAAGTCTTTTGTGGTATGTCTCGACCAGCTTTGCACATCTAGACACTGAAATTTTTGCCCATTCTTCTTTGCAAAATAGCTCAAGTTCAGCCAGATTGGATGGAGAGCGTCTGTGAACAGCAATTTTCAAGTCTTGCCACAGATGCTCAATGGGATTTAGGTCTGGACTTTGACTGGGCCATTCTAACACATGAATATTCTTTGATCTAAACCATTCCATTGTAGCTCTGGCTGTATGTTTAGGGTCATTGTCTTGCTGGAAGGTGAATCTCGTTCCCAGTCTCAAGTCTTTTGCAGCCTCCAACAGGTTTTCTTCCAGGATTGCCCTGTATTTAGCTCCATCCATCTTCCCATCAACTCTGACCAGCTTCCCTGTCCCTGCTGAAGAAAAGCATCCCCATAGCATGATGCTGCCACCACCATGTTTCACAGTGGGGATGGTGTGTGCAGGGTGATGAGCAGTGTTAGTTTTCCGCCACACATAGTGCTTTGCATTTAGGCCAAAATGTTCAACTTTGGTCTCATCTGACCAAAGCACCTTCTTCCACATGTTTGCTGTGTCCCCTACATGGCTTCTGGCAAACTGCAAACGGGACTTCTTATGCCTGTCTTTCAACAATGGCTTTCTTCTTGCCACTCTTCCAAAAAGGCCAGATTTGTGGAGTGTGCGACTTACAGTTGTCCTGTGCACAGATTCTCCCACCTGAGCTGTGGATTTCTGCAGCTCCTCCAGAGTGATCATGGGCCTCTCGGCTGCTTCTCTGACCAGTTCTCTCCTTGCTCGCTCTGTCAGTTTAGGTGGACGGCCATGTCTTGGTAGGTTTGCAGTTGTGCCATACTTTTTCCATTTTTGAATGATGGATTGAACAGTGCTTCTTGAGATGTTCAGAACTTGGAATATTTTTTTATAACCTAACCCTGCTTTAAACTTCTCCAGAACTTTATCCCTGACCTGTCTGGTGAGTTCTTTGGTCTTCATGATGCTGTTTGTTCTTCAGTGTTCTCTAACAAACCACTGAGGCCTTCACAGAACAAGTGTATTTATGCTGAGAGTAAATTACACACAGTAGGACTCTATTAACTAATTAGATGACTTCTGAAGGCAATTGATTGCACTGGATTGTATTTAGAGGTATCAGAGTACGGGGGCTGAATACTAATGCACACCACATTTTTCAGATTTTTATTTGTTTAAAATTTTGAAGACCATTTATCATTTTCATTTCACTTCACAATTATGTGCTACTCTGTGTTGGTCTATCACATAAAATCTCAATAAAAAACTTTTAAGTTCGTGGTTGTAAGGTGGAAAAATGTGAAAAAGTTCAAGGGGTATGAATACTTTTTCAAGGCACTGTCGTCAGGTTTATATTAATGCACTCATACATTAGTATGTTAGCTCAGTTTTATAGCAACAACTTGCACAGGAACCTGTATGGTCGACTCTCAATATAAACAGGGTTAGAAAATGTGATTAATTGGTGATATGGTGTGGAAATGTTCAGCGTTTTTTGGAAGGAGTCTCCACTGTCAAAAAAAACTCCAACCAACCAACCAACCAACCAACCAACCAAACAAACAAACAAACAAACAAACAAACAAACAAACAAACAAAGCAAACAAACAAAAAAAACTTTTCCTATACAAGAAAGTCTTCAGGACAGAGGAATTTGTGGGTTTTCAGTTACATAACAATCAGGGGTTTTTTTTCTTAATAATTTCAAAAGAGAGAAAAACTGAGAGACTGGTAAGGGGGTTGACTGTTTATAGCTGTTATAATATATAACCATAACATGATAAGAGGAACTAACTTGTTTCTGAGGACAATCATGGATAACCCCTCTCACCCCCTACATGAGGCTGTGGGGGCTTTAAGCAGCTCTTTTAGTAGTAGACTGCTACACCCACGGTGTAAGAAGGAGAGATACCGCAGGTCATTCATACCTACTGCTGTCAGACTGTATAACACCCACAACTTGTAACGCAGCACCAATAACCTGTTTGTCGTTTAATTTGCACTACTTCACCACTACTACCTCTGCCATCTCTCATCGATGCAATTATTATGTGCAATAATATAGGCCCTAAACTATTTTTATGCATATATATATATATATATATATATATATATATATATATATATATATATATATATATATATATATATATATATTTATGTATATGTGTGTATATATACAGAGTCTACCTGTAATGTGCAATTTTTCCGAGACTCTCAATAAGGCAATTTTTCTATACTTTTTCATGGTAGATAATGCAAATAGCCCTCTGTATTTAATCCTTTTTTTTGTCTAATTTTTATTTCAGTTTTATTTGTTATCTGTTTGACATTTTCTTGCTACTGTAACACGTCAATTTCCCCGATGTGGGATGAATAAAGTGAATCTAAATCTAAATAAAGTGAATCTAAATATTAGCCAATCGCAGGTGTCAGTCAGCTCAGGTATGTGGAAGATAGTGCTGAAGCAGCAACGAGCAGCAGTTTGCAAAGATGTGGTTTGTAAAGATGCTCCAGAGTTACACTGTTTAATGGGAGGTTGGAAATAGTCAGAATTAAGTAGCAAATAATGCAATATTGTATACTGTTGTTATTATAAGATACAACCCCAATTCCAAAAAAGTTGGGACAAAGTACAAATTGTAAATAAAAACGGAATGCAATAATTTACAAATCTCAAAAACTGATATTGTATTTACAATAGAACATAGACAACATATCAAATGTCGAAAGTGAGACATTTTGAAATTTCATGCCAAATATTGGCTCATTTGAAATTTCATGACAGCAACACATCTCAAAAAAGTTGGGACAGGGGCAATAAGAGGCTGGAAAAGTTAAAGGTACAAAAACGGAACAGCTGGAGGACCAAATTGCAACTCATTAGGTCAATTGGCAATAGGTCATTAACATGACTGGGTATAAAAAGAGCATCTTGGAGTGGCAGCGGCTCTCAGAAGTAAAGATGGGAAGAGGATCACCAATCCCCCTAATTCTGCGCCGACAAATAGTGGAGCAATATCAGAAAGGAGTTCGACAGTGTAAAATTGCAAAGAGTTTGAACATATCATCATCTACAGTGCATAATATCATCAAAAGATTCAGAGAATCTGGAAGAATCTCTGTGCGTAAGGGTCAAGGCCGGAAAACCATACTGGGTGCCCGTGATCTTCGGGCCCTTAGACGGCACTGCATCACATACAGGCATGCTTCTGTATTGGAAATCACAAAATGGGCTCAGGAATATTTCCAGAGCACAGAACACAATTCACCGTGCCATCCGCCGTTGCCAGCTAAAACTCTATAGTTCAAAGAAGAAGCTGTACCTAAACACGATCCAGAAGCGCAGATGTCTTCTCTGGGCCAAGGCTCATTTAAAATGGACTGTGGCAAAGCGGAAAACTGTTCTGTGGTCAGACGAATCAAAATTTGAAGTTCTTTATGGAAATCAGGGACGCCATGTCATTCGGACTAAAGAGGAGAAGGACGACCCAAGTTGTTATCAGCGCTCAGTTCAGAAGCCTGCATCTCTGATGGTATGGGGTTGCATTAGTGCGTGGGGCACGGGCAGCTTACACATCTGGAAAGACACCATCAATGCTGAAAGGTATATCCAGGTTCTAGAGCAACATATGCTCCCATCCAGACGACGTCTCTTTCAGGGAAGACCTTGCATTTTCCAACATGACAGTGCCAAACCACATGCTGCATCAATTACAGCATCATGGCTGCGTAGAAGAAGGGTCTGGGTACTGAACTGGCCAGCCTGCAGTCCAGATCATTCACCCATAGAAAACATTTGGTGCATCATAAAACGGAAGATGCGACAAAAAAGACCTAAGACAGTTGAGCAACTAGAATCCTACATTAGACAAGAATGGGTTAACATTCCTATCCCTAAACTTGGGCAACTTGTCTCCTCAGTCCCCAGACGTTTACAGACTGTTGTAAAGAGAAAAGGGGATGTCTCACAGTGGTAAACGTGGCCTTGTCCCAACTTTTTTGAGATGTGTTGTTGTCATGAAATTTAAAATCACCTAATTTTTCTCTTTAAATGATACATTTTCTCAGTTTAAACATTTGATATGTCATCTATGTTCTATTCTGAATAAAATATGGAATTTTGAAACTTCCACATCATTGCATTCCGCTTTTATTTACAATTTGTACTTTGTCCCAACTTTTTTGGAATCGGGGTTGTACATTGTTCATATTGTTCCAATCCCAGAATATACAGTACTGTATAAAAGACTTAGGCACATGTAAAGAAATGCTGTACAACAAGTGGATTGGAAAAGCTGCCACAATGATGTCCAACTTGAAACAACGTGCTTGGGACGACAGCAAACTTCTCCTTTTCACCAAAATCCATATATATCGTGCCTGTATCCTCTGTACACTTCTGTACAGCAGCAAGTCTTGGACCACCTACTCCCGCCAAGAGAAGAAGCTCAACACCTTCCACATGCGCTGCCTATGTCAAATTCTGGGCCTAACTTGAAAGGTCAAAATTACTAACAATGACATCCTAGAGACGGTCAAACTTCGCAGCATGCTTACCATCCTAAAACATCGCTCATTACTCTGGCTTGGACACATACATAGAATGGCAGACGGTAGAATTCCCAAGTGGGGAGCTCACCACTGGAGGTCGTAAAACTGGCCATCCACTTCTACGCTTTAAGGACGTAGTCAAGCAAGACCTAAAAGCCTCCGACATCGATCCTCGTTCATGGGATCTTCAAGCTAACAACAGGAAAGTCTGGAGATCAGCCAGCAAGATCAGGCAGCTGGCCGATGCAAAGAAGGGGTGCAGAAAACTACAGACACAGAGAAGCGACCTAATATCTAGCTTTGTCTGCACCAATTGTGGAAGAACCTGCTCATCCCGTATTGGGCTTTGTAGCCACATTCGTCGTTGCAACCCTTAACCCCAAACTGACCTAAGTGCATTCTATAGTCTGCATAAACTGAAGGAGGCTGATGATGTTGTTATTATAACATACCTTGTTCATATTGTTCCAATCCCAGAATATACTGTACTGTACAAAAGACTTAGGCACATGTAAAGAAATGCTGTTGACCAAAAACGGCTTAAAAATGATGAAATGAAATGTTTCAACATTAAAAAAATACAGTAAGCAGTGAGCCATAATAAATGAAACAAAGTCAATATTTGATGTGAGACGACCCTTTGCATTAAAAAAAAATAGTCTCAGGTAGAATGAGTGCAGTTTTATAATGAAATGAGCTGTAGGTTTTGCTGAGCATCTTGCAGAACCAGCCACAGTTCTTCTGGACACTTTGACTGTCACACTTGCTTCTTAATTTTGCACCAAAACCCAGTAGCCTTCACTATGTTTTCTTTTTTCATCCAAAAAGTGCTCTCTTATGGAATATGGCGCTCAGATACAAACATTTTTTTTTTATTTTGTGCTGGAAAATGAACGAATGTTTAGAACTCTAAAATGTTTTTGTACTGACTTGATAATGTAGAAGTCTTAAAATAGAATTCGATAAAAAAAAACAAAAAAAAAACAAAGAGGGTGCCTAAGACTTTTGCATAGCACTATATAAACCACCTGCTCCGTTCTTTATTGGTCTATAAGGTTGTGCTGAGTTACTAAACTTATATAAAGCTCAACCTGCAAATGAAGAAAGACAGAATCACTAGAGCTGAAATAAGTGAACACGAAACCACACAATCGCTAAACTGTTCAACACATCACCTGTTCCTGCAACTCAGCACTTTGGCGATTCGAGAGAAACAGCATCCAAGTGAAGACTCGATTTCCATTGTTTCTGAACATGTGCAAAGTTGATAGCACCTGATAGAACAATTGTGCAGCAATTACTGAATTTGATAACAGGTTTGCAGTGGATTGTATCTTTTTAATGAGCAGAACATCTCATCTCATCTCATCTCATTATCTCTAGCCGCTTTATCCTGTTCTACAGGGTCGCAAGCAAGCTGGAGCCTATCCCAGCTGACTACGGGTGAAAGGCGGGGTACACCCTGGACAAGTCGCCAGGTCATCACAGGGCTGACACATAGACACAGACAACCATTCACACTCACATTCACACCTACGGTCAATTTAGAGTCACCAGTTAACCTAACCTGCATGTCTTTGGACTGTGGGGGAAACCGGAGCACCCGGAGGAAACCCACGCGGACAACATGCAAACTCCGCACAGAAAGGCCCTCGCCGGCCACGGGGCTCGAACCCAGGACCTTCTTGCTGTGAGGCGACAGCGCTAACCACTACACCACCGTGCCAACCTACAGCATTTTATGATAGTGGATAAAAAGTTCATTGACATCTGCATTCTTTTATTTGACATTATCTTATTCTTTATTTTTATTGAATGCATTTATTTTTGCTATATATATACATACATGTTGATTGCTTCGTCTTGACAGACGCTAGCCATCTCACTGTTCCACTTCATCTGTGCTCGCAAAAGAAGTTTCACGAACTGTCATTCTCATCCCTCTTTCTTCCATGTGCTCGAAGATGGCTCTTCAGCCCAGCAGATGATCTACAAGATCTCAAACATATGTGGCATATAAAATCCAATGTCAGGATAGGATTAATAATGTCTGTTTGTGTGACTGATTTCCTATGGGCTACCATATGTCGTTTCAGACCAGCTGTTGTTTTGCAAGTCCTCCCACGCACTCCACATGTTCTTTCCTTAGGTCATATAGGGAGAGGGTTTATGAATGCCTGTTGCTATTGTGTCCTTTCGTGGGATTTCATATGATTGACATAGCCAGCCTTCGAAAGGAGAGTGCGACCACAGGTTTCACATATCCAACTTTTGCTGTCATTCCTAAGCTCACACACATCCTTTCCTTAAGTTGTGCTTGAGCTCAGCATGTTTCACTCTTTCCTTCTCGAAAGCTTCCGAGCCTGTTCTTATACTTTGCCGTCAGTCTGAGCGACTTCTCGCTAGTTCTTCCCAATTATCAACAGGTATATTAAATACTTCCAAGTTGTTTTCATCCAGTCTTTATACCACTTCTTTGGCTTATGCTGTGGACGTTTTCCAGTCATGAGTTCTCCATATACCCCTTTTCCACCAAATCAGTTCCAGGGCTGGTTCGGGGCCAGTGCTGGTGCTGGTTCACAACTCGTTCAACTTGCGAGCCAGCTGAGAACCAGTTTGCTTTTCCATAGCTCGCGGTGCTAAGGAAAGCCACGTCATTACGTCACTGTATACGTCAGGTACGTCGCTGTATATGTCAGTTACGTCGCTATGTTTGCATAAACCTTGGCGCGAATATCGAAGCAAAAACAACGCAGAAGAAGCAGCAGCAGCAACAACAACAATAATGATAATGGATGACTTCGCGTTTGTACAGCTGCTGCTTCTCGTCGCTTAAAAATGGCGATCTTTCGCGGTCTTGTTATTGTTGTTGGTCTTAACAACTCCGCCCCCCCCGCTGACGTAAGCGGTTCTTTCCTCTGGCCCAGCAGAGAGTTGGTGCTAGCCTGGAACCGGTTTTCTGGCCCCAGAGCCAGTTCTTTGTCAGTGGAAACAGAAAACCCGGTTCCAAACTAAGCACTGGCTCCGAACCAGCCCTGGAACTGCTTTGGTGGAAAAGCGGCAATAGAAGAGTTGCTTCGGGAGCCTGTCATTGTCCATGCGCACAACGTGGCCCACCCATCGTAGTTGACTGGTTATGATAAGAGCCTCTACACTTGAACATCCTGCTAACCTGAGAACCTCAGTGTCAGGAGTCAGAGACTGCCATTTGATGTTCAAAATGTGCCTCAAACATGTTTGATGGAACCTCTGAATATGTTTTAGATGACATCGGTGTGTTGCCCAGGTTTCAGATGAGTACAATAGCAGTCAGTACACAGGCCAAGTAGACACTGACCTTTGTCTTAATGGAGATTCTTCAACTTGACCATACTTTCTTTTCAAGTTTGCCAAAAGCTGTGCTTACCTTTTGAATACACAGGTGCATCTCTGCATCTAAAGATCCATTTCTCGACAAGGTACTACCCTGGTATACAAAGGTGTCAACAACATCCAATCACTTCCCATGTACAAGGATGTTTGGTTGAATATATGTAGCACCAGGTGCTGGGGTAAACATAACCTTTGTCTTCGTTAAGCTTATTTTTACGTCTCCGAAGGCTGTCATTGCCGGGATAGGTGGTAGGCCTGAGAATATACCCGCTTAGAAATATCCCAAATGGCATGCGTCTCCAATAGCCTCTGACAGCCAAAGTCCAGCTCCTGGCCTTCTCGTGGCGGAGATGTTTGGGACCAACTAGGAGTAGGGGCGAAGGCGAGTTACTGGTGCCTTAAAACCAGTTTCTCTGGGTGGAAAGGACTTGTTAGCCCTGGTTTAGCAATCTTTCTAGGAGAAGGCTCACTCTGATTTCAAAACCAGGGCGGATGGGGCTCCTTAGTCACGGTGATGACAACCCATCTTGGAGAGGGAAACTCTGAGCTAAAACCTGAGTTAGAATGGTACCAGTCATCTTGCTCATGCTTGCCACTGGATTATTATCATGGAAACTTAGAGAGTGGCGTAAGTGTTCTACAAGCTTGCGTCACTATAATCAAAATGATACATACATGCATACATACATTTATACAGTTGTGGACAGGAGTTTACATATAGTAACATGAATGTCATCTTGGATATGAATGTCATGGCAATATTTGGGCTTTCAGTAATTTATTTGAATTGTTCTTTTTCTGTGGCAGAATGATTGCACAGCATACATCTTTAATTAAAAAACAACACTAGAATTTTGTGCACAAGTTTTAATTTTCTTTGGGTTTTCTGAAATCAACACAGGGTCAAAATTATACATACAGGGTCAAAAATATACATACAGCACATCTAATATTTGGGTAAAATGTCTCTTCGCAAGATTCACCTTGACCAAACATTTTTGTTTACTATGAACAAGCTTCTGGCAGAATTCTGGTTGGATATTTCATGACTCTTCATGGTAGAATTGGTAGAGTTCAATTAATTATTTTTTTCTTGGCATGGACTTATAAGCACAGTCCATATATTTTCAACAGGGTTGAAGTCAGAGCTTGTTTTAAGCTTAATGTTAGCCTGCTTTATCCTCCACAACAAGCTCTGATGCGTGTTTGGGTTCATTGTCCTGTTGTAACTCCCAAGTCCCAAGTCGGGTTCAAGTTTCTGATGGTTTATGCGGAAGAATTCTGAGGTCGTCCTCCTTCTTCATTATTCCATCCACTTTGTGCAATGAACCAGTTCCATTGGCAGCAAAACAGCCCCAGAGCATGATGATCCTACCACCACCACCAGCTGGTACAGTGTCCCTTGGTACATGGTGGTCATTGTAGCCAAACAACTCAATCTTTGTCTCATCTAAACATACAGCTATCCTCCAGAAGGCTTTTTCTTTGTCTGTGTGGTCAGCTTCAAACTTTAGTTAAGCTTGAAGGTGTCAATTTTGGGATTATTTCTTGGATAGCAGCCTCTTAGTCCATGGTGATTTCAACTGTAGACAGTGAGCCATCAGCTTCCAGTTCATGGCAGGGCTGTGCCATGGTGGTTCCTAGGTTGTTCCTGACCATCCAAACTAATTTCCTTTCAACTTAGGGTGACAGTTTGGGTTTTCATGAAGCAAAGTGGCTTTGCATCATTTTGCTACACCTCACAATAACTTGGATACAATTGTTTGAACTGATCTTGGAATCTGCAGTTGTTTAGAAATGGCTCCAAGAGACTTTCCAGAGTTGTGTATATCTGATCCTCTTTCTCAGATCTGCACTGAGCTCCTTGGACTTTCCCATTTTACTGTGTGTTGGCCAATCCAATGAGTGCTGTAAACAAACCCTTTTTATGAAGTCACAGAGAAGCTGCCAGCTGTAGTCAATCATGATCACTAACAGGAAGTTAAGAGACCTCGGCCTTGGCAAGATAAAAGACATTTTGGAAGTTTCAGCACCTCTGAATTAATAATCTAAGTGAGCATATGTAAATTTTTGACCCTGTATGTATAATTTTGACCCTGTGTTGATTTCAGAAAACCCAAAGAAAATTAAAACTTGTGCAACAAATTTTAGTGTGTTTTTTTTAATTAAAGATGTATGCTGTGCAATCATTCTGCCACAGAAAAAGAACAATTCAAAGAAAGTACTGAAAGCCCAAATATTGCCATGACATTCATATCCAAGATGATATGAATGTCATGGCAATAATTTCTTTCATAATTTAATTCAAGAAATTAAACTTTTCATTTGTTCATTACATGTAAATTGAAATATTTCAAGCCTTGTTTTGTTTTAATTTTGATGACTATGGCTTATTGCTCATGAAAATCAGAAATTGAGTATCTCAAAATATTAGAATGTTTCCTAAAATTAATCAAAAAAGGATCTACAACACAACACGACACAACACAGAAATGTCCAACTTCTGAAAAGTATGTTCATTTATTCACTCAATACTTGGTTGGGGCTCCTTTACTATGAATTAATCAGTGCGTTTACATGCACATCCAAATCGAGCTACTGTCAGTAATCGAGCAAAGGGTCCCAGCAGGGGTGCCAGAGAAATCCAATCCTACATGCACACAAGGAAATCGAGCTATTGTGTGAGGTACATTGTGCACCCGAGCCACAGGTGGCGCTACACGCCCCATCGTGTTGGTACACTTCCGGTTGTCGTCATGAAGAAGAGCTATTCAAGAGTATAAACAAAGTTAGCAGTGTTACCAGATACTGCTGACGTTTTCCAGCCCAAAACATGTTCAAATATGCCAAAATGCACTTAAAACCTCCCAATCTGGCAACACTGGCAGTTCTGTGTTCACAAGTTCCGTGCTCAAGCTGTTAGGCTTGCTCTAACAGACTGTATGGCTACAAACTGTCCTGCGCAGACCACTGTTTTGTAAGACAACTTATTTTGCACAATTGTATATTTTTCTAAAGTCCATTTTTTGCTTACAAAATTTTTTTTTTTGCTTACAATTTAACTTATGTCTTAATAAACACACAAAAAATTCAATTGTTTTGTTTTTATTGACATTCTTCAGATGTTAGACATATATATATATATATATATATATACACACACAAGGGGCGGCACGGTGGTGTAGTGGTTAGCGCTGTCGCCTCACAGCAAGAAGGTCCTGGGTTCGAGCCCCGGGGCCGGCGAGGGCCTTTCTGTGTGGAGTTTGCATGTTCTCCCCATGTCCGCGTGGGTTTCCTCCGGGTGCTCCGGTTTCCCCCACAGTCCAAAGACATGCAGGTTAGGTTAACTGGTGACTCTAAATTGACCGTAGGTGTGAATGTGAGTGTGAATGGTTGTCTGTGTCTATGTGTCAGCCCTGTGATGACCTGGCGACTTGTCCAGGGTGTACCCCGCCTTTCGCCCGTAGTCAGCTGGGATAGGCTCCAGCTTGCCTGCGACCCTGTAGAAGGATAAAGCGGCTACAGATAATGAGATGAGATATATATATATATATATATATATATATATAAATACAATGACTTGTTTATGTACACAATTCACAGCTATGCAACAGATGTATTTGGTGATACAGTAAGTGAGCGAAATTTTAACAGTGCAAACAATGCCACAAAAAGAAAAGATTCATGCCGTTGTCATGATTCGTTGTCATGCCGACCGAGGCTGTTGCGTTTCCCGCTTGTGGTCTCGTCACTCGTCACTTCCGGAAGGGGCAGTGCTGAAGTAAGTAGCTCGACTACGTAGCTCGATAGGGTTTACATGCACTAAGTAGCTCGGCTACAATCGCATAATCTACACTGAGTGCAGAATTATTAGGCAAGTTGTATTTTTGAGGATTAGTTTTATTATTGAACAACAACTATGTTCTCAATCAACCAAAAAGACTCATAAATATCAAAGCTGAATATGTATGGAAGTTAGAGTGGGGCGTTTTTAGTTTTGGCCATTTTAGGAGAATATGTATGTGTTCAGGTAACTTTCACTGTGCAGAATTATTAGGCAACTTAATAAAAACCAAATATGTAGCCATTTCACTTATTTATTTTCACCGGGTACACTGATATGACAACTCCAGATTTGCAAATAAACATATCTGACATTCAAACACAAAACAAAAACAAATCAGTGACCAATATAGCCACCCTTCTTCATGAGGACACTCAAAAGCCTTCCATCCATAGATTCTGTCAATTTCTTTATCTGTTCACGACCAACATTGTGTGCAGCAGCAACCACGGCCTCCCAGACGCTGTTCAGAGAGGTGTACTGTTTTCCCTCTTCGTAGACCTCATGTTTTATAATGGACCACAGGTTCTCTATGGGGTTTAGGTCAGGTGAACAAGGGGGCCATGTCATTATTTTTTCACCTTTCAGACCTTTACTGGCTAGCCACGCAGTGGAGTATTTGGACGCATGAGATGGAGCATTATCCTGCATGAAAATCATGTTCTTCTTGAAAGATGCTGACTTTTTCCTATACCACTGCTTGAAGAAGGTTTCTTCCAGGAACTGGCAGTAGGTCTGGGAGTTGAGTTTGAGTCCATCCTCAACTCGAAAAGGTCCAACAAGCTCGTCTTTGATGATACCAGCCCATAGCAGTACTCCACCTCCACCTTGCTGGCGTCCGAGTCAGAGTGGAGCTCTGTGCCCATTACTGATCCAGCCACAGGCCCATCCATCTGGCCCATCAAGAGTCACGCTCATCTCATCAGACTACAGCACCTTAGAAAAATCAGTCTTAAGATATTTCTTGGCCCAGTCTTGACGTTTTATCTTGTGTGCCTTACTCAGTGGTGGTCGTTTTTCAGCCTTCCTTACCTTGGCCATGTCCCTCAGTATTGCACACCTTGTACTCTTTGACACTCCAGGAATGTTGCAACTCTGGAATATGGCAGAACTGGATGCTAATGGCTGCTTGTTAGCTTCACGCTTGATTTTCCGCAGATCATGTGCAGTTATTTTGCGCCTTTTTTTCCCCACACGCTTCTTTCGACCCTGTTGACTATTTGCAATGAAACGCTTGATTGTTCGGTGATCACGTTTCAACATCTACGCAATTTCAAGAGTGCTGCATCCGTCTGCAAGACATCTCACAATTTTAGACTTTTCAAAGTCTGTCAGATCTCTCTTCTGACCCATTTTGCCAGAGGAAAAGAGGTTGCCTAATAATTATGCACACCTGATATAGGGTGTTGATGTCATTAGACCACACCCCCTCTCATTACACAGATGCACAGCACCTGATATACTTAATTGGTAGTAGGCTTTCAAGCCTAAACAGCTTGGAGTGGGACAACATGCATTAAAAGGATGTTGTGGTCAAAATACTCACTTGCCTAATAATTCTGCACTCAGTGTAGGTCGTGTAGCTCGATTACGAGAAATCAAGTTCGGTTCGATTTCAGCCTAGCTAAGGTGTTTCCATGGCATTTAGAACTTCGATTTCAGTCGAGCAACGGCAGAAATTCGATTTTCTCTATGTGCATGTAAACGCACTGACTGTATCAATAGGGCGTGGCATGGAGGCGATCAGCCTGTGGCACTGCTGAGGTGTTACTGAAGCCCAGGTTATTTTGATAGTGACCTTCAGCTCGTCTGTATCTTTGGGTTGGTTGTTTCTCATCTTCCTCTTGACAATATCCATAGATTCTCTCTGGGGTTCAGGTCTGAAGAGTTGGCTGGCCAGTCAAGCACAGTAATATCATGGGCAGTGAACCATTTGGTCATTTGACTGACTGACAACCCACGACTGACTGATTGTCTGTCTTTGATGAGCTTATTGTCTGTTAAACAGGCTGAATATCTGTCTTTTTTTCAGCAGAAAATAAAATTTGATTCTGTGTTAAAAAAAATTCATTAAAAAAAGTTGAATCTGCCATTTAATTTATTCTTAAAAGTAACTTGTTATTAAGGGAAATATTTTATGAATTTGTAATCATAAGAATTTGTTCATAGAAGGCAATGATAACTCCGGATTTAGCAATGATTGGAGTTGGAGATAAATAAAGGGAGAAGACTGAAGGCTAGTGGGAGAAAGAAACAGAGTGTGTGACACACACACACACACACACACACACACACACACACACACACACACACACACACACACATTCAAAGTGATAGACAGATAAAAGAACAGGAGGGGAAGGTTTCAGAGAAAATGGATGCAGCACAGTGGTTTTAGACAGAAATTCATGAACCTGAATCAAAATAAGCTTCCTATCTAATGTGTGCTTCTAATGCATGTTTGACTGACACTTTGACATTGTTATTTATGGATAGATACATCACATGGAGGAATTCAATTTTAGACATCATATTGAATAAGACTTGTGTGTTAAAAAAGGAAAAGACAGTCGTCCCAATGTGCTACATCCTATCTGAGCTTTCTGCACTCCTGACTCACCTTCTTGCCGTTATGCATGGACCATATCTGCACTTACTAAAACCTTTTTTTTTTTTTTTTATCCACAGCTCACTGGATACTGTTCGTTTGTATCTCAGAACTCCGACGCTCCTGCATTGTAAAAACTCTCCTCTGCTCATCTCTGATTCTCCATGGGCCCAATACAGAGTATTTAAATCCAAATGTTACACCAATGGCGAAAGATACACATATTCAGTTATTCACACCTCCAAAGCTGCCAGATATTTCTTTTGTAGAAGCATCTGAAACATTTTTTCAGAAGTGTCTAGACCACTGACATTTAAATACCATGTCTTTAAACCTAATAAAAAAAAAATTGTGATAGAAAATACACACTGAAGACTGAAATAGTGTTTTTCTTTGGTGTCAAATGCAATTCGATGTAGCATAAAAAAGTAGCAATTTAAAAATTAGTAATAAAAAGGTTAATACAATAATAAAGCAAGAATGATAAACGATATGAATGATAAAGCAATAATTGAAATAAACAAAAATATACATTTAAACAAACTTTTGTAAAACCCAGTCATTTCGCATTAATTAATGCCATCAACTAAAGAAAGATTAAATATGAGAAAAATTAAAGTGTATTTGTTTTACAATGTATTAAAAAGATAAATAGTACCCTGTGGAGCGAGAATAACCCCTAGCTACTTGAAATCACACGTTATATTTCCCGCTGCCTTATGCCTGTGAAGGAGAATGAGCTGGAAAAACATCGCACGCTAATGTTTACACTTGGATACGGAAACGACCAAAGTTTATCCTCATTATAATATTATAATGAGCGAGGTCTCACAAGAAACATGGCAGAACTGGTGGCCTCTGACACAGACGTGAGCACTCGAGAGCCTTCAAGCTCGCAGGTGTGTTTAGATTTGGAAGATTTCAATTCTTCATTTTTATTTTTGTAAAAAAAAATTTCTAAATATTTCAATTTGTCTCGATTTACGAGTCTTTGTTTGGTCTGGGCGATCCACCATGTTTGCTATGGCTCTGCGGTCGTGACCTCTGACCCGTGCATGACCTCACATGACTTTTCCAAACTGGCTGCTGAGCGAGCGGTTTGTAAACAGACTAACGTGGTGAGGACGCCCTGCATTAGGAAATAAAATGTACCAAACAAGATGATGCATACCAGCTATGGGGATGGGTATCAGCTCAAACAATTCAAAAAGGGGAGTGGATTAAATGATTCCTGAACCAGCACATCAACTGTGTCACTTTAAAACAGAGCAAGCAAACATAAATACATAAATGAATACAAATTTGAGCAATCGTTTAATTAAGAACGGAGCTGTATAAAATGATATAAAATGAGGATGAGCTGCAGTGAGTGACTGAGAAATTTCTGGTTGTCAGTCACCCAGACATTTTGCTTTAAATTAAAAAAAAAAAAAAAAGCAGGTTCGCTGTGTGATGTACTTGGTGTCCATGATCACTCTGGTACAATATATCTATACTGGTGCTAGAATTTTCTGTATTTCTGCATATGACTTAAATCACCATCAGATTTTCACACAAGTCCTAAAATAGATAAAGAGAACTTTTCGAGAACCCAATTAAACAAATGAGAAAAAATATTATACTTAGGCATTCATTATCAGCTCATCCAGCCAACAAGTGATGAACTTATGCCATCATGTGGTGTCCGGTGTCCGTCTGCCGTCGTCCACATTTCACGACAATCATTTCTTCTCTCTCAATTCTTCACTGATTTTTAGGGATACCTAGGGTGCATATAACTTCTACCCACTCCGGCCTTGTCTAGTCTAGAGGGAATGATCTAAAATGGGCCACTTTGCGCAGTTCTACTCTCAAATATTCGAGCTGGACTGGTTGAGAGTACAACCCTGATTCCAAAAAAGTTGGGACAAAGTACAAATTGTAAATAAAAACGGAATGCAATGATGTGGAAGTTTCAAAATTCCATATTTTATTCAGAATAGAACATAGATGACATATCAAATGTTTAAACTGAGAAAATGTATCATTTAAAGAGAAAAATTAGGTGACTTTTAAATTTCATGACAACAACACATCTCAAAAAAGTTGGGACAAGGCCATGTTTACCACTGTGAGACATCCCCTTTTCTCTTTACAACAGTCTGTAAACGTCTGGGGACTGAGGAGACAAGTTGCTCAAGTTTAGGGAGAGGAATGTTAACCCATTCTTATCTAATGTAGGATTCTAGTTGCTCAACTGTCTTAGGTCTTTTTGTCATATCTTCTGTTTTATGATGTGCCAAATGTTTTCTATGGGTGAAAGATCTGGACTGCAGGCTGGCCAGTTCAGTACCCGGACCCTTCTTCTACGCAGCCATGATGCTGTAATTGATGCAGTATGTGGTTTGGCATTGACATGTTGGAAAATGCAAGGTCTTCCCTGAAAGAGACGTCGTCTGGATGGGAGCATATGTTGCTCTAGAACCTGGATATACCTTTCAGCATTGATGGTGTCTTTCCAGATGTGTAAGCTGCCCATGCCACACGCACTAATGCAACCCCATACCATCAGAGATGCAGGCTTCTGAACTGAGCGCTGATAACAACTTGGGTCGTCCTTCTCCTCTTTAGTCCGAATGACATGGCGTCCCTGATTTCCATAAAGAACTTCAAATTTTGATTTGTTTGACCACAGAACAGTTTTCCACTTTGCCACAGTCCATTTTAAATGAGCCTTGGCCCAGAGAAGACGTCTGCGCTTCTGGATCGTGTTTCGATACGGCTTCTTTTTTGAACTATTGAGGTATTTCACCTGACGTCACAGGGTCACGTGACGCCCCGGTGTCCGCCATTTTGGACGGCAAGCTAGCTAATGTCAACAACAGTAGCTGGTATGTTACTGTAGCAATGTTTACGTTCAGTCATTTGGATGACTGTTAAAACCTTTCAGTCTCAAGTTTTTCCTTTACTGTATTTACTAGTTTACTGAGCCAGCCGGCCCCGGAGCGCCAGCCAGCTGGCCCCGGAGCGCTAGCTAGCCAGCCAGCCAGCCCCGGAGCGCTAGCTAGCCAGCCAGCTGGCTCCGGAGCGCTAGCTAGCCAGCCAGCCGGCCCCGGAGCGCTAGCCAGCCGGCCCCGGAGCGCTAGCCAGCCGGACCCGGAGCGCTAGCCAGCCGGCCCCGAAGCGCTAGCCAGCCGGCCCCAGAGCGCTAGCCAGCCGGACCCGGAGCGCTAGCCAGCCGGACCCGGAGCGCTAGCTAGCCAGCCAGCCAGCCCGCCCCGGAGCGCTAGTTAGCTAGCCAGCCAGCCAGCCGGCCCCGGAGCGCTAGCTAGCCGGCCCCGGAGCGCTAGCTAGCCAGCCAGCCAGCTCCGGAGCGCTAGCTAGCCAGCCAGCCGGCCCCGGAGCGCTAGCCAGCCGGCCCTGGAGCGCTAGCCAGCCGGCCCCGGAGCGCTAGCCAGCCGGCTCCGGAGCGCTAGCCAGCCGGCTAGCTAGTGGACAAGTCGCCAGGTCACTGTTGAACTCCTTTCTGATATTGCTCCACTATTTGTCGGTGCAGAATTAGGGGGATTGGTGATCCTCTTCCCATCTTTACTTCTGAGAGCCGCTGCCACTCCAAGATGCTCTTTTTATACCCAGTCATGTTAATGACCTATTGCCAATTGACCTAATGAGTTGCAATTTGGTCCTCCAGCTGTTCCTTTTTTGTACCTTTAACTTTTCCAGCCTCTTATTGCCCCTGTCCCAACTTTTTTGAGATGTGTTGCTGTCATGAAATTTCAAATGAGCCAATATTTGGCATGAAATTTCAAAATGTCTCACTTTCGACATTTGATATGTTGTCTATGTTCTATTGTGAATATAATATCAGTTTTTGAGATTTGTAAATTATTGCATTCCGTTTTTATTTACAATTTGTACTTTGTCCCAACTTTTTTGGAATCGGGGTTGTAGAACTGTGCAAAGTGGCCCATTTTCGATCATTCCTTATGGACTAGAAGAAGAACAGCTTTATTCATCACACATATACTTGTGAAATTCCTCTCTGCATTTAACTCATCTGAAGCAGTGAGCACACACATATACCCAAAGCAGTGGGCAGCCATGCTAACAGTACCTAGGTAGCAGTTGGGGGTTAGGTACCTCGCTCAAGGGCACCTGAGCCTAAGGCTACACCATGTTAACCTAACTGCCTCTCTTTGGACTGTTGGGGAAACCGGAGCACCTGCAGGAAACCTATGCAGACATGGGGAGAACATGCAAACTCCAAACAGAAAGGCCCCTGTCAGCTGCTGGGTTCAAGCCCAGAACCTTCTTGCTGTGAGGCAACAGTGCTAACCACTACACCACTGTGCCGCCCCAAGACGGGGCCAGAGTGAGCTACACTGTCACTGACGGTCTCATTTATTGAGGAAAATGATCCATTACTACATGTTTGAAGAAAGGTTATGATTGGCAAAAGGATGTGAACTTTTGTTTTCAGTATTTGTTGTGACCCTCTTGTGCAGCAATAACTGCAACTGAACGTTTCTGGTATCTGTAGATCAAATCCTGCACGTTGGCTTGAAGGAATTTTATCCCATTTCTTTGTACAGAACAGGTTCATCTCTGGGATGTTGGTGGGTTTCCTCACATGAACTGCTCACACGTCATTTCCATTGGATTAAGGTCAGGACTTGGCCAATTCCAAAACAATGGCTGTTGTCTTGCTACATAACTAATTTTCTCTTGAGAATCGGTTCATGGACATATGTCGTGATATTTTCCTTTAGAATTCACTGGAATAATTCAGAATTCATTGGTCCAACCGTCCTAGTCCAGATGCAGCAAAACAGACCCGAACCATAATACTACCACCACCATGTTTCACAGATGGGATAAGGTTCTTATACTGGAATGGAATATTTTCCTTTCTTCAAATATAACATTTCTCATTTAAACCAAAAAGTTCTATTTTGGTCTCATCCATCCACAGAATTTTTTCAATCGTCTTCTGGCTTGTCCATGTGACCTTTAGCAAACTGTAGACAAGCAGCAATGTTCTTTTTGAAAATCAGTAGCTTTCCCCTTTCAACCCTGCCATGTACACTGTTGTTGTTCAGTGTTCTCCTGATGATGGACTCATGAACATTAACATTAGCCAATGTCAGAGAGGCTTTAAGTTGCTTAGAAGTTACTCTGGGTTCCTTTGTGACCTTGTAGACTATTACATGCTTAGTCTTGGAGTGATCTTTGATAGTAACAATGGTCGTGAATTTGCACCATCTGTCTGACTGTGGATTGGTGGAGTCCAAACTCTTTAGAGATGGTTTTGTAACCTTTTCCAGACTGATGAGCATCAAGTACTCTTTCTGAGGTCCTCAGAAATCTTATTTGTTCATGCCAGTGTTGTAGTCGAGTCACTAAACCTCGAATCCAAGTCCAGTTTCAGGTCCCCAGTGTTCAAATCTGAGTCAAGTCCAAGTTATTAAAGAAAATTTTGGGTTGAGTCTACTATTGATCCGACTCGAGTCTGAGAACAAGACTCCAACCGCAACATTTGACGGTATCTGTTGCTGCCTTTATGCGAAACTATCTCTGCTACTGTGTTGGACTAATGTTACTGCTTGGCTGCCCCATTTTAGTTAATAGGCTACAGATAAAAAGCTTGTTCATTGCTCAGCAAGCCCCGCCCACTATCAACAGGGCAAATAACATGACAGAGGGTTAACACTAGCTAGTTCATCGCTCAGCAAGCAAGCCCCGCTATCAACAGAGCAATGAACATAGTGTGTCACTTCCTTCTCTGGGTGGAGTCTTGCCAAATGACGATTGAAGTTCGAGGTTGTCCCCGTTGTCTCCTTGATAGTTCTTTCCCCCCCCCCCCCATCTGTCCCTCTGAGTTACATGTTGATCCTGGGATTGAGATGCTGGCCTCTTCTGCCCCTCGGACCTGCTTGATCCATCCTGGTGCCCTGTGTCTGGTCGGAGTTTTATCGCCCCACTCCTGTGAAGGACGGCCCCATGAGGACAGTTGAGGGTTATACCTGTTAAAACTGTTAATATTATAGTCAGGCTGTCTGTTGTTGCCCAAATGAGGATGGGTTCCCTTTTGAGTCTGGTTCCTCTTGAGGTTTCTTCCTCATGTCGTCTGAGGGAGTTTTTCCTTGCCACCGTCGCCACAGGCTTGCTCATTGGGGATAGATTAGGGATAAAATTAGCTCATGTTTTAAGTCGTTCAAATTCTGTAAAGCTGCTTTGCGACAATGTTTATTGTTAAAAGCGCTGTACAAATAAACTTGATTTGATTTGATTTGATTTTACATATGGAACACATAGCAGTGCATTTTTTCCCACTGCACGAGAAGTCTGTATAAGCAAAGCGGACAATCCTAGGGGTGTTCTCTCCAGGCATTTTAGCGCCATTAACGTTAGTTTGTTCCTGAACGTGACATATGAACAGGCGAATGTGCATTCTCTTGCACGAAATTAGTATAAAAATTAATGTAGATATAAAAATATTATGCCAAATTATTATGGCATGTTACAAAAATAAAGAAAAAATCCAAGTCCTCGTCTCCAATTTACGAGTCCGAATGCAGTTAATGCATGAGTCCGAGTCCAAGTCTGAGTCATCAGTGCTCAAGTCCAAGTCGAGTCACGAGTCCTTAAAATTAGGGCCTGAGTCGGACTCAAGCCCAAGCCCTGGACTCGAGTACTACAAGTCTGGTTCATGCCATAATACACTTCTACAAACGTGTTGTGAAGATCAGACTTTGGTAGATCCCTGTTCTTGAAATAAAACAGGGTGCTAATATATATCATTTCTTGTAGCCCTAGATTATATTCACAGGTTCTGTTACACTGTGGATCATCATATTTGATTTGGCATAGGTTTTACACCAGACATCCTTCCAGACCCAACCCTCCCCAAATGATCCAGGCTTGGGACCAGCACTAAGAACACACTGGCTTGTGCAACCCCAGTGGCTGAGTATTTTACCGATCTTGCATGCCATTGAACTATGGGAGGAAACCAGAGCATGCACATGCAAACTCCACACAGAAAGGACCCAGCTGGTTATGAGATTCGAACCCAGAACCTTCTTGCTGTGAGGCACCAGTGCTAACCACTGCACCACCCTAGGTTCTGGTACACTGTTTAAATAAGATTTTTTTAAATTTTACTTCTACCTCTGAGAATGTCTTCTTTTTTTGCCATTTACATCTCATTTTAGCTCTGTGAACTTTGTCTTTTATTGGCATCACCAAACGATTGCCATTCATGACCATACACGCACGGAATAATTGCTTTTCAGAAACTTTTGTTAATCCAGCAGACATTTTAAATCCAGCTGGATTGCAATTTAACAATTTTGTTATTATTATTTGATTAAAAAAAAGAAGATGGTTAAAAGCTAACACTAACTAAAAGGAAGGGAGAATTTTTTTTTAAATGCAGGCACTGGAGCAGAAACAAAGACTAAAAGTGAAAGACAAACAAAAAGCAAGACAAAGGGGGAAAGAAAGAGATGGTACAGCATGAATACAGCAGATTTAGCATGGAAATGATTGAAACGGAGAGAATTAATCAGCATTAGAGGATGAGAGATAGGATTGTGTTTGCTTTACTGTCACTGAGTATCACAGATTAAACCTCAATGGGATTATCAAAACAGTTTAATTCCTCTGTATAAAAGCATCAAGCACAAAACCATTCATTTACATGGACACACTTTGGATTGGATCAGTGTTTGTAATGATTAAAAAAAGTGGGAGGGAAAACCAGATTATATCAGATTAAACCTAAAAAACCCATTAAAATTATGATTTTCCCATCAAATATTACAGCAAACGTTACAAATGCAATGAACCAATATATCTTTATAACTGTAGTTACAATATAATGCAAATGAATGAATAAATAAATGCACACATGAGCATAAAAAATATACCATAATAAACTAATCTGATTCATTTGTACATTTCTTTTGAGTACTATTTATGATAGGTGATCAATAGAACATTAATTATAGAGTTTTGTATGTAAAAAATTCACTTTAAAATCACTACAAAGTCACTCGTATGAAATGTGAACATGCACTATCTGGCAAATTAGCAACGCTAACAGTACTAGCTACAACAAACTCAACTACTTCCTTCCAAGCTTTATTTTTCTTCATAATGAATCTATACACATTTACTGAGAGGTTGTATGAGAGAAGCCATGGTTAAAAGTGTAAATAGGAACTCATTTCAGGCAGAAAATAAAGTTGTGAGTGGGGAACTGAAAAAAAAAAAAATCAGACCAGAAGGCTATAGGATCGTTGTTTCAATTTGTCGCTAGACTGCATCATAGCTAATTCGCAAAGAATTGAGAAAATCTCAATATAAACATTGCTTGTTGTTTCTGTCACAGTGTCACGTCCGCGGAAATTTCAGCTCCGTGTTACTCGTTTACACATACACTCACCGACCACTTTATTAGGAACACCCATCCACCAGTGGTCTTATGCAGTTTTCTAAATCTGCCAATCCCTTGACAGCAACACAATGCATAAAATCATGCAGATACAAATCAAGAGCTTCAGATAATTAAAGGTAGACTGCCTTTCAGATTTTTCAACTTTACGTAATAAAAAGAATTTTCCCCGACACCCAATTAGTTTTGTTTAGTGGACTGAAACCTACTGAATTTGAATCACAGACTTCCAACTGTATTAGTTTTTTTTTTTTAAATAGAACAATTAATGAATTTAGGGCCACGTGGCCCAAAATTCTCCGCTATTTTTTCCAGCTTCACCATGACCCAATTCAAGATACTGCGTCATGCATCACGTGGTGGGCTTTCCCCGTTCGCGCAAGGCATTGTGGGATACAAATTTGAAACAGGAGGGAAAAATGGAGGATGTGAGTGTGCGAATGAAACGTGAAAGACTGACTACAGTAACGGAAAGCAAGAAGAAAAGACGTTATGTTATATATGAAGGAAAAGAAACGCAGGACCAAACTAATAAATATCGGCGCTCAGCGAGCACCTCGGTGTGATCAGCTGTTCGTTTAAGGCCCGGTCCCACTGCACTTACGGACGCAAAGAGGACGTAAAACATAAAAAAATCTTTGCCATCCGTTGGAAAACGCTACGCATCCGTTGTGTACTCATTGCATACGTGCTTCATACGCTCTATACATCGAGCATCCGTCCACTGTGATTTCATCCGCGCAAAAAGTTTTGAGCTGCACAAAACTTTTAGAACGGATGAACTTTCCACCGTGTACGATGTAAATCCGCGACATATACGAGCAACAAACATTCTATGTCCGTTATCATCCGTTAAACGTCTGCTGTATCCTCTCTGCATCCTCTGGGCATCCTCGCAACTCACATCCACTGCAGCTGAAAACGGAAAGAGGGAGGAAAGATAAGGTACATGAAACGTCTATTCATCGTTAGTAGCACGGAAATAGAAAGGATGTAAGCGTATGCATCTTGTATATAAAGTATTCAAAACGGACAAAGCGTTTATATCTGGGATGTATCTCGTATATTTAGGATGCCTGGAGTATGTCTAGAGTATGTAGAAGGACACCTAGCGGACAATCGATATTTTGTATAAAAAGGGGGAGAAAATCATCTGGATCTCTCGATGTAGCCGCCAGCATGTCTTTCCGCTTTATGCTGACGGCGTGCGTGCTGCATCCCTTTATATCCGCGGAGCAGACGCAATTCATACCCCCCGCATGCGCAGTGAACGGGCTGCATCCGATATACATCCGCGCAACATCCCCTTTGTTTCCGTTAGGCGTACGTGATGCATCCCCTTCATCCGCTATGCATCCGCTCTTTCTGCTATGCGTCCGCTTCTCAGTTATCACCGGTAACCCCTTTGGAGCTGTCATCCACTTCCATCCGCTTTCATCCGCTAGGCTTCCTATGAACATGCGTTTAACATCCCCGCTATATACTACCCACGTCCGTTCTTTTCCGTTCTGTTTTCGCAAATTTTCGCCAATTTTGTCCATTTCTGGAGCGGATGAAAATGGATAGAGCCACCCCCGAAATTTTGCTCGTCCGCTGTGTCCTTTTTGCATACGTTTTGTGTCCATCGGCCAGTGGGACCGGGCCTTTAGTGACAGAATGATGGAACTGTCAGTGCGCGGTCAAAGATAAGCCTGTAGATGGCAGTAATGCAACACTGTGGATACCAGCTGCCGATTTTATGAAATCGAAAGGCCGTCTAGCTTTAATGTTCACTTCAAACGTCAGAATGGGAAAAATTGTGATCTCACAGTCAAGTGTGACTTTCTTTCACTGTGGCATGGGTGTTGGTTTGAGCCAGATGGACTGGTTTGAGTATTTCAGAAAGTGCTGATCTCCTGGGGTTTTCACACTAGGGGTCGACCGATAATCGGCCTGGTCGATATATCGGGCCGATATTCTGCATTTTTAGGGTTATTGGTATCGGCCATAATTTCCACCGATATGCGGATAACATGCCTTTTTGCAGCCATTTCGTTCCTAACGCGACTGTCACTGCACGTCCTTTCCTGCCCTCGCCTCTCTGAGTTCAAGAACACGGTCCTGCCCACAACAATATCTGATTTGTTTGGCACAAGAGATATAGCCAATCGACGCATGTAGTTAAACGCTGTGAACTGATTCAAGGCGGCCGTACGGGCACTCGGGCAGAAGCGGCACAAGGGATACGGCCAATCAACACGCGTAGCTAAACGCTGTGAACTGTTTCAAGGCGGCCGTATGGGCACTCGGGCAGAAGCAGATCCCACTTCAAGGTAAGGACACGCTGCTTTTGCCGCAATAAGTCACAAACACACAAGTTGCAAAAGTACAACATCATTATATGTTTACATTCTTCATCTACTACTCGTTAAAATTGTCCATTTGCATCTGTGTAGCCAGGCAAACTTAGCTTACGGAAGGAAGCACTTGAATTAGCCTACAACCAACTAGTCTCACTGAAACTACATGTAATGCTTCCTTCACTACAATATAATCCTCACAAATTGGGAATATTAGGCTTGGGCATTAAAAGCATTAGAATGTAGATGGTTACTTGTTAAGTTGTTACATAATAGGGAGTGATAGCCTACTTTATGTTTGATTTTACTTTTTAAAAAATGCTGCAGGCAGCTCCCTACACTTGATTTGTTACTTAAAAACTACTTGAAGTTGGTAAGTCTTACTTAGTTCTTAGTGTAAAAGAATCCAGAGTGTATTTTCATTTATTTTCCACTGAAAATGGTGAGCTGTAATATAGTAGGGAGTGATTTATTTTTTTATTGGTGAATATTTATTTTATTATTATTTTATTTCTCATTTTGTTCTAACTAATGTTTGACTTTATTGTACAAATGCTGCTGGCATCTCCCTGCACAAAATTTCATGTTCAATTTTACAATTAAACATACATTTCATGGATATGAAGGTCTGTGTCAGTGTGTGCTATGTTTAATTTCATGTGAATTATAATGTTTACATTTATCGGTTGCACATATCGGTTATCGGCATCCCAATTCCATAATAATCGGTATCGGTATCGGTATCGGCCCTGAAAAAAACATATCGGTCGATCCCTATTTCACACACAACACTCTCTAGAGTTTATACAGAATGGTGCGAAAAGCAAAAAAAAACATATATGAGTGAGTGAGTGAGTGACAGTTCTGTGGGTGGAAACAAATGCCTTGTTGATAAGAGAGGTCAGAGGAAAATGGCCAAATTGGTTCGAGTTGCCAGGAAGGAACTCATATAGTAACTCATTAATCACTCTTTACAACCGTGGTGAGCTGAAAAGCATCTCAGCATGCAACAGCAGAAGAGCACATTGGGTTCCACTCCTGCAGCCAAGAACAGCAATCTTAGAATCAAGAACAAGTTCCTATTAAAGTAATGGGTGAGTACTGTACGTACAAGAGTAATGCTTGCCTGATGCTTTGTCAATTTCTAATGTGAATACAGGGTAATACTGACTTGTTTTCAAAATATAATTTTTAACAATGTTAATTATAGAAACACAAAAATATAGGATATGCAACAAAATACGTTGTATCAGGTCTAAGTCTAAGTTATGAAACCTGAATTAGAAGGATTTTCCAAACCACATGGGCCACCATTTTTAAAGTATTCACAATAATATACTGTATGTAGATGTAGTATATAGATATAGAATAATAATATTCTACATTTTTCTTGGTTATGGCTCAATTTCAGATCCATTGTGCAAGTTGGGAAGGATAAATCAGATTTTGAGAACAGTAACAATAGCATGAATATATTAAACTCATCCAGACTGCAGCTTTTACTCTGATCACTCTTACATAACAGAGTGTGGTGTTTTCTGATTCTCTTTAGCATTTTTGCTCTTCATGTTAAGATCACAAGATCAATTGAAAAGTGAGATTTATCCCAATCTCAGGCATTTGCATTCATTTATCCAAAGCACAGTGAACCCAGAACTGAACCATTGTGGGTTAAGGGTCTTGCCCATGGGCCTAACAGTGCTGCTGTTTGAAATTTCATCCTTCATGAAATTTCATGAAATAAGGAGGATTTACAGCAAAGCAAGGATGTTAAATATGATACAGGCATATTCCTCTGAATTTGCAATCAGCAAATAACGTGGGAGTTTCATCTCTGTTTTAATGCTTGTCTTCAGAAGAATGTAAATCAACCCCAGATGAAAGATTAATGAAAGACCACAGCTCCTAGCAAACTGGTGGAAACCATCCTCAAAACATTTTCCTGATCAATTCAGGTGATACACTTAATTCAAGATGCACTTTAAATTCAGCAATTTGGCCATCAAATTGCCACCAAATCACTGGATGTTTCCATTTTCACTGAGACCACCATCTCACTGATTCTGTTTTTTAGCAATGGTAAGGATGTTGGAAAGCCAGTAAAAATAGATACTTCCAACAGGCATCATCAGGGTGTTGATGGACAGATCAAAACCAATGATTGTAACAGTCCCAGATGGACCCTGGAGGGCCTGGTAGAGTTTGCTAAGAGTTCACACCATTAAAAATCTGGAAGCTCTACTTCAAAACTGGAGATAATACTAGCCCAACCATCATTGAGAAGCCTGTAAGGACTCTTAGAAAGTGTTTTAGGGCTGAACTCAACCCGGGGAGAGTGTCAAGGGCATGCTCAGTCAAGCAGAGACCTGGATGATATCCCAGGAGAACAGGTTGTCTGGCAGGCTTAATGTCTGGAGCTACCAACAAGAAAACTCTCAAGAATTCTCGAGACCTTTCTTCAGTCGAGACACAAGAAAGAACAATGAATGGCTTTCTCTGAATGTAGATTTTGGCTCATGAGTTTCCAATTTATTAGCCTATATGTCAGAGAAGCTAAAACGCAGCTACTGCTAACATCAGTCATCAAATAATCCAGGGTATTAATAGCAGGATAGGTCATGGTTTTTTGACAGTTCAGAGACGAGAGACAGTGTCTCCACCATGCAGATATTAGCATCCTGGCAACATATAAGTACTGCATCATAATGGAGAATGAGATATGAATGACAGAGGAGGAGGACTGCTGAGTTCTGGCTGTAGCCATGAAACAACAGGGGGCTGGGATGACATTAAAGCTACAGTCACACTACAGCTCGTGATGCTTTGCAATGGGTTAACAATGAAAATGAGGTGTTTTGGTGACGATGCATGGCGATACATCCATTCATCCATTATCTGTCGCCGCTTATCCTGTTCTACAGTGTCACAGGCAAGCTGGAGCCTATCCCAGCTGACTATAGGCAAGAGGTGGGGTAAACCCTGAACAAGTCGCTAGGTTATCGTGGGGCTGACACAGAGACAAACAACCATTCACACTCACACCTCTGGTCAATTTAGAGCCACCAAGTAACCTAACCTGCATGTCTTTGGGGGAAACCGGAGCACCCAGAGGAAACCCATGCAGACACAGGGAGAACATGCAAACTCCACACAGAAAGGCCCTCGCCAGCCACTGGGCTCGAACCCAGGACCTTCTTGCTGTGAAGTGACCATGCTAACCACTACACCACCATGGCGATAAATAGGCGAGCTAAAAGTTGTGGTCACACAGCAGGCAAGCACTTGACTGTCATGCCTTTGCACGCTTGAGCGGTCACACTTGCTCGCAGGACCCACTCGTTATGAATGACACCTGATGCTGATTTGAGCGCAATCAAATGTTTATGGCTCTTCTTTCGGTTACATTTGTGTTTTGTTACTCTGGCCTTGCCTCACATTTTGTTTTTGTAAATATCACACCTGCTAATAAACACTCTTCCTGCACTTAGATCCGTCTACCACCGCATACCTGACAGAATACTTCCAAAGTCTTTTTGAAAACAGCGTCCTTATATGTGCATGCTGATTGTGCTCAAATCAACATCAGGTGTTTCCCATAAGGACTGGGTCCCAAGAGCGTGCACACTGTGCTCTGAAGGATCCCTGAATGTAAATCACTTTTTAAGTCTCGCCGAAGGTTAGGCTATGTTGAGCCGCTGTGTTGATGAAGCTCCCGCGAGCATCAGGGACATAAATTTGAGACAAATACATCTCAAGAGGCTCAGTGAAGGTTCCCCAAGCTTTGGGAAGTATTCTTGAAATGACAAAGCACTGATGAAAATAAGCCAGTGCCAAGTCTAGCAGATTTGGTGCTCTCGGCAAGTTTCAAGCAGTGCATAGTGTAGTCTGAAACAGGGCTAGTGTACAAACGCTCAGTTTTGTTGGAGTCAGAAAAGAGGGCAGGAGTGGTGAATTTGCTGGAGATACTGGCTGCATGTTGTTTTACATTCACTCAAAGGCTCAGAAAAATGCCACCCCCCTCTAGTTGGCACCTTAGGTAGCTGCCTTTGTCTCATATGCCAAGAACCAAGAACCGTCCCTGTGATAGACCAATGAGATTGTTAGGCTACATTCCAGTGAAGGAATGCTTCAGAGTAGGAGAGGAAGAAGCAATGGTTTGGAAAAGAGCTGATTCCAATGACTGTCATATTTATATATATATATTAATATATTGTAGAAGAGCTGCTTTATCTGCAGAATGATTAGCTATTGTTAGATTTCTTCAATAATTTAGGAAATTTAGTAATATCAGTCTTAAAGGTGCTTTAACAAAAATAGATGGATTTAAGATGAAGGAATGAAAAGAGCTTGGACAATGGTGTATAAATAAACTGCAACCCTGCTGTAATGCTATAACTCTTTTACTACAAACTTTCGCATATAATGAACAAAATTCATGTCCCCTGCCTTTAATGACAATGTGTCAGAGTAAAAAAAACCAACCCAACAACAACCCATCACTGTGTCACATCCATGTGCATTGGTGCTGCACGCTCGGAGCGCCAGTAAGACTAATTACTATGCACCTGTTCTGGATTAGAGCACAGTCACAGCACATGCTTATAAGGACTCTCTAGTCTAAACACACAGACTTGGCAAAGTATATGCACTGTACCGTGTGTCTAACATTACCAAGCCTTGTATCTGCGTATTACCTTTCTAGTTTTGACTTTGTTTTGTGTATTGTGTTCCCCACCTTTCGTGAAAATGAGTCAGAGTCTTGCGCTCCTCTCCCCCCAGACACAAACAATAAGTAATCAAGTCTGTAGTCAAGTTAACAATATGTGTTAATGCCATAAAACAAAGGCAGAATGAGTCTTGCTTAGGTGTCGATCACGAACAATTATTGAGAATGGTGATCAAAGGATTGACAAAATGATTGCTTATGCCACTAAATTTAACAGCTAGTTAAAGTGTACCAGCAGCGGTTTGGCTAGGCATAATCATGATACGTAGATCTACACACACAGAAATACTCGCGGAACCAGAGCTGTGACTCGATTCAGCCATGTAGCTTGAAATTGTGATGTCAGTTCATGGTATATCCAGGATATACCATGTCCACACTCACACCATATCCTTTTTTTTTTTTAATTTTTGACGTCACAAGATAGATACGTTGCTTAATCAATGGTGGAACTGTTTTATGTCATGTGAGCCATCCTTGGCCAATCCCTGCAAGGGAATTTTTTGATGAAGGATATAATGTCTGATATATTGTATATCTATATACGTATACAGTACATGCTTTTTAGAATTATCAAGAATATGTCATTAAGTGAAATCAGGTGGATGTAAACGTCAGCTTAATTTGATTAAAATCCCAAATCCCAGAGTCAGACAGAGTCAAAGTTAAAAACCGGCACTGAACAAGCGGTCTAGCAAATTGCAAAGTGTAATGAAGGAGAATCAGGATCAAAAATTAAAAGTAGAAGCAAAAGTCAAACCTGATATTGCAGAGAAAATAAGGCTCAGAACTGCATATGGGAAAATCTCACACAGAATGGAGCTGAGTGAAGTGGTATAAATATACTGAGTAATTGAGGGTTAAACAGGAAACAGATGCAGTAATGAGACGCGCTAACTCAATACAGCGCTTGGGATGGATTCAGGTGTGGAGTTGTGTTGGCTCCTGGATCGATATTGGATCCGCATTTGGATATGACGATATGTTTACATAATTACAAATTCATAAAAAATCACATTATTTGGCTCATATGAAAAGTTACACACGTTTACAATTTGTTATTTCCTGCTTTTCAGATGAAATCCCCAAAAAATAGCTTGTTTGGTAGAATTCCTATACATTTTGTGACAGAGTTGCCACTCCTAGCTTCTAATCTTCATCCTGCTGTGCAGTAGTGGCTCGTCCAGTAGGGCATAGCTATCCAGTTTTGGTGAATCTGCCCACTGTCACATCAGAAGCCATATCCTTGGTTGAAAATAATGGAAGCAGTTGTGGTCTTCTGCTGTTGTAGCCCATTGGTCTTAAGGATTGACATATTGTGCATTCTGAGATACTTTTCTGCTCAGCCCATTTGTAAAGCGTGGTTATTTGAGTGACCATAGCCTTTCTGTCAGCTGTTGTGGGGCAATCATGGGGCAGTATGATCATTACCCACTTAGCTTCCATGAAGCTATTATTGGTTAAAAATGGGAACTGCAATAAGTGCTAATAGAGGCCCACTAGGGCAGGACTCACCCTGCCCCATGCCCACTCTGCAAACATTTTGTTTATGAGTGGAGAAAGAGCACCAGAAGACAGGATAGTTTTATTACTTCTTGTGTGTTTGTCTGGAACAGTGTGACAATGGTGATGGGAAACACATCTTCTGTATCAAACAATTTACTTAAAAAAAACCCCAACAATGTTCGAATTGTTTTCATAAAATCCATTTGAACATAAGTTATCACAATGAACATTGTCTTCTTTTTAGACTATTAAAAAGGATGGGATTAGCCTATTTTATCAACACTATAGGCATTTAGCAGACACTGTTATTCAGAGTGGCATATAACGCACCCAGAGCAACCTGGAGAGCAGTTGAGGGTTAGGCACCTTGTTCAAGGGCACTTCAGCCATTCCTGCTGGTGCAGGGAATCAAACCGGTAACCTTCTGGTCCTAAAGCTACTTGTCTAACCATTAGGCCATGACTTCCCCCTAGCTATACTGTTATCAAGCTAGCTATGCAACTTGCTCGGTCTTTGGAGTGCAATGATCAGCTCCCAGAAACCGTCATCATTGCACCAAGTGTTTATAAATTTCTAAGTTCAACTTATATAGTGTGGGCGACACGCTGGTGTAGTGGTTAGCGCTGTCGCCTCACAGCAAGAAGGTCTGGGTTCGAGCCCCATGGCCAACGAGGGCCTTTCTGTGCGGAGTTTGCACGTTCTCCCCGTGTCCGCGTGGGTTTCCTCCGGGTGTTCCGGTTTCCCCCACAGTCCAAAGACATGCAGGTTAGGTTAACTGGTGACTCTAAATTGACCGTAGGTGTGAGTGTGAATGGTTGTCTGTGTCTATGTGTCAGCCCTGTGATGACCTGGCAACTTGTCCAGGGTGTACCCCGCCTTTTGCCCGTAGTCAGCTGGGATAGGCTCCAGCTTGCCTGCGACCCTGTAGAACAGGATAAAGCGGCTACAGATAATGAGATGAGAACTTATTTAGCGCCTTTCTCACACCCAAGGTTGCTTTACGATTACAAAAAAAAGTCCACCAAAAGAGGTCAGGCTGTAATTCCAGTGTCGTAGCTGCCCACAATCCCACCAAAAGGCACATGAGAGTAAATCCCACACTGCCTGCATGGCCACCGCTGGGTAACATAACTCGAAACACCACGCTATGGATCCACAAAGCAAGGACAGAAGCACTGCCACACAAAGCACTGGACAACACCAATGTTAAAGAGGGCAATGAGTTCATTGCGGTTCATAATGAGCAGCACAGACATCATGTTACAGGCATTTAGCAGGTGCTTTTATCCAGAGCAACATACAACAAGCCACCTGGGGAGTAGTTAAGGGTTAGGTGCCTTGCTCAAAGGCACTTCAGCCATTCCTGCTGGTCCAGGGAATCAAACCAGCAACCTTTTGGTCACAACACTGCTTCTCTAACCATTAGGCCATGGCATCACCCATGGCTTACTATGGTCTCATGTGGATGTCCCATGAAATGAAAGGTAACATATAACTAACAATTATTCCACGAAATCGAGTCGTACACAAGGTGATAGTTATAATCCATGTACGACGAGCTCAAGTGGAATAACTGTTTTATTCTATCCACATTCACTGGATTTTGAGAAACAGAACATTTTTATTTGTATTTTTTGCATATTCGATAAATAAAAACTTTATACAAAACATCCGACAAAATCATTTCCGTTTAGAATGTAAACAAACCGGCGAAATGACAGGAGCAATTTGTGAAAAATGCAATAATAATAATTCTTAAAAATATTTTAATAAGATGCCTTCTTACCATCAAATACTCTTATTCTAGATTTTGTTGCTTTTTTTGTAATTTTTGTGGTTTTGTTTTCGGGTAGAGTTTTTATTTCATCCTCGGTTGGTTCAGCAACACATGCCACCATTTTGTTTTTCTCTACTATGAGCTGATAGCCTAGTAGTAGAGTAACCAACCAGTGCACACAACTGCTCAATGTGGATAAAATAAAAACAGATATGATGTGTTGTTAATTCATAATTTACAAATTACTATGTTGCTTCACATTCCGCACATGATCCCACCGTTGATTATTTTCCTACACAATTCGCACTCCTTACCTCGTGCTTCTTTAATAGAAAGCCATTAGGCATTAACGGTACACAGGTTTGATATTTCATTGGAAAGCACTGCTGGGAGACACACTTGTAATCATGATGCAAGTGAAGCTGGGTTAAATCATTTTTCCTTTTCCCGTTTTATCTGCAGTAATTAAGAGAAGCATGTTATTTTCCGACATATTTCAGATGCCAGTGTGTTTTTGAAAATATGGAGACTTTGGATTCACTGACATAGCAACCATCACTAAGGAGAACCGGCACTAAGGAGTCTGTGTTATGTGTGTATGTGGTTTGAATGAGGACACATAAAGCTCTCTGGGAAGCCTTTCACAAACCGATTGACAGGCTTGTTTACAGGGAAGGAGCGATTACTCATCCCCACGGTAAAGTTAGTGTGAGTTACTGCATTGTGTAAAAACTATCAATCCATAGCCACTTATCCTGTGCAGGGTCACTGGCAAGCTGGAGCCTATCCCAGCTGACTATGGGCGAGAGGCAGGGTACACCCTGGACAAGTCACCAGGTCATCGCAGGGCTGACACATAGAAATAAACAACCATTCACACTCACATTTACACCTACGGTCAACTTAGAGCCACCAATTAGCCTAAAGGCCTCTGCATGCTCTTGTGACAAGGCTTTCGCAGATAGCTTTTCGCAGACAGTTGTAATTTATCGTTGAGCGGGGAGTAATAGGCGTGCGCGATGTTATTCACCGCCACAATGCAAGGGGGCGCGAAGTCGCGAAATCGCTAGGAGTAGTTGGTGGGTGTGGTTAGTGGAGTGTTTATCCTCCGGTTACTTATAATGACTAGAACTGGAGTCGTATAGATGTACGTACTTCCTCACTTCCTTGATCAACCGCTCTTCGTGCTGCTCCATCTTCGCTCGTGTTTTTAAAAATGGCGGTCGTGAAAACAAACCAATCCGGGAAAGTAGGGAAGTGGAAGTGCGTGTACAGCGGATGTAGAGTGGACCAATCAGAGCCCTCTTGTCTGCGACGCTGTCTGCGGTGGTCACAATTTTTGGGAGGTGCGCGCAGAGCATCTGCGAAGGGGGGGGGGCTTTGCAGACGCCATCTGCGAGGACTGGGTTGTCAGCATAAATTGGCCTTAACCTGCATGTCTTTGGACTGTGGGGGAAACCAGAGCACCCAGATGAAACCCACACAGACACGGGGAGAACATGCAAACTCCACACAGAAAGGCCCCTGTCGGCCGCTGGGCTCAAACCCAGAACCTTCTTGCTGTGAGGCGACACTTCTAACCACTACACCACTGTACCGCCCCTGTGTAAAAACTAATTTTACTTTAATTGAGTGTAGGCAGTGTTACAGTCCAGCACTATTTCTCAGATTCATTCTCTCTCTCTCTCTCAGCCCCATCTCTTTACTTTGCTCTTGCGGAGTCCCACAGCTAATAACTTCATGCTTGAGGTACACTTGATGATTAGCTGATAGCAGTCTAAAGTACTGTACTTCCCGAACTAGCCAATGAACTTATGACTAATAACGTCCCACAGCAGGAGTATCTTGTGACCGCAGGTTTTGGCCTCAAATAAAAGGTTTTTCTGTTTCCGGTTGAAAGTACACTGTGCACATTTTGGCTGCCGCTTCTCACCAGCGCTTTTTATTTTTCTTTTTTTACCCTTCTTTTTGTCTTTGTATGGTTTGGTGTTTGTTCTTTGTTTGAATGTTTTGTCCACCGGTTGTGGCGTAGCGCCAGACCCAGTTTTGGGCACCGGTTTCCTTGGTCTGCTATGGGTGACGCCATGGCCTAACGGTTGAACCACTTTGTGAGCAAAAAATTGCTGGTTTGAGTCCCTGGACCAGCAGGAATGGCTGAAATGCCCTTGAGCAAGGCACCTAACCCTGGGTATGTTGTATGTCAGTCTGGATAAAAGCGTCTGCTAAATGCCTGTAATGTAATTTAATGTAGTTGCAGCTACATGTATAAACAACTGTTCCCTCACTGACCTCTCTCTGTTGACGTTAATAAAGCAAAAAGAATATGATAAAGAGAAGGTATCTCTGTCCTGAAGACTTTCCTGTGAAGAAAAATTTTACTGACTCTTATGAAGCCAAACCTTAGCCAGACACCAAAAAAGCAACAAGGCAAAGGATTTTGTAAGGGATTAGCGGCATGATGCCAGGTCACTCTGTTGTGTGTGGCTGTCGATGTTGATTTTAAAAGTAACTAAGTAAATTACACAAGGAAATACTGAGTGAAAAATACTGTAGTGAGCGTGCAGTGTGGAAGAAGAGTCTGGAGACAGAAATCTTAGTTTCTCAGTTGTTAGTCTGTGCTATTTGCTCTCGATAGATAGCACTGGCTTGACCGCTTTATTAGCGTTCGCTAACACTACTGATGAACGCTACACCGGCTGGAAGGTGACTTCACTGCTTCGCTGACAGCGCCGATTTGTGGTGAAGCTCGTGTTGGGCTTCGAGCAGGTCTAGGGCGATACATTTTTGGTCCCTCCCGCTATAAATCAAAATCTGATTGGTTAATTCATCTGTCACTTCCTATATAAACATACGCTGCCTTCTGTCCCGGCAATGAAGTCCTAACCAATGAGTGAGCAGCTCTAAACTCTTCTCAGCCTAGAGACAACAAACAAAAATATCTCATTGAATAACTCGATTTTAATGTTTTCAGGACAGTAACGCTTTCATTTCTGAAGAAAATTTGATAGAAAATGAGGCCAAATTAGAATTAGAAGAGAATAATTACAATGAAATTATGAAAGAATGAAAGAAATTAAATATAACATTTGAAATGCTGATATGCTTGGGCCTTCTCTGAAGGCCTAGAAGGCTCTGACGGTTCCTCTCTGAATTACACCTGAGAATATCAGCAGAGCTGCTGCTCTAGACTTTAATCAACATCTTCTGATCAAATCAGAATTGAGAATTCAGCAGCACCACACGCAGCGACTTCTTATGCTTTTGCACGATGCTTTCAACACAGAAGCACAGGTGAGATGTAGACCTATAAAACTGCTGCAGTCAATAATCTGTTCGAAGATTAAACACTGGAGTTGAGCACGCTTAATGTTTCTTTTTCTGCTCTACACAACTACTAATCACACCCAGCAGAATCAGGTGTGATGGAGTATAAAAAAAAAAAAAATCATGCATTAATCATCAGTCACACCAGGCACTACTCATTTATAAATTATTATTTTGGAGCAAATATTTGAACAGCGATATTCTTTACAGGTACTGAACTTATACAGTGTAGGACTTTTTCATGGCATAGATGATTCTAGAGTTGCTGTTTTTTTTTTTAAATCAATAAAACTAAAGCTGTGTGTGTGTGTGTGTGTGTGTGTGTGTGTGTGTGTGTGTGTGTGTGTGTGTGTGTTTTAAATCTAAGTGTATAGTACAAGACTATTTCTGTAATACATTCTATGAAGGTCATAATTCTAATAACCTACACAAACCTAATTATCCATATCAGGTTATAATACATTTATAAAAATGCATTACACTTTATAGCTGTCTTTATACTGCAGTGCTGATTGTTAACATGATACACACGTTACAGGTAGTGTTCATAACTAATGGCACTAATACCAAGCAAGGGAAAGCAAGCACATCCCAAGAGCAGTGTTGATTTTTTTTCCCTTTAAGAAATTATTTTTTGTTTGTTTGTTTGTTTGTTTTTTCCACTTTAATATATAAGTGATGCATTAAGTAAACTGTGGCTGCATTTCTTTGCTATATTTCTTATAAAACAAACTGTGATGTATTTAAAATACATTCTAAACATTGCAATAAACTGTAGTTACTTTTCATATATATTTATAACTTTATAACTCTATAACTGCACAAATAAGTCATTATATATCTATATGGCCTTTAAGGAAAGTTTTACCAATATGTTATTTTTATTATTCTTATTAATTTGAGATTTAGTGTAGAATCATATATATATATATATATATATATATATATATATATATGTGTGTGTGTGTGTGTGTGTGTATTCCTAAAAGCAGCCTTACACTGACTGTGGCTGTTGTGCATGAAAGGGTTAAATCTTAGGCTCTTTAGTTAAATGTATACAGTAATATTATATTTACTGTATCCTTAGACATTTTTATTACCTAAATTTCCACAGAGGGTGGTCCAAGGCGATATTTACAGATGCATATTGCTGCCACACCAGAAAAAAGAAAATAAAAAATCAGTATCATGTAATAACATGAAATGTTTATTGTTGTAAGGATATATTTTTCATGTTATAATAACATATTTTCATGTTATTACATGAAACATTTCATATTATAACGTGTTAACTTTACACTCATGTTTGAATCTATGGTTTGAATGAGGTGTATGGAGAATAAACTGGGTGATGTGGAGTATAAACTGGGTGACGTGGAGAATAAACTGGGTGATGTTGAGTATAAACTGGGTGATGTGGAGAATAAACTGGGTGATGAGGAGAATAAACTGGGTGATGTGGAGTATAAACTGGGTGATATGGGTAATAAACTGGGTGATGCTGAGAATAAACTGGGTGATGTGGAGAATAAACTGGGTGATGTGGCTCATTTCCATGATTTAATCAAGTTCTATTTCATGTTTGGGTTGAACTGCGCTAAAGTTGGAAATATTTTCACAGATTCAAACTTCCCGGATCAATAACTCTTAATAAGCAAAACATTGTTAAAACACAGTAGATGCCAAAATTCACTGCACCGGATGATGTTGAGAATAAATTGGGCAATGTGGAGTATAAACTGGGTGATGTGAGGAATAAACTGGGTAATATGGTGAATAAACTGGGTGATGTGGAGAATAAACTGGGTGATGTGGAGAATAACCTGGGTGATGTGGGGAATAAACTGGGTGATGTGGAGAATCAACTGGGTGATATGGAAAATAAACTGGATGATGTTGAGAATAAACTGGGTGATGTGGAGAATCAACTGGGTGATGTTGAAAATAAACTGGATGATATGGGTAATAAACTGGGTGATGTTGAGAATAAACTGGGTGATGTGGAGTATAAACTGGGTGATGTTGAGAATAAACTGGGTGATGTGGAGAATCAACTGGGTGATGTTGAAAATAAACTGGATGATATGGGTAATAAACTGGGTGATGTTGAGAATAAACTGGGTGATGTGGAGTATAAACTGGGTGATGTTGAGAATAAACTGGGTGATGTGGAGAATAAACTGGGTGATGTGGCTCATTTCCATGATTTAATCAAGTTCTATTTCATGTTTAGGTTGAACTGCGGTAAAGTTGGAAATATTTTCACAGATTCAAACTTCCTGGATCAATAACCCTTAATAAGCAAAACATTGTTAAAACACAATAGATGCCAAAATTCACTGCACGCATCAAAGTCTCCTGCTGGTTATACTACAGCAGTTATTTTGGAAAAAAATTTACTCATCTCATCTCATTATCTCTAGCCGCTTTATCCTTCTACAGGGTCGCAGGCAAGCTGGAGCCTATCCCAGCTGACTACGGGCGAAAGGCGGGGTACACCCTGGACAAGTCGCCAGGTCATCACAGGGCTGACACATAGACACAGACAACCATTCACACTCACACCTACAGTCAATTTAGAGTCACCAGTTAACCTAACCTGCATGTCTTTGGACTGTGGGGGAAACCGGAGCACCCGGAGGAAACCCACGCGGACACGGGGAGAACATGCAAACTCCGCACAGAAAGGCCCTCGCCGGCCACGGGGCTCAAACCCAGGACCTTCTTGCTGTGAGGCGACAGCGCTAACCACTACACCACCGTGCCGCCTGAAAAAAATTTACTTTTGCATAATTTTCGGGAATTTTTATTGGGAAAAATATTCAATAACTTTACTGACCGGGGACTTTGGATACAACATTGCCAGTCACAGCCAGATACGAGGTCAGTGGGCTCTTCTTTCTCAGGTGTTTAACAGTCATGGCGCAACTTTGGAACCAAAAGGTCACTGGTTCGATTCTGTGGACCAAGAGGAATGGCTGAAATGCCCTTGAACAAGGCACCTAACGGGTTATGTTTCCTGAAATCAGTTCAGCAACGGCTGTTTTGTTAAGTTTACTATAGACGAGTGAGCTCACTCCTTTATGTCGAGCTCTTGTGAGTCTCCCTCTTCTTATATTCGCTGCTGGTCCTGAATTGTCTTTCACTTGTTTTGTGTGCTATTTTTCCTTTATGTAGCACAAATATCTTAACCAGGGTGTCTCCCACTGGCTCTCTTTTTCTTTTAAAGAAGTACAGTATATAGCAGTGATTGATTGTGGTGACACGACAGTCAATGAGAGTGAAGCATCTCTTCTTGAGTCTTGCACTTTTTTTGACACTCTCTGCGCACTCATCTCAGAGACCAGAGTTATTAGTCCACGTGAAAAAAAATCACGTTTTAATAATATACATGATCACATTATAACTCGATACCAAATTATCATGTTAGAACATGAAAATATATTGTTATATTGTTATCAGAAGCAATTTCTAATTTTTTTTACCCCTTATTTCTTGTTCTGTCTGTCATTCCTGTAGCCTGTGTGTGTGTGGGGGGGGGAACAGGGGAAGAAAAAAAGGAAGGGGAAGAGGGGAAAAAGGGATAAAGGAAGGGAAAGGAAAGAAAAAAGGTAGTGGGAAACGGTGGCTACTTTGAAGAATCTAAAGTATGATTTTTTTAAACCACTTTTTGTTTATCGCACAATTCCATATGTGTTCGATATATTGTTTCAGAGTTTTGGTGTCTTCAGTATTATTCAGCAGTGGAGAAAATGGTAATACAGAAAAAAATCGATGAATGAGTAGAGTAGAGGTGTACACATTTGACTGGTACAGTGTATATGCTATCCTGTATGAATCACTTATGGATTTAATTTGCACTTTAGAAATCGACCTCTTTCTTTTGTTCATTCCAACCATCCATCCATCCATCTCACTACAGTGACGTAGCTGATCTGACGGCTCCAGCCATCAAAGTGTCTAGGGAACATTACAGTCGTGGTTTCCCGTTGCCTTACTGGATTATTCTAGAGGTTTTCTCTTCTCAACCATTGACACGCACGGTCAATTAGAGTCACCAATTAGTCTAACCTGCATGCCTTTGGACTGGGGGGGGGGGGGGGGGGACCGGAGCACCTAGAAGAAACCCATGCAGACACGGGGAGAACATGCAAACTCCACACAGAAAGGCCCCTGTCGGCCACTGGACTCGAACCCAGAACCTTCTTGCTGTGAGGCAACAGTGCAAATCATGACACCACCATGCTGCCCTTTGTTCATTACACAGCTTGTATTCACTGTCTATGTCTATTGTCTTACTGTATATTAGTTATAACATGAAAAATATACTGTTATAACAATAAACTTTTCACGTTATTACATGATACTGATTTTTTTTTTTTGCTGTTGCAGGCAATACACTTCTTTGAATATTAACCCAAGTCTTACTTCATGCTGAGTTACTGAGCTAAAGCCATTCCACTGAAGTGAGCAATCAAGCAGATTAATAATCATTATAAGCACTAAAGTAGTTATTATAATGACTTATATGGCGTGCAGGAAGATAAACATTTTCACCAGTATAAGAAGTGAAATGAAATCACAGACCCCACATCCCTGCTTGACTTGGAGCTCCAGTGATCTCAAGCAGGACGCGTTTTCCTCTCTCTCTCTCTCTCTCACTCCATCACTCCATCAGACTGAAGCCTCTATCCGCTGAAGTGTCATCACGTTTAAACACTTGAGTCCGTTTCAGAGGGTTTTTAAAAGTGGTGCTGTGCGTAAAAACGCCACATCGTGCGCCGCTGCACTTCCAAAAGCGACTTTCAGAGCGATTATTAGCGCTTATAAAGCTTCAGTCCATCAGATGAAGATTCTTCTTATTTATAAAGTGGAAAAAAGAAAGAGAGAGAGAGAGAGAGGAGTGCGCACTGTCCCGTCTCGTGCTTCTCTAGTGCCGCTGCTCTCGGTAGACGGAGCGCGCGCAATGCCGCTGCGGATCGACACCCGGTCGCGCGCACAGCCCGAGTAAAGCATTAACACAGTTCCGGGGTTTTCCTGTTTCCTCCCTTCCTCCTCCCTCAAAAGTGACCTCTTTATTATTCTTTCCACATTTACACGATAGAAGACTTGGAAAGATTCAGTAATCTGCTTTAACCAAGAGACAATGGTGTGCGTAATTCCTTTGCAAGCATTTACCAATAACAACAACAACAACAAGAACAAGAAGCGGGATGGCACGGTGGTGTAGTGGTTAGCACTGTCGCCTCACGGCAAGAAGGTCCTGGGTTCGAGCCCAGTGGCTGGTGAGGGCTTTTGTGTGTGGAGTTTGCATGTTGTCTGCGTGGGTATGCTCTGGTTTCCCCAACAGTCTAAAGACATGCAGCCAGGTTAGGTTAATTTGACCGTAGGTGTGAATGGTTGTTTGTCTCTTGCCCCTTTTCCACCAAAGCAGTTCCAGGGCTGGTTCGGGGCCAGTGCTTAGTTTGGAACCGGGTTTTCTGTTTCCACTGACAAAGAACTGGCTCTGGGGCCAGAAAAACCGGTTCCAGGCTAGCACCAACTCTCTGCTGGGCCAGAGGAAAGAACCGCTTATGTCAGCGGGGGGGGGGGGGCGGAGTTGTTAAGACCAACAACAATAACAAGACCGCGAAAGATCGCCATTTTTAAGCAGCAGCTGTACAAACGCAAAGTCATCCATTATTATTATTGTTGTTGTTGCTGCTGCTGCTTCTTCCGTGTTGTTTTTGCTTCGATATTCGCGCCAAGGTTTATGCAAACGTAGCGACGTAACTGACGTATACAGCGATGTAACTGACGTATACAACGACGTAACTGACGTATACAACAACGTAATGAAGTGGCTTCCCTTAGCACCGCGAGATATGGAAAAGCAAACTGGTTCTCAGCTGGCTTGCAAGTTGAACGAGTTGTGAACCAGCACCAGCACTGGCCCTGAACCAGCCCTGGAACTGATTTGGTGGAAAAGGGGTATCGGTGTCGCCCTGTGATAACCTGGCAACTTGTCCAGGCTACCCTGCCTCTTGCCCATAGTCAACTGGGATAGGCTCCAGCTTGCCTGCGACCCTGTAGAACAGGATAAGCGGCTACAGATGATGGATGGGTGGATAACAAGAAGACAGAGTCTTCTATAGCCCCCACCCTATATACCAAGTTTCAAGATATTATTTGTCACATTTTTCAAGTTCTGCTGCAGGAAACCAACCCACTGACCTCAGCAGCCCGTGGCATAAACCCACCGGACCTTTGGCCCAAGTGATGTAAAAATTAAAATTTCTCACATTTCTTAGTATCAAAAGGCACATATGCATTACTTAATCAACACGTATACCATGGTGGTGAAAGTGGTTAGCACTGTCACCTCACAGCAAGAAGGTTCTGGGTTCAGGCCCAGCAGCCGACGAGGGCCTTTATGTGTGGAGTTTGCATGTTCTCCCCATGTCTGTGTGGGTTTCCTGCCACAGTCCAAAGATATGCAGGTTAGACTAATTGGTGGCTCTAAATTGACTGTAAGTGTGAATGGTTGTTTGTGTCTCTGTGTGTATCAGCCCTGTGATGAGCTGGCGACTTGTCCAGGATGTACCCTGCCTCTCACCCATGGTCAGCTGGGATAGGCTCCAGCTTGCCCTATGACCCCCGCACAGGATATGCAGTTACAGATAAAGCAAACAAACAATCAACACATATACCATGGTGGTGTAGTGGTTAGCACTGTTGCCTCATAGCAAGAAGGTTCTGGGTTTGAGCCCAATGGCCAACGAGGGCCTTTCTGTGTGGAGTTTGCATGTTCTCCCTGTGTCTGTGTGGGTTTCCTCCAAAAACATGCAGTTAGGTTAACATGGGATGGCCTTGGGCTGAAGTGTCCAAGAGTGGTGGCATGCATGTACACAGCAGCTTTGCTCTCCTGTAATGAACTACATTTCGTTGTACATTTATGCAGTGACAATAAAGGCATTCTATTTTATTCTACCAACTTTCAAGACCATACCACTCATAGTTTTCAAGTTCTGCTCCGGAAACAAAAACTACCCCGAAGACTAACCTGAGAAACTAAGTCTGAAATTGTTTCCATGGAAACATGAAAAATTTTTAATTTCTCAAATTTCTTAGTATGAAAAGGCACATCTACATCAGCTTGTTAACATGTATACCAAGTTTCAAATCCGTATCACGAATAGTTTTGGATATATGCTCCGGAAACAAACATTGCGCTTAGAAACGAAGTCAAAATCTATTTTTTAAGTAAAAATTTGAAAAATCCTTTTTTTCAAAAATCTAAAATAGCAAATGGCACCAGTTGACATGTTGCTTGATATGTACTGTATACAAAGTTTCATGAAGATATCTTCAGTAGTTTTAAAGATATGGCCCAGAAAAAAAAACATGACCAGACAGATGGACGGCTGGACGGAACCCGTTTCTATATCCCCTGCCGAACTTAATTTGGGCGGGGGATAATAATAATAATAATAATAATAATAATAATAATAATAATAATTCATCTCATCTAGCTCCAAAGTGTACTGCATGTACAATCATGCTTAATTCATATGTTCATGAAGTGCTGTTCAGCTTGACCTCTATCTCCTGAGTGTAGGATTAACACAGACATCACACTGAGAAGGAGCACATGTTTTTAATCCAAACTCAAACAGAAGTAACCCTTCATCTTCAAAAGTCACTTGGTATGCCAAAAGCAGCATGGCAACAGGGCGAAGACTGCTGATTGCACATGGCTGGAGCAGCTTAAACGGTGCCTCAGTCTACCCTCTTCAAGCAGCTAGGGAAGTATAAAGAAGTGCCACCACAAGTTGGGTTCTTTCAGAGTACGTCGACTGATTCTCCCTTCCTCACTCTTCATAGGCCACTTCACCAATGCCGAAGAGGAGGACTACTGAGATCTTAGCATGCTTACTGACCATCGCCTCTCCTCCTGCTTCCAGTGGCAGACCATCTAATGCGACCCCACGTTAGGCCAGCTCTGGCCCTCCGACACCTCCACCTACTCCATGACTCTCACCCCTTGCACTTCCCTACCTTTCTCATTCATTAAAAGAGCATTTATTTTCACCACTAGTCCTTCAGTTGTGTGTCTGTGTACCACAAGACCAATCAGTTGCATCCAGGGGTAATTTACCATATCCATTCTGTCCATACTGTCATGTTTTGGGGACCCTGAGAACTCAGAGGAAACCCACACAGTTTTTCTGGTCCAAAAATACACTTTCGACCTCACCGAAACATCATAGACATCCTGGACATTTTGAAGGCCAAATTTCTGCCTGGAAAATTTTGGGCTGCACACAAATGATTTAATGTCAGATTTACAGTAACTTCCTTTGGTCCAGTTTCACTTTGGCTTGTATTTCCTGCATACAGAGGCTTGGTAGTGTAATGCAGCAGGTCCATCCAGCCATCCATTTTCTGCTGCTTATCTGGGTCTGGGTCATGGGAGTAGCAGCCCAAGCAGAGCAGCCCTGACCTCCCTCTCCCTGGCCACTTCCACCAGCTCTTCTGGGGAAATACCAAGGCATTCCCAGGCCAGCCAAGAGATGTAATCTCTCCAGCGTGTCCTGGGTCTGCCCTGGGGTCTCTTCCTGGTGGGGCATGCCCAGAGAACCTCCCTTGGGAGGCGTCCAGGGAGCATCCTAACAAGGTGCCCAGACCACCTCAACTGACTCCTTTCAATGTGGGGGAGCAGCGGTTCGACTCCGAGTCTCTCCCGAATGACCAAGCTTCTCACCCTGTCTCTAAGGGAGAGCCCAGCCACCCTATGGAGAAAACTCATTTCAACCGCTTGTATCCATGATCTCATTCTTTCAGTCACTACCCACAGCTCGTGATCATAGGTGAGCTTGCTACCTCAAGTGGAGGAGTTTAAGTATCTTGGGGTCTAATGCAGCAGGTAGAACTCAGAATCCATAATCTGAGCATCTGGTATGAAAATCTGGTGGACTGACACATTATTTCAATGTAAACAAATACATATGATGTGAAAGCTACACTTGCTGTGTGAGCTGTATGAAATATTCAAGAAATTGACCAGAAACTGATTAATGTAGCAATCCAAATGTCCTGAATGACAGAATCATCACATTTGCATATCAATAAAATTCAGGGTGTGTGTAATAATCCCACAAGTAGATGAACCTGGCTGGTTCTGCTTATGTTTAGAGTTTTGGTCCTCTGAGATGTGATGAGAATAGTGAAAGAAAGAAGCTTAGAGTGGCAATGGATAGCCTCAACATTTTAGAAAATTAGAAATTTAAATAACTTCATCTCACTTGACAAATTGCATTTTGAAGTATCTTAGAAACACACTGAATAAAAAAAAACACTTGAATGATAAATGTGCACAGCACCACATGCTGCACCATCCAAATCAAATCAGTTTTTACACTTTGTCTCTGCTCACTTCTAGTAGTTAAACAGCAAAGATTGTTAAATACTGACATACACGTACAGTGCCTCGAAAAAGTATTCATACCCCTTGAACTTTTTTCACATTTTTCCACCTTACAACCACGAACTTAGAAGTTTTTTATTAAGATTTTATGTGATAGACCAACACAGAGTAGCACATAATTGTGAAGTGGATGATGGACTCACTTAAAATAGATAGATTTAGCAACATCAGACATGGGCTGCATGGTGGTGTAGTGGTTAGCACTGTCGCCTCACAGCAAGAAGGGTCTGGGTTCGAGCCCAGTGGCTGTCTTTCTGTGTGGAGTTTGCATGTTCTTGCCGTGTCTGCGTGAGTTTCCTCCGGGTGCTCCGGTTTCCCCCACAGTCCAAAGACATGCAGGTTAGGTTAATTGGTAGCTCTAAATTGACCATAGGTGTGAGTGGTTGTTTGTCTCTGTGTGTCAGCCCTGCAATGACCTGGCGACTTGTCCAGAGTGTACCCCGCCTCTCATCCAGAGTCAGCTGGGATAAGCTCCAGCTCGCCCACGACCCTGCACAGGATAAGCAGTTACGGATAATGGATGGCTAGGCCCTTCCTTTAGGTAGGTACACAAAAACCTCATTGTTGGAATAATTTGAACATAAGGAATAACATGTGATCTATCTTTAATTAGATGGGGAACATGAAGGACAAATTACTACAGTAGCTATATAAAGGTCACAGGTTAATTAATGTAAGTGTAGAACCTTGTTAATTAGGGCAGTCAAAAACAAAACCTGAATCACCATCCATACTGGAACAACAAAACATGCAGGGAATGTGAAAAGGGTGAATCATTATCCAAACAAGCAAACTATAGTCAAAATTATTTAATATAGATAGAGTAAGAAGTGTGTGGCAGCGGGGGCGTGGTCAAGCATCGGTCTGTGACCGAAGGACGGAGTCAGGGAAGGTAAGTGGCAGAATCACTGCACCTGATGTTAATTAATGTGTTTGTGTGTCTTCCCCAGTGACCGCGCCCTATTTAAGGAGAGAGAGCGAGAGCAGAGGGAGCTCTCTCCCCAACCAGACGACTAATGTGTATGCGTGTGTCTGAGTGTCTGGGAGAAGTGTATGCTGAAAAGTGTCACAATAAAAAAGAGTTTTGTGAACTCAGTTCTGGCCTGCCATCCTTCTGTGCTCCACCCACCCTTATGAACTGTCACAAAGTGTTTTATCCCTCAGCAGTCTCCTTTGAACTTAATAAGACAGAACTTGTAATAAGACAGAACTTGTGAAATGTAACTGAATTGTCTTGGCCAGCCCTAAAGGTCCCATTTGCATCCCATCATTGCTGAGGAGTGTGCTCCCATCACCCAATCAAGCATGCAGCCAGAGCAGGTCATGATATTTTTTAACCATATTAACATGCCATTGTTGTGTATTATGCCTGATGTCAAGACTCTCGTCTCTGCGAGCCTACCACACAGACTTAATACTTGTGTCATTTTTAGGGCATACCTAACAACCTGTGTTTTCTCTCTCTCTCTCTCCCTCCCCCCCAGTCTGTCCCTCTGAGTTACATGTTGGTCCTGAGATTGAGATGCTGACCTCTTCTGCCCCTCGGACCTGCTTGATCCATCCTGGTGCCCTGTGTCTGGTTGGAGTTTTATCACATCGCTCCTGTGGAGGACGGCCCCATGAGGACAGTTGAAAGTTACACCTGGAGGACGCTCTGGACTCTTACAGTAATGCTTTTATGGCTGAGGACTACAGCTGACTTGCTAACTTTAGGACTGCAGTTGTCATGAACAGTTTTGCACTCAAGTTTCCATCAATGAAGAGTTACAACATCAACAAAACTGTCTTCATGTTAAAACTGTTAATGTTATAGTCATGCTGTCTGTTGTTGCCCAAATGAGGATGGGTTCCCTTTTGAGTCTGGTTCCTCTCGAGGTTTCTTCCTCATGTCGTCTGAGGGAGTTTTTCCTTGCCACCATCGCCACAGGCTTGCTCATTGGGGATAGATTAGGGACAAAATTAGCTCTTGTTTTAAGTCGTTCAAATTCTGTAAAGCTGCTTTGCGACAATGTTTATTGTTAAAAGCGCTATACAAATAAACTTGACTTGACTTGACATGCTATCAAGACACCACAAAAAGCAAACTCATCTATCCTCAGGAATTTTCTGTGGCACAGGAGACTCGTTCCTCTTCCTAAATGTTAAACAAACATCTCTTCATCAAAATTTTTTTACCCCCTGATATGTAACTTGTTACTGTAGAAACTAGAAGGGCACTCGGTATAGTGCATACCTCTGCCAAATATCCACAAAAAATCATGGATCCACATATGCATCTGGATCCTGGATCCACATGCATATCTGGATTTGCATCAAAATCTAATTGTTCTTTGGACCATGGCTCACTTTTCCTTCAAATTCCATCAAAATCTGTTAACTACTTTTTGAGTTTCATTGGAAAAAGACAAAAAAAAATCATGCATCCCTAATCTGGATCCTGGATCCACATACATATACATATACAGATTTGCATCAAAATCTAAACTACTGTTCATTGGCCCATGGTTCACCTTTCCTCCAAATTTCATCAAAATCTGTTCAATATTATAGTAGTAATGGTTTTATTAAGAATACAACTTCATATCACCACAGTCGCAGCCCAAGGGCTGAATTGATGTTGTGACATTACAAAATACGACTGTTAACATTAAAAATAACACAAAAGATCAATATTCAGACTTATACTCCTAATTAAAACATAGGAAGAACATTTGAACAATTAAGTGTTGATTAAACAAACCATGTGCGGGATGGCACTAGTTCTGTAACGTTCAGTTCGACACTTAAGAATGTCCAGATTGCTAGCAGAACGGGTTTGATGGCAGCTAATGTTCACTCTTGTAGGCAGTAGAAGATGGCGATATTGTTCAGACACTAAGAGTGATTTGGCAAATCTTTCCTCCAAATTTAATCAAAATCTGTTCAATATTTTTTGAGTTTTGTTGGGAAAAGACAAAAAAAAATCCTGGATCCGTACACATCTTGATCCACATACAGATCTCGATTTGCATCAAAATCAAAACTACTGTTCATTGCCCCATGGTTCACCTTTCCTCTAAATTCCATCAAAATCCATTAATTACTTTTTTGAGTTTTGTTGGGAAAAGACAAAAAATAAATAAATCCTGGATCTGTACACACATCTGGATCTTGGATCCACATATAGATCTGGATTTGCATCAAAATCAAAACTACTGTTCTTTGGCCCATGGTTCACCTTTCCTCCAATTTTCATCAAAATCTGTTCACTACTTTTTGAGTTATGTTGGGAAAAGACAAAAAAAATATACTGGATCTGTACACATATCTGGATCCAGGATCCACATACAGAGCTGGATTTGCATAAAAATCGAAACTACTGTTATTTGGCTCATGCTTCATCTTTCCTCTAAATTCCATCAATATCTGTTCACTATTTTTTGAGTTACATTGGGAAAAGGAAAAAAAATCCTGGATCCGTACACACATCTGGATCCTGGATCCACATACAGATCTTGATTTGCTGTTCACTGGCCCATAGTTCACGTTTCCTCCAAATTTTATCAAAATCTGTTCACTACTTTTTGAGTTACATTGGAAAAAGACAAAAAAAAATCATGCATCCCTAATCTGGATCCTGGATCCACATACATATACATATACAGATTTGCATCAAAATCTAAACTACTGTTCATTGGCCCATGGTTCACCTTTCCTCCAAATTTCATCAAAATCTGTTCAATATTATAGTAGTAATGGTTTTATTAAGAATACAACTTCATATCACCACAGTCGCAGCCCAAGGGCTGAATTGATGTTGTGACATTACAAAATACGACTGTTAACATTAAAAATAACACAAAAGATCAATATTCAGACTTATGCTCCTAATTAAAACATAGGAAGAACATTTGAACAATTAAGTTTTGATTAAACAAACCATGTGCGGGATGGCACTAGTTCTGTAACGTTCAGTTCGACACTTAAGAATGTCCAGATTGCTAGCAGAACGGGTTTGATGGCAGCTAATGTTCACTCTTGTAGGCAGTAGAAGATGGCGATATTGTTCAGACACTAAGAGTGATTTGGGAAATCTTTCCTCCAAATTTAATCAAAATCTGTTCAATATTTTTTGAGTTTTGTTGGGAAAAGACAAAAAAAATCCTGGATCCGTACACATCTGGATCCACATACAGATCTCGATTTGCATCAAAATCAAAACTACTGTTCATTGCCCCATGGTTCACCTTTCCTCAAAATTCCATCAAAATCCATTAATTACTTTTTTGAGTTTTGTCGGAAAAAGACAAAAAATAAATAAATCCTGGATCTGTACACACATCTGGATCTTGGATCCACATATAGATCTGGATTTGCATCAAAATCAAAACTACTGTTCTTTGGCCCATGGTTCACCTTTCCTCCAATTTTCATCAAAATCTGTTCACTACTTTTTGAGTTACGTTGGGAAAAGACAAAAAAAAATATCCTGGATCTGTACACATATCTGGATCCAGGATCCACATACAGAGCTGGATTTGCATAAAAATCGAAACTACTGTTATTTGGCTCATGCTTCACCTTTCCTCTAAATTCCATCAAAATCTGTTCACTATTTTTTGAGTTACATTGGGAAAAGAAAAAAAAATCCTGGATCCATACACACAGGATCCTGGATCCACATACAGATCTTGATTTGCTGTTCACTGGCCCATAGTTCACCTTTCCTCCAAATTTCATCAAAATCTGTTCACTACTTTTTGAGTTACATTAGAAACAGGCAAAAAAAAAAAATCCTGGATCCGCATACATACCTGGATTTGCATCAAAATCTAACCAATTGTTCTTTGGACCATGGCTCACCTTTCCTCAAAATTTCCTCAAAATCCACTCACTAATTTTTGAGTTACGTTGAGAACAGACAAACAAACTAACTAACTAACTAACAAACAGAGGCAAAAACATAACCTGCTCCAACAAAGTAATCTTTCAGAACGAGTGCATATATACTGGTACATATAAACCTGTGTTTCATCCTGCAGGTAGAACTAGTGTCAGAGAAGCGCTGTTGTAGAAAATGATTCAACAGCTTCTGACTGATCAGAATTGAGAATTTAACAGCACTGCACTCTCAATGGATGCAGAATACTGATGTACAGTGCTGTGCACAAATCTTAGGCACATGTAAAGAAATGCTATAGACCAAAAATGGCTTCAAACATAATGAAGTGAAATGATTCAACATAAAAAATACTATAAACAGTAAGCAGTAAGGCATAATAAATTAAACAAAGTCAATATTTGGTGTGAGACGACCTTTTGCTTTGAAAAAAAAATAGTCTCAGGTACAATGAGTGCAGTTTTATAAGGAAATGAGCTGTAGGTTTTACTGAGCATCTTGCAGAACCAGCCACAGTTCTTCTGGACACTTTGACTGTCACACTTGCTTCTTAAATTTTGTACCAAGACCCAGTAGCCTTCATTATGTTTTCTTTTTTAATCTGAAAAGTGCTCTCTTATGGAATATGCTGCTCGGATACAAACTTTTTTTTTCCTGTAACATTTAATTTTGTGTTCAAAAATGAATGTTTGGAACTCTAAAATGTTTCTGTACTGACTTGATAATATAGAAGTCATAAAATAGAAATCTATAACAAAGTTTGTATGAAAAAAAAACAAATAGGGTACCAAAGACTTATAGGGTAACATAGTACTGTGTGTATATATAGAGTATAAAGGCACAGTTAAAGCAGCCAATGATAAAGTATAAATACAATGTCATTTCAGTGTGACTTGGGTAACAGGTGGAAAAAGTACTGTGAAATTAAATGTAAGTGAGTACACAGTACAGTGCCTTGCAAAAGTATTCATACACCTTGAACTTTTTCACATTTTTCCACCTTACAACCACGAACTTAAAAGTTTTTTATTGAGATTTTATGTGATAGACCAACACAGAGTAGCACATAATTGTGAACTGAAACAAAAATGATAAATGGTCTTCAATATTTTAAACAAATAAAAATCTGAAAAATGTGGTGTGCATTAGTATTCAGCCCCCTGTCCTCTGATACCTCTAAATACAATCCAGTGCAATCAATTGCCTTCAGAAGTCATCTAATTAGTTAATAGAGTCCTACTGTGTGTAATTTACTCTCAGCATAAATACACTTGTTCTGTGAAGGCCTCAGTGGTTTGTTAGAGAACACTGAAGAACAAAGAGCATCATGAAGACCAAATAACTCACTAGACAGGTCAGGGATACAGTTCTGGAGAAGTTTAAAGCAGCGTTAGGTTATAAAAAAAATATCCCAAGCTCTGAACATCTCAAGAAGCACTGTTCAATCCATCATTCAAAAATGGAAAAAGTATGGCACAACTGCAAACCTACCAAGACATGGCCGTCCACCTAAACTGACAGAGTGAGCAAGGAGAGCACTGGTCAGAGAAGCAGCCGAGAGGCCCATGATCACTCTGGAGGAGCTGCAGAAATCCACAGCTCAGGTGGGAGAATCTGTGCACAGGACAACTATAAGTCGTACACTCCACAAATCTGGCCTTTTTGAAAGAGTGGCAAGAAGAAAGCCATTATTGAAAGACAGGCATAAGAAGCCATGTAGGGGACACAGCAAACATGTGGAAGAAGGCGCTTTGGTCAGATGAGACCAAAGTTGAACTTTTTGGCCTAAATGCAAAGCACTATGTGTGGCGGAAAACTAACACTGCTCATCACCCTGCACACACCATCCCCACTGTGAAACATGGTGGTGGCAGCATCATGCTATGGGGATGCTTTTCTTCAGCAGGGACAGGGAAGCTGGTCAGAGTTGATGGGAAGATGGATGGAGCTAAATACAGGGCAATCCTGGAAGAAAACCTGTTGGAGGCTGCAAAAGACTTGAGACTGGGAACGAGATTCATCTTCCAGCAAGACAATGACCCTAAACATACAGCCAGAGCTACAATGGAATGGTTTAGATCAAAGAATATTCATGTATTAGAATGGCCCAGTCAAAGTCCAGACCTAAATCCCATTGAGCATCTGTGGCAAGACTTGAAAATTGCTGTTCACAGACGCTCTCCATCCAATCTGGCTGAGCTTGAGCTATTTTGCAAAGAAGAATGTGCAAAAAATTTCAGTGTCTAGATGTGCAAAGCTGGTAGAGACATACTGTACCACAAAAGACTTGCAGCTGTAATTGCAGCAAAAAGTGGCTCTGCAAAGTATTGACGCAGGTGGGCTGAATACTAATGCACATCACATTTTTCAGATTTTTATTTGTTTAAAATTTTGAAGACCATTTATCATTTTCGTTTCACTTCACAATTATGTGCTACTCTGTGTTGGTCTATCACATAAAATCTCAATAAAAAAACTCTTAAGTTTGTGGTTGTAAGGTGGAAAAATGTGAAAAGTTCAAGGGGTATGAATACTTTTGCAAGGCACTGTATATGATGTATCAAAATCTAATTAGAAGTGAAAGAATCCAGCCAAAAATGTACTACGGTTGCTACTTTTAAATGTACTCAAATATTCCAGTTCATCAGTTTTAATGGATTAAATGAAATAATTCATAGCAGAAGATTAATTGGCATGAGACTGAAACTATATCTTGGTATATACTGATGAAATTGATGGATGTTTTAAACTGAAATATAAATTAAAAATAATTTCCTTCTGTAGATGAGTAACGTATTCATTGGCTGGATGAGGGAAAAGGAGGCTTTTGAGATTTGCAATGAGTACTTTGAAGGTCTAAATGAAAATGTAAGAAGTAAAAAGTATGTTTTATTCCTTGGGAATGTCATCAAGTCAGAGTGCATGCATTCAGTTTCAAATAACACTAAAGTAAAGTAGAAATATCTCCAAATAATACTTAAAAAATGCTTAGGAACGAAACAATTGCTCAAGTAATTTCTAACCCTGAGTTCAGTATTGTACAAACTGTTGGAGCTGAAAAACAAAAGTAGTGCAAGACGAAGTTGAAAAAGTATGAGCTTTGAGAATGATATCTTTGACAAGCACAGCGATGCATGAAAGTGAGAAAGAAATAGAGGAGAAAGAAAATCAAGAGGCATCTGATAAAACAACCACTGCCCTGAATCAGCTCCCAACTTTTACCCGAAACTCAGTGTTTTATCAGAAATTTCGAGACCAGTGAAGTGATTCAAACTGGTGACTCAGTATGGTGTAAAGCCATATACGTACATCCTATTTCAACAACCACCACGTTTTGAAAGGAAACATTTTAAATAAACAACCCGATAAATTCTTCAAAAATCATTTGTATTTTCAGAAACATGAATAAATACATCTTCCCACAAAGAAAGGCTTTGTAGTTTAGATATTTAATCTAAAAGTTGGGGCACTGTGTAATAGGATGCATCAGTTGCCCTCACTTTCATAAAATCTGATGCATTTTTGTTTGGGTGTTCCTTTTCACCAATAAAGACATCCTGTAAAATGTTTTGACCATATTCAAAAGTCTAATGGCGGCACCATGAGGTTCATTTTTTTGCCAAAAAACGCTTATTTTATGTTTTCGTGTAAGGTTTGAATCACAATGTTGGACTCCATTTATTGATTTCTTGTGACCCAGAGATCATGTTAAGAACCTTCGCAAGGGATTGAGAAGCATTAATGTGATTCATAATACATCTGTATTGTTTAAAAGTAGTTGAACAATGATTCAATGAACAGCTTAAACTCAAACTGTGCTTGATAATATATTTAGAATATGTACTAAAAATGTGTATCTAAGATATTTGGTATACTCTATAAGGTGCCATAATGTTTCATGAAAAGTGATCGAAATTTTGTCATAAAATAGCAGCTTTTTCCATAACTTTGAGCTCCTGGTGCCACCATTAAACTTTTGAATTTTGTCAAAATATTTCACCCAGTGTGTTTTCTTACCAAAAGGAACATAAAAACAAAAATGCATCATGATTGGAGGAACTTTTCATTTTTAGGGGGCAACTGATGCACCCTACTGTGTAAAACATAAATAAAAACATAGACAAGGTGAGTTCCTCCTTGTGCTATAGAGCTCCTTCATGGTCCAGTGAGGGAGGAGGGACCCTACTGGCTTTACCCTTGCTGAAGACATCCGTGTGCACCTGGTAACACTCAGGAATGTGGGCTGTGGTGGAGACTTCAGGGCTCTCCACAGTTTTGGAAGCAACTGTGAGCTTAAGTATGCAGAGACAAGTTCATAGTTTCATAGAAATGAATTGATATGTAATATGATATGGTACAGAGGGAAAAACAGCACCTTTTCTTCATTAAAGTTAGGTCACTTAAATAGTATTGCAGTAATAAACATCTGTTTTTACTACACAATAATACTGCATAATTAACATGATCGTTTGTAGGAATTCCTGGGTGCGTTTACATGTCTGATGTTCCATCCATCCATTATCTGTAACCGCTTATCCTGTGCAGGGTTGCAGGCAAGCTGGAGCCTATCCCAGCTGACTATGGGCAAGAGGCGGGGTACACCCTAGACAAGTCACCAGGTCATCGCAGGGCCGACACATAGAGACAAACAACCATTCACACTCACACCTAGGGTCAATTTAGAGCCACCAATTAGCCTAACCTGCATGTCTTCGGACTGTGGGGGAAACCGGAGCGCCCAGAGGAAACTCACGCAGACACGGTGAGAACATGCAAACTCCACACAGAAAGACGGCCACTGGGCTCGAACCCAGACCCTTCTTGCTGTGAGGCGACAGTGCTAACCACTACACCACCATGCAGCCCACGTCTGATGTTGCTAAATCTATCTAGTTTAAGTGAGTCCATCATCCAGGGAGAGAGTCACACAGCTGGAAGGCATAAATAGATCTTAGGTGTCATTAGTTAACTCCCTGGTTGTGTTTCCTGTATTCAGCAGTTTTATACAGGATACTAATCTTCAGATTAGAGAAGAGCCAGTGAGCATTGTTTGGAAAGATAGAGTAAAAGTGTGTGTGAGTGTGTTGTTGATGGGGAGATGGCTTGTGTGGAAAAAAAAATAAAAAAATGAAACAGAGAGAGACCAGAGACACAAGATAAGGCACAAGCTTTGGAAGGCTGAAGTAAACGGTTAAATTATTTTTGTAGAGCTGTCGCACTGAGAGACAGGGGTTACGTGAGTAGGTGTCCTATTTGCACATAGCACTTTTCCTCTCACCATGCTTTCTCTCCCCCATGCACAAATCATGCTAATTTTCCAAATAGAACCTTTTCCATGATAGAAATTCTGAATTCTAGTTTCTGATCAGTCAGAACTACATTACAGGCATTTGGCAGATGCTCTTATCCAGAGCGGCATACAACATACGTTGGAGGTTAGGTGCCTTCTTCAGCCATTCCTGCTGGTCCAAGGAATCAAACTGGCAAGCTTTTGGTCCCAAAGCTGCTTCTCTAGATAGGTAGGTGGGTGGGTGGGTGGGTGGGTAGGTACTTTATTAATCCCAGAGGGAAATTCAAGGTATCCAATAACATTTCCGCATTGCACAAGATCAATACAAAAACTAAATAGCATCATACTGAACTAAAATACAAATATACTATAAAATACTATAAAAAATACCAAAGAAATAAAACATTACCAGTAAAAGCAAGTAATAGGATATACAGCTCTCAGTGTGGGAGGTAGTGAGGTATTGCAGTTGGCAGTAACCAGTCACAGTGCAAATAAGAGTGTAATGAGCAGTGCAAATGCTTTGTGGACAGTTACATACATGTGCAGTGTGTTTACTGTTATATGGTAGATAAAATGTATAGTATATTACATGTTAGGCATAGTTAAAGTATATATCAGTACATATAGTATATGTAATAATGTGATAGTATACGATATATAATATTAAGTATATAAATATTAAGTTAGTATATATAGCAGTATGTATAATATATAAGTAAGTAGGTACATTATAACAGTATATAATAATAAAGTATATAATAAGGTAAAGTACAACATACCGGCTTATCTACAAATATCTGTATATACCCATCTATGCATATAATGTACATCTATGTAAGCAGCAGAAAAGTGCAATGGACATGAAATGAGCAGTGTAACTAGTCCTGAGTACAGCAGAGTAAGAGAGTCTTATTTTTGCTGAGCCGGGAGGAGTTGAACAGGAGTTGGCCTGAGGGACAAAAGACTTCCTGAATCTGTTCGTGGTGCAGGGCAGGGACAACAGTCTACCACTGAACGAGCTCCTCTGCCTGATGATGGCGCCGTGCAGAGGGTGGTGAACATTGTCCATGATTGAAAGCAGTTTGCTCAGGGCCCTTCTCTCTGCCACTGATGTAAGGGACTCCAGCTCAGTTCCCAGCACAGAGCCAGCTTTCCTCACCAGCCTGTTGAGCCGTCCAGCGTCTCTCTTCTTAATGCTGCCTCCCCAACACACTACAGCACAGAAGAGGACACTGGCTACCACAGACTGGTAGAACATCAGCAGCAGTTTTCGGCAGATCCTGAAGGATCCGAGCCTCCTCAGAAAGTAGATTCTGCTCTGACCCTTTCTGTAGAGGGTGTCAGTGTTCACTGTCCAGTCCAGCTTGTCATCCAGATGTATACCCAGGTATTTGTAGGTCCTGACCATCTCCACATCGACCCCCTCAATAGAGATCAGCTGCAGAGTCGAAGGGGCTGGATGGTGTTAAAGGCACTGGAGAAGTCAAAAAATATGATCCTCACTGTGCTGCTCCCCTTGTCCAGATGAGAGTGAGTCCTGTGCAGAAGATAGAGGATGGTGTCATCCATTCCCACCTTCTCCCGGTATGTGAACTGCAGTGGGTCCTCAGCATGGTGGACCTGGGGTCTGAGGAGGTTCAGCAGCAGTTGCTCCATGGTCTTCATCACGTGTGATGTCAAGGTGACTGGCCTGTAGTCATTTAGTTCCTTTGGATGTGTTTTCTTGGGAACTGGAATGAGGCACGATGTCTTCCACATGACAGGAACCCTCCTGAGGCGAAGGCTCAGGTTAAAGACATGTTGGAGGGGCTCCCCCAGTTGGGCAGCGCAGGCCCTCAGCATCCTGGGATGCACCTTGTCCGGGCCTGCTGCCTTCCTAGGGTGGAGTCTCCTCAGCTCTCTCCTGACTTGGTCTGTGGTGAAGATGGGGGGACTGGGGGAGTGGACGTGTATTCTGTCTGCAGGAGGTGTTGATTGCTTTGATGATGATGATGTTGGTGGTAGGGGTGAGGGCTGATTTGCCGGTGATGGTGACAAGGTGACAACTGCTGCAGGAGGAGGGGAGGAGGGGGCAGCAGGAGCAGGACAATCAAACCTGTTGAAGAAGTAGTTAAACTGGTTTGCCCTGTCCAAGCCCCCATCTGCTGAGCTGCCGCTGTTCTTCTTGCAGCCTGTGATGGTTTTCATCCCATCCCAGACCTCCTTCATGTTGTTTTCTTGCAGTTTCTGTTCCACCTTTTTCCTGTATGACTCCTTGGCCTCTTTTAGCGGGACTTTGAGTTCCCCCTGTACATGCTTCAGCTCTGACCTGTCTCCGTCTTTGAACGCCCTCTTCTTTTGGTTGAAGAGGCCCTTGACTTCACTGGTAATCCAGGGCTTGTTTGGAAAGCAGTGTACAGTTTTTGTGGGAACAGCAACATCCCTGCAAAAGTTCAAGTAGTCTAACAGTACATTCCAGTCAGTTGTCTTGAAGCAGTCCTTAAGAGTTTCCTCTGCCTCAGGAGACCAGGCCCTGAATGAACGCATGGTGGTGGGCTGCCTCAGAACCATTGGTTTGTACTGAGGCTGTAGAAGAACCAGATTATGGTCAGATCTCCCCAGTGGTGGTAGTGGGATTGCCGTGTATGCGTCCCTTACATTGGCATACAATAGGTCTATGGTCCTGTTTTTCCTAGTGGGACAGTCCACAAACTGAAGAAAGGCAGGGAGAGTGGAGTCCAGAGTGACATGGTTAAAATTCCCAGAGATCGTGAAGAAAGCCTTGGGGTGTTGTGTCTGCAGCGCTGCTATGATGGAGTGAATGACATTACACGTGGCCTGCGCGTCCGCACATGGAGGAATGTAAACACAGGTGAAAATGGTATGTGTTAGGGTTTTGCTGGGAATCGAACACGGGTTGCTGGTGTAGTAATCCAGCAAACCCCCACTAGGCCACCAGGGGAATGACTCAAGTGCAGAGGAGTGAGGCAAAAGTAGAATAGAAAAAACAGTTTATTTACAATGCTCAAAAAGTCCAAGGCAAAAAGGTATAATCCAAACGCTCAGAAGATAAACGGGAAAAAATAAAAAATCCAAAAGTTCAAAGTCAAATCAAAAGCCAAAAGTCAGAAAAGAAAAGGCAAAAATGCAAACGCTCAGAAGATCCAGAATGTAAAGTACATAGTCCAAAAGAAAGCAAAATACCAAAAAACACAAGGGCATAAGCAAGGTACACGGGACAGAGGTTACTAGCCATAAGCAGCACAAAGACTCCGTGACTAGAGGCCAAACTGAGGGAGTATAAATACACAAAATAAATTGAACACAGGTGACGATAATGAGGACTAGCGGGACACAAGCACATGAAAAACAAAAGCACATGGCTGTCAAAAACAAACACAAAACACAGAAGCAGTGGCGGCCTCTAGAGGCCAAAACAAACATGACAAGATAAAAACATAACAGCGGCCTCTAGAGGCCAAGACAGTCCCCAGTCCTAACAGCGTGTGTAAACTCCCAAGGCATGTAATACGGTTGGAGACTCACCGCTAACAGTTCAATGTCCCAGCAGCAGATGATTACCTTAATGTTTACGTGTCCCGGGTTGCACCATCTGGTGTTAATAAACAGTGCGAGTCCCCCACCTTTGTGCTTGCTGCTCAGCTTCACGTCCCTGTCCACTCTCACTGTAGTGAATCCAGGTAGCTCCACATTAAAGTCCAGTGTGTCATTGTTAAGCTACATCTCCGTGAAACACAACAAACTACACTCCTTGTAGAGCCTCTGGGTTTTCACCAGTCCTGCCAGCTCATCAGTTTTGTTGGTTAGCGAGTTCACATTCCCCATAAGCACCGATGGAACCAAGGGTTTGTACCTCCACCACCCCTCCATCTTCTTAGCCTTGCACTTGGCCCAGGCTCTGCAGCCCCGGTACCTCCTCCTCAGTTCTGCAGGTACTGAGTGGACAATGCCCTCGCATCCCCTCGGTCATAGGGCAAGCAGTTGTTCCTGAGTATAACCACGAAAATCTCCACTGCGATGACACCAGAAATATCCATAGGATATAACAATAATACACACCAGATGTGTGTAGTTGTAAAAAGACTGGGAAAAAACCCATTAGGCAATGACTTCCTCGAAAGTTGTTTAATTTTCTATAACATCAGCTCTGACAATTGTTCCAGCCAGAAAACTAAATATTAATGCACTTGTTCTTATATGTTACAGTTTCTATAGATGCAGCTCATTCTGCTGCCACAAGCTGCCACTGTTGGGCCCTTGAGCAAGGCCCTTAACCCTCTCTGCTCTGCATCATAGCTGACCCTGTGCTTTGACCCCAATTTCTTAACAAGCTGGGATATGCAAAGCAAAGAATTTCACAGTGCTGTAATGCACAACCCCAAATCAGAAAAAGTTGGGACGGTATGGAAAATGCAAATTAAAAAAAACAAGCAATGATTTACAAATTTACTTTGACTTGTATTTCATTGCAGACAGTATGAACCCAATATATTTCATGTTTTGTGGGTCAACTTCATTTCATTTATTAATATACATCCATTCCTGTGTTTCAAACCTTCAACACATTCCAGAAAAAGTGTGTGGGGGGGGGCAAATTAAGGCCTATTAATGAAGCGAAACAATTAAATAATGATGTGATTTGAAACAGGTGATGTCAACAGGTGATTGTAGCAGAGCTCCATACTTAAAGGGCACATCTTGGGTATATTTAGGAGCAAGATCAATGTAATTCTCTTATTTTATATTAAATTTTGGTGAAATATCTGTCACATTTTGCATTTTGTGCAATTTTTTTACCTTGCGCAATACCAGAAAAATTCAGTTGAAATCAAGCCATTTGAGGCGAATTGGTCTGCCTCTGAAAAAACTTGGCATTTGGATTTCCCGGCAAACATTGATTTTCATGACGTCACGTGCAGGACGCATCCTTCTGAATCTCATGTCAGCGTTGGTTTGTTTATGAGAATACGACCTGGTGGTTTTCTGCAAATTTCTTGAACGTTATCACATAATTATTAAAATGGTTAATGGATGTATCGTAGGAGGGTGTAGCAACACCAATCTTGATGGGATTAGTACTCATCGTTTTCCAAAAGACCGAACAACGAGAGAGAAATGGGAGTGCTTCATGCGAGGCACCCAGAAAAACTGGCAACATGCAACAGACCACAGCATCATATGCGGGGCTCAATTCATAAAGCCCGATGACTTTGAGAACTATTTGCAGTGGGAAATGGGCTTCAAGAAGTAACTTGATCTGAAAAAAGACCATACTTGCCAACCCTCCCAATTTCAGTGGGAGGCTCCCGATTTTAACCTCTGTCTCCTGCCTCCCGATTGTATTTGTTAAAAACTGGATATTCTCCTGGTTTTGGGAAATCCCTACCGCCAAATTAAAAATACTCCCGATTACATCCAATCAGAATCCTATGAAAAACACTGCTGACGTCAACTGATTTTTAACCAATCAACGAACAGAATGACAGTCACTTCCATAATGTAGGATTCACCCAGGCTATCCGACATTTTTTACAAGCAGTCATTCATCATGGCCACTAAACCCAATACCACACGGCAAAAATATGAATGCACATACCAGGTTTCATGGGAGAATGAATTTCCATGGATAAGCAAATGTTCGACCAGCCAGACCAACGTATTTTGCAAGGTAAGACTACAAAGCGATTCATTTATCCCAATTATTCAATTGCGATTCAATTATCCCAATCTTATGGTGGGGTAAAAGCAGGTAAATTACATATTCTTCAAAACTACAATAGGTCATTCACACCCTTTTATGCAAATTCTTAATGTTATCTTATTTCTCATCTCATTATCTCTAGCCGCTTTATCCTGTTCTACAGGGTCGCAGGCAAGCTGGAGCCTATCCCAGCTGACTACGGGCGAAAGGCAGGGTACACCCTGGACAAGTCACCAGGTCATCACAGGGCTGACACATAGACAACCATTCACACTCACGGTCAATTTAGAGTCACCAGTTAACCTAACCTGCATGTCTTTGGACTGTGGGGGAAACCGGAGCACCTGGAGGAAACCCGCGCGGACACGGGGAGAACATGCAAACTCTGCACAGAAAGGCCTTCGCCGGCCACCGGGCTCGAACCCGGACCTTCTTGCTGTGAGGCAACAGCATTAACCACTACACCACCGTGCTGCCACACGTTTTGTTATCTTTTTTTCTGCGGTAGACAGATGGCCTTGTGCAAAATTACCCTTCTGGATGAGTGTGTAAAGGGACATACTTTCATATTTAAAAAAAACCCCAACACTAAATTGGTTCAGGATATGCCCTTTAAGAAAATCTGGAAACCCATCGAGTAGATTTTTCATGGACACATAGGGATCCCAGCTATGTCTGGCCCTGCCCCTCGTGATTCTGATTGGTTGTTTGATTTTTGCAGGAACTAGAAGCGCGACATAACTTATTTTTGTCTGCAGATAATTTCATATTTATCAGGTTTTTCCACCGAGAACAACTCAAACAGCGCAATACAATCATCATTTTTACAAACTTTAAAGAGATGTCAGAACAAGTGAACCAAGGAGAGAAAGATGAAGTCAAACCCGGGAAGAGAAAGAGAGAGTTTTGACAGAGGAAGAAAAGGAAAGAAGCAGTGAAAGAGCGAGAGAAAGGCGAAGAAATCTTTCACAAGAAAAGCGATAAGCTGAAAAAGAAAGAAAATGGGTTAAAAAAATGAATAAATAAATCCCTGGTTTAGTCTGCACCATTGTTTGGTTCCCGCAGAGATTATGACATCACCACAACAGGCCGATTATGTTAGGACTGGGACTGTTTTGGCCTCTAGAGGCTGCTGTTTTTTCCTTATCTTGTCATGTTTGTTTTGGCCTCTAGAGGCCGCCACTGTTTCTGTGTTTTGTGTTTTTGTTTTGACTGCCATGTGCCTTTGTTTTGTGCCCTGCCTAGTCCTCATTATTGTCACCTGTGTCCTATTTAGTTTGTGTATAAATACTCCCTCAGTTTGGTCCCTAGTCACGGAGTCTTTGTGCTGTTATGTTTAGCTCCAGTAACCTCTGTTCCGTGTTCCTCGCCTGTGTCTTTGTGGTTTTTGTACTTTGCTTTCTTTTGGACTTTTTTGGACTTTGTGTTTACCATTTTTGGATCCTCTGAGCGTTTGTATTTTTGCCTCTTCTTTTCTGGTTTTTGGCTCTTTGTTTCTTTGAACTTTTGGTTTTTTTCCCGGTTATCTTCTGAGCGTTTGGATTATAATTTTGTTTTTGCCCTGGATTGTAAATATTGTAAATAAACTGTTTTTCTACTCTACTTTCACCTCACTCCGCTGCACTTGAGTCATTCCCCTGGTGGCCTAGTGGGGGTTTGCTGGATCACTACACCAGCGCCCCGGGTTTGATCTCCAGCAAAACCCTAACAGAAAGACTTCGTCATGACCAACTCAGCAGAGGCGTCTTCAACGGTCTACCCGGCTAACCTTCAGGGAATTATGGCTGCTTTAACACACTTCGGAGCTACCATGGACACTCATGGACGAACACTTGCAAGCCAACGTGAGGCCCTTGCTTGCCACGAGGTACTGCTTCAGCAAATTGGGAAAACCTTGGCACAGCTGACTCCTCTGCCCGCATCTCCTCATCCTGATCCGGCTCCTGCTCCACCATCTGCTCCTGCTCCAGTGCCTCCCGCCATGCTGCCTCCTTCACCTCGCGAACCCAGCCTTCCTGCACCACAGAGGTATGACGGCAAGCACGGTGAGTGCCGGGAGTTCCTTACCCAGTGCCAACTCACCTTTGAGCTCCAGCCCACCACCTACACTACGGATCGTCACAAGATTGCCTTTGTGATAACCTTGTTAGCTGGTAAGGCACGAGCTTGGGCAACGGCCATCTGGCAGAGACAGGGACCCGAGTGCTCTGATTTCAAGCTGTTTACAGAAGAGATGCTTCATGTCTTCGATCAGGCGGACATCAGTAAAGACGCAGCCAGAAAGCTCATGTCCATCTGGCAAGGAGGAAGCGTCACAGACTACGCCATCTCGTTCCGGATGCTCGCAGCAGTCAGCGGATGGAACGAGGCTGCCCTGGTTTCAGCCTTCCACCATGGTTTGTCTGACCCCATCAAAGACGGCCTGGCCTCTATCGGATGCCCAAGTGACCTCGAAACTATGATCTCACATGCTATTAGTCTTGACAACAGGATTAGAGAGCGCCGCCGAGTCCTGAGCTTCCCCGGCCTCACTGCCTCAACCTGGAGCCCGTCTACCTCCTCCAGTGACTGTCCGGAGCCCATGCAAGTGGGCCGTACCCATCTCTCCGCATCTGAGAGGGAGTGCAGAAGGAGGGACAAGTGCTGCATCTACTGTGGCAAGCCTGGCCACTTCCGAGCATCATGTCCCAAGCTCTCTGGAAAAGGACCGCCCCGTCCAGCTGAGGGAGGGTTATGACGGGGCCTACCCTCTCTCCTGAACTTCCTGGCCAAGGAGTCTACATCCCAGTCTCCATCTCCTGGGGTGAGTCCATCCACTTTTGCCAGGCCTTGCTAGACTCCGGGGCGGCTGGTAACTTTATGGATATCCACTTCGCCCAAAGAATCAATGTCCCTACTGCTCCTCTTGAAGTCCCGCTGTCTGTGTCTGCCCTCGATGGCCAAGCTTTAGGTGACCGAAGAGTCACCCAAGTAACTTCTCCAGTCTTTCTCCAGTCTCAAGCTCACAAAGAAGAAATATCCCTGCACTTGATTCATTCACCAGAGTTCCCAGTCATTCTAGGCCTTCCTTGGCTTACCCCCCACAACCCGCGCATAGACTGGGTAACTAGCCAGGTTGTGGAATGGGGCTCTGCATGCCATGCCTCTTGTTTGCTCTCTAGCTCTCCCATGTTTCCTGCCGAGCCTCCTGATCTCACCGAGTTATCTCAAGTTCCCACAGAGTACTGGGACCTTAAAGAAGTCTTCAGCAAGAATAGGGCCACCGTTCTTCCTCCGCACCGTGCCTATGACTGTGCCATCAACTTGCTCCCTGGGACTACCCCTCCTCGGGGCAGACTGTTCTCCCTCTCTCAGCCAGAACGCAAGGCCATGGAGGAATACATCAAGGACGCCCTGGTCTCTGGGTTCATTCGACCCTCCACCTCACCTGCTGGTGCTGGCTTCTTCTTTGTCGGCAAGAAGGATGGGGGGCTCTGACCATGTATTGACTACAGGGGCCTGAACAAGATCACTGTGCGCAACCGCTATCCCCTTCCGCTGATGTCCACAGCATTCGACCTGCTCCAAGGCGCCACCGTCTTCACCAAGTTGGACTTACGGAATGCATACCACCTCATCTGTATCCGACAGGGAGACGAGTGGAAGACTGCCTTTAACACCCCGTCAGGGCACTACGAGTACCAGGTGATGCCCTTCGGACTCACCAATGCACCAGCTGTTTTTCAGGCCCTAATCAACGATGTCTTGAGGGACATGATTAACCAGTACATTTTCGTCTACCTCGATGACATCTTGGTATTTTCCAAGACCTTACAGGAGCACCGCCACCATGTCCGCCAAGTCCTCCAGAGACTACTACAGAATAATCTGTTTGCTAAGGCCCAGAAATGCGAGTTTCATGTCCCCGAGGTCTCCTTCCTGGGTTTTATAGTACGGACGGGACAACTCCAAATGGACCCAGCCAAGACCCTGGCCGTCCGGGACTAGCCTACTCCCGAGTCCATTAGAGAAGTTCAGCAGTTCTTAGGATTCGCTAACTTCTACCGCAAATTCGTCAGGAACTTCAGTTCTGTAGCAGCACCCATATCGTATCTCACCAAAAAGACTGGTAGATCTTATGTCTGGTCTTCTCTGGCAGAAAAGGCGTTCAAGGACCTCAAGCACCGCTTTTGCACACCACCCATTCTGGTCCTCCCGGACACTTCCCAACCGTTCATCATGGAGGTGGACGCCTCGGACAGTGGTGTCAGTGCGGTGCTCTCTCAACGCTCGGAAGGAAAGTTGCACCCCTGTGCTTACTTCTCCCACTGCCTGAGCCCTGCAGAGTCCCGATATGATGTGGGGGATCGAGAACTGCTAGTGGTTAAACTGGCCCTTGAGGAGTGGAGGCACTGGCTGGACGGAGCGCAACATCCATTCCTGGTTTGGACGGACCACAAGAACCTGGAGTACCTCCAGCAAGCCAAGAGACTGAACCCACAACAGGCTAGGTGGACCTTGTTTTTCAGTCGATTCAATTTCACCCTATCGTACCGCCCTGGCTCTAAAAACACCAAACCGGATGCGCTCTCCAGGCTATTCTCGCCCAACAACAGGGAGAGTGAAGTTGGGCCTATTATCCCGGTGTAGCGGATTGTGGCCCCTGTCCGCTGGGGTGTTGAGGAGGCCGTCCGATAAGCTCAACACCAGGACCCCAGTCCTGGGACGGGGCCACTGGTCCTGGGACGGGGCCACTGGGCCTCCTGTATGTCCCTTGTCAAGCCTGGGCCAAGGTTCTCCAGTGGGGTCATTCATCCCCTCTCACCGCCCACCCGGGAGCTCGGAGGACCCTGGACTTCTTGAAAAGACACTTCTGCTGGCCAAACATGGAGAAGGAAGTTAGGTCATTCGTCCTGTCCTGTGAGGTGTGCACCAGAAGCAACAACCCATGACAGCATCCCCAGGGCCTCCTGCATCCCCTGCCCATTCCCCGGCGTCCCTGGTCCCATGTGGCAGTCGACTTCATCACGGGTCTTCCTGACTCACAAGGTAGCACTGTCATATTGGTCATTGTCGACAGATTCTTGAAGGCCTGCCGCTTCATACCACTGTGCAAACTCCCTTCTGCTCTTGAAACAGCCAAACTTATTTTTAATCATGGCTTCCGAGTCTTTGGTCTCCCACAGGACATCGTCTCTGACCGGGGGCCCCAGTTCTCCTCCCGAGTGTGGCGCGGGTTCTGCAAGCTCATCGGGGCCACTGCCAGCCTCTCCTCTGGGTTCCACCCCCAGTCCAATGGCCAGACGGAGAGGCTCAACCAGGACCTGGAAACCACCCTGCGAGGCCTGGTGATGGATAACCCGACATCGTGGAGCACCTGGCTGCCATGGGCAGAGTATGCCCACAACACCCTGCAGTCATCGGCCACCAAGCTGTCACCGTTCCAGTGCCAATTTGGGTTCCAGCCACCTCTGTTCCTGGACCAGGAGGAGGACGCTGGGGTACCCTCGGTCAACCAATGTGTGAGACAGTGTCACAAGACCTGGAGCAAGGTCAGGAGGACCCTCATCCAGACCTCCAGAACCAACCAGACTCAGGCCAACCGCCATAGAAGGCCTGCCCACGTTTTCCACCCTGGACAGCAGGTTTGGCTGTCTACCAAGGACCTTCCGCTGCGGGTGGAGAACCGCAAGCTTGCTCCTCACTACATTGGCCCCTTCAAGGTGGTGCACAGGGTGAACCCTGTCGCCTACCGGCTCCAGTTGCCCCGGACTCTAAGGATCAACCCCACATTCTATGTTTCCCTTTTGCGGCCCGTCCTGTCGTCCATGTATGTCCCTGCCCCTAGGAATCCCCCGCCCCCTCGCATCTTCCAGGGTCAGACTGTGTTCACTGTGTGTCGCCTGCTTGACTCCCGCCGGGTCCGCGGTGGGCTCCAATACCTAGTGGACTGGGAGGGCTATGGCCCTGAGGAATGCTGTTGGGTCCCCACCCGGGACATTTTAGACAAGGATCTGTGTCAGGACTTCCATTCGGCCCATCCGGATAGCCCTGGAAACGTCAGGAGACGCTCCTTGAGGGGGGGGTCCTGTTAGGACTGGGACTGTTTTGGCCTCTAGAGGCCGCTGTTTTTTCCTTATCTTGTCATGTTTGTTTTGGCCTCTAGAGGCCGCCACTGTTTCTGTGTTTTGTGTTTTTGTTTTGACAGCCATGTGCCTTTGTTTTGTGCCCTGCCTAGTCCTCATTATTGTCACCTGTGTCCTATTTAGTTTGTGTATAAATACTCCCTCAGTTTGGTCCCTAGTCACGGAGTCTTTGTGCTGTTATGTTTAGCTCCAGTAACCTCTGTTCCGTGTTCCTCACCTGTGTCTTTGTGGTTTTTGTACTTTGCTTTCTTTTGGACTTTTTTGGACTTTGTGTTTACCATTTTTGGATCCACTGAGCATTTGTATTTTTGCCTCTTCTTTTCTGGTTTTTGGCTCTTTGTTTCTTTGAACTTTTGTTTTTTTTCCCGGTTATCTTCTAAGCGTTTGGATTATACTTTTGTTTTTGCCCTGGATTGTCTCATCTCATCTCATCTCATCTCATCTCATCTCATCTCATTATCTCTAGCCGCTTTATCCTGTTCTACAGGGTCGCAGGCAAGCTGGCGCCTATCCCAGCTGACTATGGGCGAAAGGCGGGGTACACCCTGGACAAGTCGCTAGGTCATCACAGGGCTGAGATTGTAAATATTGTAAATACACTGTTTTTCTACTCTACTTTCGCCTCACTCCTCTGCGCTTGAGTCTTTCCCCTGGTGGCCTAGTGGGGGTTTGCTGGATCACTACACCAGCAACTTGGGTTTGATCCCCAGCAAAACCCTAACAGATTAAGATGCATTGTGATGGGTCAAAAGTTTGGCACTCATGTGGTCATTATGTGTCATCGATTTTTATTGGTCACAAGCACGCGCTCATTGTTTACACTCTGGCTTCCCGAATTCTCTTCACTGGGGTTGGATTTCAGCGAACGGAGGGGTTTCTGTAAAAGAGGACTTATGAAAATGACATACATATATCACTGTGACGACTGCTAGTCATTTTCTCTTCATCAGTGACGAGCGCCAGCAGGAACCCTGGCCATTATAGCAGAGCCCCATAGGAATAGAGTGTGGATACATAAAGAAACCCATCAAGTTGTTTTCTGATGGTTTCGGTCCTGTGCGGGCCTTCCACCAGACCGATGTTAGTAATTAATAATAAATAGACAGTGCCTAGTTAGCACTGTCACCTCAGAGCAAGAAGGTCTGGGTTTGAGCCCCGTGGCCAGCGAGGGCCTTTCCGTGTGGAGTTTGCATGTTCTCCCTGTGTCCGCGTGGGTTTCCTCCGGGTGCTCTGGTTTCCCCCACAGTCCAAAGACATGCAGGTTAGGTTAACTGGTGACTCTAAATTGACCGTAGGTGTGAATGTTAGTGCGAATGGCTGTCTGTGTCTATGTGTCAGCCCTGTGATGACCTGGCGACTTGTCCAGGGTGTACCCCGCCTTTCGCCCGTAGTCAGCTGGGATAGGCTCCAGCTTGCCTGCGACCCTGTAGAAGGATAAAGCGGCAAGAGATAATGAGATGAGAATGAGATATGAGATAATGAGATGACACACCGCTGAGTGGCCAGTGTTGGTAATTGCCAGTCCTACACACTGCCTAGTGGCCAATGTTAGTAATTACATCATACACACCGCCTAGTGGCCAGTGTTAGCCGGTAAAGAAATAAAACAAAAGAGGCTGGCTATGACATAAGAAAATTCTTCAACCCAGAAACAGATGGGAGCTCCGCTTTTAGGCAGTGCCTAAATCTATATTAATCATAATTTGGTACAAAATCAGTATCCAGGAAAGGCCTCGGCTTTGAGGAGCAAAGACGGGCTGAGGATCTCTAGTTTGTCAACAAATACATGAGAAAATTATTGAAATGTTTAAAAACAATGTTCCTCAAAGAAAGATATGAAGGGATTTGGATATTTCACCCTCTATGGTGCATAACATCATTTAACAATTCAAGGAATCTGGAGGAATTTCAGTGAATAAAGGGCTCAAGCCTAAACTGAACACCTGTGATCTCCAATCCCTCAGATGGCACTACATCAAGAACAATACAAAATTACATCCACAAATACCAGTTAAAACCTTACTGTGCAAAAGGAAGCCTTATGTTAACTGTGTCCAGAAGCGCTGTCGACTTCTCTGGGCTCGGAGGCATCTGGGATGGACCATCACACAGTGGAAACGTGTATTGTGGTCAGATGAATCAGTATTCCAGGTCTTTTTTTTGTAAGAAATAGATGCTGTGTGCTCTGGAACAAAGACGAAAAGGACTGTTACCAGGAACAAGTCCAAAAGCCAGGGTGTGTCATGGTATGGGGTTATGTCAGTGCCCTTGGCAAAGGTAACTTACACTTCTGTCATGGAACATTAATGCAGAAAAATACATTGAGATCTTGGAGCAACATATGCTGCTTTCAAGACGACATCTTTTCCAGGGAGATTTCAACAAGAGAATGCAAAACTACATTTTGCACACATTACAAAGGCATGGCTGTGGAAGAAGAGGGTGTATCCTCTCTGTCCCCAATAGAGAATGTGTGGAGAATTTTGAAATGAAAAATATGACGATGACAACCCTGTACTATTGCACATCTGAAGACCTGTTTGCAGGAAGAATGGGACAAAATAACACCTGAAATGCTTCATCACTTGGTGTCTTCGGTCCATAAACATCTTTTAAGTGCTGTGAGAAGGAATAGCAACATTATAAAGTGGTAAATTCTTTACTGTCCCAACTGTTTTAAATATACTGCAAATACAAAACTGAAATATGTTTATTTTGAAAAAAAAAACAAAACAATAAAATTCATGATGTAAAACATCAAATAATTTGCTGTTGTATTGTACTGAATGCAATACTTTCTTGAGGTCAAAGATTATTTACAAATCATTCTTTTCAGTTTTAATTCCAATTTCAACCTCCTGTCCCCATTTTTTTCTGATTTGGGGTTGTATATTTGACAAATAAAGAATTATTCTTCTTCTATACTGGATGCGTCACATAAACTAAGGCTACGAGGAGTCTCCAGTGTCTGTGCTTTGTAATGATCAGTAAGTTTTCCTCCATAGGAAAGTCTTCAGGACAGAGGAGTTAGCTTTTTCTGGTTCCTTGGTAACATGACAAGCAATTTTTCAAGACAGATTAAAAAAAAAAAAGACAGGCCGGTGAGGGAACAATTTAGTGGGTGTTACACAACATTAAATGTGGCAATAAATGGATAAAAAAATGTACATGTACTGTATCTAATGCATTAAAATTTGTATTTTTTTTATTTATCAAAGAAAATGTTTAATCCTGATAGGGTGAAGTTTTCTGGGAGGAGACATTTATTAAATATTTACATTTATGGATAGCATTTATTCCTCTTCCTTTATTCTTTATTTGGATCCCCATTAGCTTCCACAAAGTGGTTGCTAGTCTTTCTGGGATCCACAATGAAAAATTACACTCAAATAAACAAGATCAACTGTGAGCTACTGCTCACTTACGTATACCCCGCTCTCGTTTATATCAGAATGCAAGTAATTGAAGGAATAAGACACTTATTATGGATGTTGACTTCAACAAATAATTAACCCTGAAATGAGTAAGTAAAGAGCAGTGTCTCTCCCCAGGGATTTCAAATAGCATCCTGGTAAACTGTCATTTTGAAATAGCATTTTGCTTCTTGAAATAGCGTCAAAATCCATGCTATAAGTTTTGTAAATACATTCAGTTGGTAAACAGGAAGTCGATGTACAACTGACCTGAAAATGGGATACATGGTATCGAACCCCAAGCTGAAGCTCAGCACCAAATATCAAGCAGTTGTGATTTGTAGTTGCTGAGAAACGTGTTACGAAAATTTTGTAAATCCACGCTATATGTTTCGTAAATACATTCAGTTGGTAAACAGGAAGTCGACATGCGACAGACCTGAAAATGGTATACACGGTATAGAACCCCAAGCTGAAGTTTGGTACCAAGTGGCTATGATTTGTGGTTGCTGAGAAAAAGGGTGTTTCAGATGGATGGAAATGCAGAGATATGGAAATGCAGAGATATGGAGATACAGACAGATGGACAGAGGTAAACCAGTATACCCCCCACTCCTTCGGAGAGGGGGTATAAAACAGGTAATACAAGAATATTACATTAGGAGCAATGACCTAAGAGCAAAGACATAATCAAACCAATTTTCAAAGACATAATCAATGACCAATGAACAAAGACATAATCAAACCAATGCAACATTCACAAAGCAGCTACAATACCTGCATATGATTTTAAAAAAAATGCTATCTTGGTGACTTTTTATTTGAGAAACTATTCTCAATTTTCCTGATGTCCTCAGGCAGCTTATTCCAACTTAAAGAAGCCTTATAAAGAACACTTCTTAGTGCATCTCAAAAAATTAGAATATTGTGAAAAAGTTCAATATTTTCCATCAGTTATTTAAGAAAGTGAAAATGTTATATATTATAGACTCATTACACATAAACTAAAATGTTTCAAGCATTTTTCTATTTTAATTTTAATCAGTATGGCATACAGTACAAAAACATAAAAAAAACCATCTCAAAATATTAGAATATTTCATTTTGAGTTTGAGTAAAACAGTATGAACACAGTGTATCTCTCGGTCTAGTTCAGTACACACAATCACAATCATGGGGAAGACTGCTGACTTGACTGTTGTCCAGAAGATGATCACTGATGCCCTCCACAAAGAGGGTAAGCCACAAAAGGTCATTGCTGAAAAGGGTGGCTGGAAAAGGTGCACAAGCAACAGGGATGGCCGCAGTCAAGAGGATTGTCAAGAAAAGTTGATTCAAGAACTTGGGAGAGCTTCACAAGGAGTGGACTGAGGCTGGTGTCAGTGTATCAAGACTCATCATGAACAGACATCTTCAAGAAAGGGGATACAACTTTCGCATTCCTAATATCAAGCTACTCCTGAGTCAGAGACAATGTCAGAAGTGTCTTATCTGGGCTAAGGAGAGAAAGAAATGGACTGTTGCTCAGTGGTCCAAAGTCCTCTTTTCAGATGAAAGTACATTTTGCATTTAATTTGGAAATCATGGTTCTAGAGTCTGGAGGAAGAGTGGAGAGGCACAGAATCCAAGGTGTTTGAAGCCCAGTGTGAAGTTTCCACAGTCTGTGATGATTTGGGGTGCCATGTCATCTGCTGGTGTTGGTCCACTGTATTTTATCAAGTCCAAAGTCAACACAGCCATCTACCAGGAGATTTTAAAGCACTACATGCTTCCATCTGCTGACGAGCTTTTTAGAGATGCTGATTTCCTTTTCCAGCAGGACTTAGCATCTACCCACAGTGCCAAAACTACTACCAAATGGTTTGCTGACCATGATATTACTGTGTTTAATTGGCCAGCCAACTTGCCTGACCTGAACCCCATAGAGAATTTATGGGGTATTGTCAAGAGGAAGATGAGAAACATCCGACCCAAAAATACAGATACGCTGAAGGCCACTATCAAAGCAACCTGGGCTTCAATAACACCTCAGCAGTGCCACAGACTGATCACCTCCATGCCACACCACATTGATACAGTAATTCATGGTAAAGGAGCCCCAACCAAGTATTGAGTGTATAAATGAATATACTTTTCAGAAGTTGGACATTTCTGTATTGTAAATCCTTTTTTGATTGATCTTAGGGAATATTCTAATAATTTGAGATACTGGATTTCTGATTTTCATGAGCTATAAGCCATAATCATCAAAATTAAAACAAAAAAGGCTTTAAATATTTCACTTTACATGTAATGAATATAGAATATATGAAAGTTTACCTTTTTGAATTAAATTATGAAAAAAGGAACTTTTTCATGGTATTCAAATTTTTTGAGATGCACTAGTACAATTTTAGCGTTGAATAGGTGTTATTGAAAGACCAGTGCTCACTTGACGTGTTTTGTACCTATGGCAAAAACCAGACAATAGTAACTTATCACAGAAAAAATGTGGTGTATTTTTCCAAAGCGCATTATGCAGGAATCATAGAAGATGATATTCAAATTTTGCTTTCACAGTTAGCCATGATAACTGTTTGTGCATCTCACATGCATTTGTACGAAAAGAACAATTTAGGGCTAATCTGGCCACCCTTACTTACTTACTTAACCACATCCGACGTGATTGGTGACATGAACGAAATTCTTCCTCCAGTTCTCTCGATCCAACATCACAGTCAATAACTCATCCCCTCTGAGATCAGTGTCTTCTTCCAGAACATTGATTAGAGTTGTTTTGGGTCTCCCAATGTTTCTTTTTGCATCTGGAGTCCATAAAAGAACATGACTGGCAGCTTCTTTGTGTCTTTCCACATGACCAGCTAATGTTAGTCTGTGTTGTCGAATGATGGCAGAAAGGCGAGGATAGTTACCATATAGTGAGTTCTGGTGGTATGCAATTGCCACCCTGTTCTGGGTTATTTGAAGTTTCTTAAGATGTTTCCCAGCAGCACTTGACTAAACAACTGGGCAGTACTCCAGATGTGATAGCACAATTGTCCTGACTACATCTATTATAACAGTGGGTGGAACACATGCTGAACATTTTCTTGCAATAGCAATACCTTCCCCATTTTTGTAACAATATGATCAATTTGATTGGACCAAGAAAGCAGATTATCTAATTTCACTCCCAGCAATTTTGTATGAGTAACCTGCTCTATAGCTGTACCATCAATTGACAAATTCAATACGGTGGAGTTAGCAAGGGCATGCCAAGTACCAAAAACAATGCTTTTAGTCTTAACTACACTACCGGTCAAAAGTTTTAGAACACCCCAAATTTTCCAGGTTTTTTATTGGAAACTATTCAGTTTAATGTCTCATTGCACTCTGAAATGAAAGCATAGTACAAATAAGCAATTGGAGTTAAAAAAGAAATAATGGAATCAATTTATAGACCAAAATGTATTCTAAACTTTTGACTCACCAAAGTAGCCACCTTTGGCAGATATAACAGCTGAATACACTCGTGGCATTCTTTCTACAATAGAAATCAAGTATTCTTCAGAAAGTTCTCAAATCTGTTGCAGAAGTTCCCATAAATGTGTGGCACTTGTAGGTTGCTTTGCTTTCACTCTTCTGTCCAGTTCATCCCAAACCAGCTTGATGGGGTTTAAGTCTGGAGACTGTGCTGGCCACTCCATGTTTTCAAGCTTACCATCTTGTTCTTTTTTCCTGAGGTAGTTCTGGCATATGTTTTGGTTCATTATCTTGTTTAGGATGAACCTCTGATCAACTAGGTGCATACCAGAGGGTATTGCATGGCTCTGCAGAATGCTGTGGTAGCCGTTTTGGTTCAGGGTGCCTCTCACTCTGTACAAGTCACTGACCCTGGATCTAGCAAAACAGCCCCAGACCATCACACTTCCTCCTCCATGTTTGACAGTTGATGTCACACACTGTGGAACACACTTTTGCCTACTCGACGGCGTACAAAGATCCTGCATGATGAACTGAAGATTTCAAATTTTGATTCATCAGTCCATAATACTTTCTTCCAGTCTTCAGTAGTCCAATGGCAGTGTTTCATGGCCCAGGCAAGCCTCTTTGTCTTATTCTGACATCTTAGCAATGGCTTTCTTGCTGCAACTCATCCTATCAAACCTGCAGCTCGAAGTCTTCTCTTCACAGTTGAAACTGAGACTTGCTTACTATGACCACTATTAAGCTGTGTTTGAAGCTGTTGTCCTGTGAGACGCCTATCACACAAGCTGTTAACTCTCAGAAATTTGTCCTCCGATTCAGTTGTGGCTTTGGGTCTGCCAGACCTCTTCCTGTCAGAGTTTCCTCCAGTTTCTGAGTGCCTTTTGATGGTGAAGAAAACTGTACTCACTGACACCTAGACTTTCTTGGAAATTTCTCTGTAGGAAAGGCCTACATATTTAAGTGTTATGATGGTCTGTCTCTTTTCCATTGTTAATTGCCTTTTTCTCACCATTTTTGTAGCAACACACTACTTTCTGCAGTACAATACTGTTCACCTGATGCTCATGAGGGTATGGTACCACAGTGTGTTCCAACACTGCTTTTATGCAGACAGACAGGGTTGTAAGCAATCAAGAAAAGTTGGAACAACTGTAGGAATTAGTAGCACCAGCTTTCAAGGCTTGATCAACCTTCATTGCTGCAGAACAGCTTTAAATTGTTAACCCATTGCATGTTCCCTGAAAGAGGCCTTTTTGTATAATTCTGAAATGTACATTGTTTTTCAGTTTTGGGTAACCTTACCTTTTTTTTTTTTACCTCTGACAGTTCAGCACCTACCTTTGTACCATTTCAAGCTATTCATTGGAGTTGAACGACTTGAATTGCAATAAATAACTGGAAAAATTGGGGTGTTCTAAAACTTTTGACCGGTAGTGTATGTTCAACACTAATTTATTTATCCTTATCCATCTTGTTATGTTTTGCAGCTCAACATTAAGATGTTTTCTCAGGTCCATCACAGTTGGTGAGGCAGTAAGTAGAGTAGCATCATCCACATACATCACTACATCAGCATTTTTAACAACTGATGGTAAATCATTTATAACAAGAAGACAGTCATCTATAGCCCCCACCCTATATACCAATTATATACTAAGTTTCAAGATATTATTTGTCATATTTTTTCAAGTTCTGTTACAGGAAACCAATCCTACCTCTTTACACTGACCTCAGCAGCCCATGGCATAAACCCACCAGACCTTTGGTCCAGGTGAGCTAAAAATGAAAATTTCTCACATTTCTTAGTATCAAAAGGCACATATACATTGCTTAATCAACACATTTACCAACTTTGAAGACCATACCACTCATAGTTTTCAAGTTCTGCTCTGGAAACAAAACCTACCCCAAAGACTAACCTGAGCGGCTAAGTCTGAAATTGTTTCCATGGAAACATGAAAAATTTAAATTTCTCAAATTTCTTAGTATGAAAAGGCACATCTATATCACCTTGTTGTTGAATACCAAGTTTCAAATCCATATCACAAATAGTTTTGGATTAGATTAGATTAGATTAGATTAGATTAGATTAGATTAGATTAGATTAGATTAGATTAGATTAGATTAGATTAGATTAGATTAGATTAGATTAGATTAGATTAGATTAGATTAGATTAGATAGAACTTTATTGATCCCTTTGGGTGGGTTCCCTCAGGGAAATTAAGATTCCAGCAGCATCATGACAAGATAAACAGAGAATAGAAAATGGAGAAAAAACTTCTAGATAAATTAAATTAAGTATTTACATATACAAATATAAAAAGAATAAGATCTGGGGAAGAGAGGAAGAGGGGAGGAGAACAAACAAACAAACAAACAAACAAACAAACAAACAAACAAACAAACATATATTGCACATTGTCCAGTATTGCTTATTGTTAGGCAAGGCTACTGCTCTTTCCCGTCCTCTGTCCTCCTGTTACCCCACCTCTCCCCCAGAGAGGAGCTGTACAGTCTGATGGCATGAGGGACAAAGGAGTTTTTAAGTCTGTTTGTCCTGCACTTGGGAAGGAGCATTCTGTCACTGAACAGGCTCCTCTAGTTGCTGATGACGGTGTCCAGAGGGTGACTGGCATCGTCCATGATGTTCAATATTTTGTCCATAGTCCTCTTCTCTGCCACTGTCACCAGAGAGTCCAGCTTCATGCCAACCACAGAGCTGGCCTGCCTGATCAGTTTGTCCAGCCTGGATGTGTCCTTCTTGGATGTGCTGCCCTCCAGTACACCACAGTGTAAAACAGGACACTGGTGACCACAGACTGATAGAACATCCACAGGAGTTTCCTGCAGATGTTAAAGGACCGCAGCCTCCTAAGGAAGTATAGCCTGCTCTGTCCCTTCCTGTATAAGTGATTGGTGTTGCAAGTCCAGTCCAGCTTGCTGTCCAGCCACAGCCCAAGGCACTTGTAGGAATCCACAGCCTCCACCTCAACTCCCTCAATCAGAATTGGTCGTGATCTTGGTCTGGACCTCCCAAAGTCAATGACCAGCTCCTTGGTCTTTGAGGTGTTGAGCTGCAGATGGTTCCTGTTGCACCACACAGCAAAGTCCCTCACCAGGCTCCTATACTCCTCCTCTCTGTCGTTACTGAAACACCCAACGATGGTTGTGTCATCGGTGAACTTCTGAATGTGACACAGCTCTGAGTTGTAGCAGAAGTCCGCGGTGTACAGGGTGAAGAGAAGAGGGGCTAGCACCGTGCCCTGGGGTGCTCCGGTGCTGCTAATCACAGTGTCAGATGTGATGTCCTTCAGCCTGACATACTATGGCCTATCAGTGAGGTAGCTGGAGATCCAGGTGACCAGACAGGGGTCCACTCACATCCTGTTCAGTTTGTCCTGAAGCAAAAGGGGCTGGATGATGTTGAAGGCACTCGAGAAGTCCAAGAAGAGGATCCTCACTGTGCAATTTCCCTTATCCAGATGCAAGTGGGCTTGGTGTAGCAGGTAGAGGATGGCGTCTTCCACACCAACACCTGCCTGGTATGCAAACTGCAGACAGTCCTGGGCATGTTGTACCTGGGGTCTGAGGAGGCTGAGGAAGAGCCACTCCAACGTCTTCATCAGATGTGAAGTGAGTGCCACCAGTCGGAAGTCGTTCAGCTCGCTGGGCTGATTCTTTTTGGGAACTGGAACGATGCATGATGTCTTCCAGAGGGTGGGCACTCTCCCCAGCTGCAGGCTGAGGTTGAAGATGCATTGGAATAGTTCACCCAGTTCAGCAGCACAGGTCTTCAGTAGTTGGGGACCAGAGGTGGAAAAACCCGGGTGCAGAAAGTAAAAACCCTGCCACATTTTTGCTCCAGCCAATTCAGTGAACCAGCTGATCCTAATTACCACATCCCCTAAGCCAGGTTGATGAGCTAATTGGTGAAATCATCTGTGTTGAGAGCACAGGCAGAAGGAAAACCTAAGCAGGATTTTTACTTTGTCAATCCAGTTTTTCCACCTCTGTTGGGGACACACCTTGTCCGGGCCTGCTGCTTTCCTGGGGTGAAGCTTCCTCAGTTGACCTCTGACCTGGTCTGCAGTAATGCATGGAGGAGTCTGTGTTGAGGAGGGGGAGGAGGGGGCTGCTGTGATAACTGGGGGGAGGTGTGTTGAGGGAAGAAGGAGAGATGGCTGCAGTGAGGGGAAGGGTGGGGGGGGATGTGGGCTGGTTGAACCAGTTGAAGAAGTCATTCAACTCGTTCGCCCTCTCCACTGTCCCCTCAACGACTCTGGTCTTTGTATTGTGGCCTGTGATGGTTTTCACACCTTCCCAGACCTCCCTCATGCTGTTCTCCTTCAGCTTCTGCTCCACCTTTCTCCTGTAGCTGTCCTTAGCTTCCCTCACACAGTGTTTCACCTCCTGCTGTGCTGCTTTCATCACCTCCCTGTCCCTGCTCCTGAAGGCAGCCTTCTTCCTGTTGAGGACAGCTTTCACTTCCTGTGTTACCCATGGCTTGTTATTAGGGTAACACCGTACAGTCTTAGTGGGGGAAACCATGTCTGCACAGAAGTGCGACAATGTTTATTGTTAAAAGCGCTACACAAATAAACTTGACTTGACTTGACTTGAAGTTGAGATAATCCATCAGACAGTGTGTCAGCCCCTCTATGTTCTCACAGTGTGGGCTAAGCAGCACATCCAAGTCCGTGATGTCATAGCAGTCTCTGAGGGCATCTTCCATTTCAGGGGACCACCTTCTGATAGAGCTAGTTGTTGCAGGCTGCCTTTGGACCAGGGGGGTGTACTTCGGCTGTAAATGAACCAGGTTATGGTCAGACTTCCCTAGTGGGGGGAGGGGTGTGACTCTGTATGCATCCCTCACATTAGCATACAGCAAGTCAATTGTCCTGTTGTTCCTTGTTGGACAGTCCACAACCTGGTAAAAAGCAGCCAAAGTAGAGTCCAAAGTAGCATGATTAAAGTCCCCAGAAATTATCATAAATGCCTCAGGGTGCTGTGTCTGCAGCCTTGCTGTGACAGAGTGAATCCTCTCACATGCAGCGGCTGTGTCTGCCCTCGGAGGGATGTAAACACAGATGGTGATCACTTGACTGAACTCCCTCGGCAGATAATATGGCCGCAGGCTAACAGCTAGCAGCTCCAAGTCCGGGCAACGTAAAACTGTCTTTACGGAGATATGTCCCAGGTTACACCAGCGGTTGTTCATGTAAATGATGAGTCCCCCACCTTTGCCTTTCCTGCATGCTTTAGTGTCTCTGTCAGCTCTCACAGCAGTGAATCCCCGAAGGTCCATGTTAGCATCCAGTACAAGGTGTGTTAGCCATGTCTCCATAAAGATAAATAAGTTGCTCTCCCGGTAAATCCGCTGGTTGTTCAGTGCGGATAACTTGTCAACCTTATTCAGCAGTGAGTTCACATTCCCCATGATAATGGAGGGAATGGATGGTTTATAGCTCCACCGGTTGTCTGCTAGCCTAGCTCTGGATATATGCTCTGGAAACGAACATTGCTCTCAGAAACGAAGTCAAAATCTATTTTTTATGTAAAAATTTGAAAAACACTTTTTTTCAAAAATCCAAAATAGCAAAAGGCACCAGTTGACATATTGCTTGATATGTATACAAAGTTTCATGAAGATATGTTCAGTAGTTTTAAAAATATGGCCAAGAAATGAAAACATGACCGGACGGACAGCCGGACGGATGGACGGACAGAGCCTGTTTCTACAAGGCACATCTACATCACCTTGTTAATGTGTATACCAAGTTTCAAATTTGTATCATGAACAGTTTTGGATATATGCTCCGGAAACGAACATTGCTCTTAGAAAATAAGTCAAAATCTATTTTCTATGTAAAAATTAAAAATTTTTTTTTCAAAAATCCAAAATAGCAAAAAGCACCAGTTCACATGTTGCTTGATATGTATACAAAGTTTCATGAAGATATCTTCAGTAGTTTTAAAGATATAGCCCGGAAACGAAAACGTGACCGGACAGACAGCTGGATGGAACCCGTTTCTATATCCCCCGCCAAACTTGGTTGGGGTGGGGGATAAAAATTGAAAATAAAAGCAGACCTAAGCAGCTCCCCTGTGGAACACCACAAGATACAGTTTTACGATCAGAAAAGCTGCCGTTGAAAAATACCTGCTGCCTTCTACCAGAAAGGTAACTCTTTATCCAAGCAAGGGCGCAGATAGCACGGGGGACGGGGGGGACATGTCCCCCCCAGATTTATAGTGACCCCATCTGTTCCCCCCACCTACCGTCCCTACGTAAGGCACCACACATAGGTAGAAAAAGTGAGGATTAATGTTCCGTTAGTTAGACTAACTTACACTGCAGCACAAAGTTGAAATGGCAGCAGCAGCAGCCTTGTCAGTGATCAATCCACATTTTCCCCTTCTTGAATCGGTGTAGGCTGGAGCAGATCCTTGCAGAGTTGGGAAAGCAAGGTGTTCATTTTCCACGTAATTCTCAGTTAATAACACTGCACAGCTCATCCATTTGATAGCAGCAGTGTTTCTACTGCGGTGCGTTCAGTTGTACTCGTAAGTTGGAAGTTTGAAGTCGGAAAAGCATTGAAATCCAGCATCTCCCAGCATAAACATGGGGGTTTTCGTTTCATTTCATTAACTGGCCATTTTTTTCGAATTCCATGTTCCATGATGTCCCAGTTTTTAAACTGGGAAGTGCTCATTTCTGAGGTTATGTTGCTCGGAGCTCCAAGTTCCGACTTCCAATGTAAATGTAATGCACCATCTCGACCCCGGGGTCCTAAGGGGAGCTGGGGACTTTGCCTGTCGCGGTAACCATAGTGATCATAAACAACTGTCTAATGACCGAGCTGGTGATCTTTCTGCCACATTAAGCCAGAGAAGAGGGGGAAAAAAATCACAGCGTTTGTTTCAAGAACCAAAAGATGTAAATATCCTATACCTGTTGCCTGTTGCCTTTCCCAGATGTGACAAATACTTGTTTTGTAATGTTGAGTAGCTAGTCTGATAATAATAAGAAGGAATTTGGACTTACCTGAAGTAGGCTAAATGTAAAATAACAGCATTCTAGGCTGTAGGTGAATATCTTTTAATGTTGTTATTTTTATGTATAATGTTATTTTAGTAAGCAGCAACTGTTAACTAAAATTATGAGATTCAAGATGTTAACATTGTCCTCCTGGCCTGCAGGCAATCCCTGGTGGGGTCAACAATGAAAAAACAAAAAACAATTAGCTACAGCGTTTTTTCAAAAACCAAGCAATGTTGACCAGGTAGGCCTTTGTCTACCAATGTTCATTCAGTTAGAAAACTCACAATTCGAATGTATATTGAAGCTTTAGTACACACACACACACACACACACACACACACACACACACACACACACATATATATATATATATATATATACTGGGTGCGATTTGCTGGGGGGGATCATCCCCCCCTCTGGTTTTTATCTCTGCTGAAAAAATCCTCGGGGACAACCCCGTCAATAAAACAAACCAAAAAAAAAGTTGACATGACAGGCATGTTGTGACACAGTTTTCTATGGTCTACATTGCACTCACTTTCAAAATGACCCGAAGTGGCAGCTTTGATGTTCACGAATGTCCCCAGCAAATAGATACATTGTAGATAATAACAATATCTTTGCGTTCTATGCAGGGATGCAAACAGCGCGCCTTTTGGCGGATGCCGCCTTTTTCACGGCCGATTTTAAAAAAATTTTTTTAGGGGGGGCGTTGGAGTGTCTGATTATAATTTCAAAGTAAATTCTGTATTAAAATTACTAAATAAGCAAATCCGTTACAGTCCATGAAACAGGAAGTATAAGGATGAGAAAAAAACAGTTTAAATTGGAAAGCTGCGCACAATGTGAACTGCGCCATCAGAGCAAACTGTTCATTTAGTATTCATGTATTTTAGTGATTTTCGAGTCACTGTCCATTTAATCCGGAGGGAGAGAAACATCGCAGCAACGCGACAAGCAATGCGAACTTTGTTGTGTTAGTGTTCGTGTATTTAGTCAGAGAGACAGGAAGATGAATTTATTATCTCTGGTTTAGTGTTCATTTTCATTTAGTGTTATTCATTTGATATCATCGGATGTTACTGAGCTGTTAACCTATTGTTACCTTAATTTTGTGACGTTTCATGATTAAAAAAACACATCCCCCCTTCTGGTTTTTTGACAAATCGCACCCTGTATATATATATATATATATATATATATATATATATATATATATATATATATATATATATATGCATTTACACAAAATGGAATCATTTGCTGACAGCTCAGTCCCCCCCCAGTTCAAAAATCCTATCTGCGCCCCTGTATCCTGTATCCAAGCAAGAGGTAAAGGTGAAAAGCCATACTTTTCAAGCTTTGAGATCAATATGCTATGGTTGATAACATCAAAAGCTGCTGTGAAATCCAAGAACACAGCTCCAACTAATTTCCCAGTGTCCATATGTGTTAACCATTGATCGGTCATATGTACTAATGCAGTACTAGTAGAATATCCTGGTCTTTAGGCATGCTAAGCACTAGTAAGTAAACCATTTTGACTAAAATAATTTAACATTTGATTCAAGATTATCCTCTCAAATATCCTTTCACCCTCTTTAGTTTTATATTTATTTATACCGGTAGTTAAATTTAATGTCCATGAAACAAGTTATGTTCTATTCTCATCTACTTTAGAGTAAAAAGACTGGAATGTTTATATCTCTTACTTATTTCTCTTGGAATTAAGGACATCAACAATAAAAAAACCACCTGCAGTCTGTCATGTTGTTGATGTCCATTTGCAAATAGGTTCAGCATTTAGAAATTTTCTTTTGCCTTTGCTTGTTATGATTTTATTAAGACTATTTTTGTATACATACTCAGCCATCTTGATCTGTTAAAAAACCCCAAGAGAGAATTCGATGGTTTGGTAAATGTAGGATAAGCCAATATGTCCAATATGTGGAGAAAAAAGATACAAGAAGGTATTTTGTTCAGTTAAATGTCTGTTTTGTAACGGTATGTGCTTGAAGTGGTGTAATGATGCTGAAAAATCATATCTCTCTCTCTCTCTCTCTCACACACACACACACACACACACACACACACACACACACACACACACACACACACACACACAAATTGCTTGTTTCATGCTGTATAATGGAACCCCATCATTTTAAACAGCAAGCACTACTTTTTATGAGTCTTCAAAGTTTCCAGAACAATCTGGACGAGACGAAACAAAGCTAATAAGCACAGAGCTGAAGAGCCAAAATTGAGCATATTATATCCTGCTGCTCAATATGTACTGCTCTACACACACACACACACACACACACACACACACACACACACACCCTGCTGGTGGACACTATTCCAAAAAATTGACAAAACAAAACTTTCCTCGTGTCCCACAGAGATTAATAATGAGTGCAGGCTGAAATGAGCAGGAGTTTAAACACATTCTCACTTTTTTCAGATTTCTAATGAAACTGATGTAGGTTTTGCTAATATGAAGAGATTTTGTACAAACTTGAAATGTGTGTGTGTGTGTGGGTCTCTCTCTGTCTGCTGACCGACCATTGCTCCCTGTTATCATCATGCACAACAACCGGCATCATCATCTTCAGGCACTCGTTGACTCAGGGGCGGACAGGAACCTGATCTGCTCGGCCACTGCCAAGGATCTCGGAATAACGTTACTCACCCTCAAGGTCCCTCTCACCATCCTGACACTCAATGGCACTGGTTTGACCACCATCACTCACCTCACCACCCCGCTCACCCTAAGGATTTCAGGCAATCACTCTGAAGCGATACAACTTCACGTCATGAACAACCCTCACGTTCCCGTTATTCTTGAACTACCCTGGCTGATGCAGCAAAACCCCCACTTAAACTGGACTGATCACAACATCTTAGGCTGGAGTCCTTCCTGCCTGGCCTCCTGCCTGAACTCCACTCTGCCTCCCGCCAAACCACCACAGCCCTCAGCCAATGGGTTTCCCGACCTCTCTCACATGCCTCTGGAATATCTGGACCTCAAGCCAGTTTTTAGTAAAACCCAAGCAGTGTCCCTCCGTCCTCACAGGCCTTACGATTGCAGGATTGACCTCCTGCCTGGGACGGTGCCACCCAAGGGACATCTCTACTCTCTCTCACCCACCGAATGACAGGCCATGGAGAAGTACATCACGGAGTCACTGGCAGCTGGGATCATCCACCCTTCCTCCCCTCCAAGAGGGGTGGGGTTCTTCTTCGTTGAAAAGAAGGACAAGTCACTCCGTCCCTGCAATGACTATCAAGGTCTCAACGGCATCACGATCAAGAACTGCTACCCACTACCGCTCATGACCACAGCCTTCGAACTACTCCAGGGAGCTAAGGTGTTCACTAAACTGGACTTACGCAATGCCTATCACCTAGTTAGGATCAGGGAAGGGGATGATTGGAAGATGGCCTTCAACACCACCACAGGCCACTATGAGTACCTTGTAGTCCTTTTCGGCCTGACCAACGTGCCCGCAGTATTCCAGGCACTAGTTAACGGCGTCTTAAGGGACTTCATTAACACCTTTGTCTTTGTATACCTGGATGACATCTTGATTTTCTCTCGCTCCCTAGAGGAGCATCGGGGTCACGTCCGGCAGGTCCTCCAACGCCTGCTAGAAAATAAACTGTTCGTTAAGGTGGAGAAAAGCAAGTTCCACCAAAGCTCTGTCTTGTTCCTGGGGTTCATCATTGCTCCGGCAAAGATTCAAATAGACCCCCTCAAGCTGGAGGCAGTCGCTGACTGGCCCACCCATCTTCGAGACGAGAGCTCCAGCGCTTCCTAGAATTCGCCAACTTCCACAGGTGCTTCATTCGCAACTTCAGCATGGTGGCCGGACCTCTCTCAGCCCTGAGCTTGACCAAGACCCAGTTCAAGTGGGGGGAGGAAGCAGAGAAAGCCTTTTCCATGCTCAAGCACAGGTTTACCACAGCACCCGTTCTCACCATACCCGATCCAACCAAGTAGTTTATTGTTGAGGTCGACACTTCCAAGTCAGGGGTCAGAGCTATACTATCCCAGAGGGCCAGTGACGACAAGGTCCACCCATGCTCCTTCTTCTCCCGCCGGCTATCCCCAGCCGAACGGAATTACGACATCGGTGACTGAGAACTACTGGCTGTTAAACTTGCCTTGGAGGAGTGGAGGCACTGGCTCGAGGGGTCAGAGCTCCCCTTCCTAGTCTGGACCGACCATAAGAATCTGGAGTACCTCAAGTCCACCTTAAAGATCCTGAAGGTGAACAACAAGAAAAGTGTACAAAAAGATATATGGTGCCCTGGATCTTTAATTACTGTCAGTTTCGCTCCTGAAATTGCTCTTGATGTATGTTCCATAACGGCGCCTGACTGTCTGTGTATCCTAGCTAGAGCTACACACACTATCTGTAGTGAGCTAAAAAAAAGAAAAGAAGAAAAGAAAATCTATTTAGAGTTAACTCTTTCAATCTCCAAAAACAAACAAACATCAGATGCATTGTGCCAGGAAGAAGTGAGGACCACAACATAAATCAAAGAGCCCAGATTCCTGATTTGTAATTCTGGTGTAAGTCTACTGAACAATATAGAAAAAAGAAGCTTTCTGATATAGCTTTCTATAGTTTCCATATCTAACCAAATCTTTTTTAAGAAATGGTGTGCTTCCAAAAAAGAAGGAAAAAAGGCGCCCCCTACAGTGTCCAGGCAGAAACAGATTTGTGCACATTTGTATTTATACAGTATGTAGTGTTAAGATCTGTTAAATGATTTGCACAATGTACAGTTCAAGGTTAGCATAAGGCTGCGTTAGTCAAGGTTCAAAGTCGAGCATAGAACTAAAGCCAGAAACAGTACAAAACTATACAACTACAAAATATAAAGCTGGAATTGAAAAATGGGTGTTAACTTGGACGGACGTAATGATAACACAAACACCATTGTCTCCTGTATATATTCTTACAATATAATAACAGTCATTGCATATTCTGTGATCCTCGAAATGAGTAGGAGAGAGAGAGAGAGAGAGAGAGAGAGACTTTGTCTCCTTTGTGTTAATCTGTCAGCACTTGTTTGAGTTTGTTTCTTCTTGTGCTTGATTCCCACACAGGTCTCTGTGTTTGTTTAGACATACAAGGTTAGCAGACGAGTATTTATTGTTCATTAGACAGGACAGTCTGATCTAGTTATCTTCTTTCTTCCCCCTTTGGACTAGGTCTAGCCTATTTTTATTTTGTTCTTATTTCCCTTTGGCACTGACCCAGATTGTTTTCCCTCAGCATGATCTTCTCTGGTGTCCATCTCCGTCTCTTCTTACTCTCTTATCTAGTGCATATACTCTACAATGACTCTGGGTGTTCTCTGCATCCTTACACTAAGTCCATCCTACTCAATCACTGCTGGTACTGCTCTTCCTCCCTAGAACATACCCAAGAGTGGAATTGTAAAGATTCATTTGAAGCATTGAGAAATAAATCAGATCTTTTCTTTTGAAGAGGATAGAAATTGTAGCTGTTCATGCAAGAAAATCACTCACTTCAGATGACTAAGATTTGGGGGGGGGACACAACCAAAGCAACACTTTGTCCCAAGGCATAGTAATGGGTGAGTTTATTTCTAATGACATAATGATTCAATACAGCTAATCAAGTGTCAGTAGTGGAAGAAAGTACTTTTCTTTTTGTACCTTTTGTACTAGTCAAAACAAGGCTTAAATAAACCACAGATCTCTCGGGAGTGTAGTTATGGTGTAATCACAGCAAATTAGTTTTCTGTAGACTGAACAAGCAACATTTGTTTTAGTTAATTGCATATTGAGTAAATCCTGCAGTGCGCTCGAAGGTAATTTGTTCCACGGCTGCAAGCTGTGTAACATGGTTTTGCTAATTTATACTCAGATCTGTGATTTCAAACGATTACCGTAAATATCCGATATAACAAGGTTCTCTGGCATGCCTTGAATGATTTTTTTTCTGACTCTCTCCAACTGAATCCATCTTTCTTTAATACAGTGATTTGCATAAGTTTTCTCCAACCTTTGAACTTTTCCACATTTTGTCGTGTACACCTGAAACTTAATTGAGATTTACTTTGGTGGAAATTCAACTCTTAAAATGAGAAATAAGTAGCAACATTTGAATATATGAAATTAAATATTTTATTCAATCAGCAACTGAGTACCAGCCTGAGTAGCCACTCGTACCTTATCGACTGGACCTTATTTCAGAGTGCTATGAGGGTGGAGACAGAAAACTGGTGTATGTATGGTTGCATTCATGAAATATTCGTTTTGTTGTTATTTTGATTATCTTAGATAAATATATAAACAAACATCCTATTAGATGACAGGATACATTGATTACCTCCACCAACTTTGTTGGAGGTTTTTTCACCTCTGTTTGTTTATGTTCCCAACATAACTCAAAAAGTAGTGAACGGATTTTGTTGAAATTTTGAGGAAAAGTGAGCCATGGGCCGAGGGACCGTTGATTAGATTTTGATCCAAATCCAAACATGTAGCTTGGCGTAGGTATGCTCTCTACCGAGTGCCCTTCTAGTTATCATATTTTAACATAACTGCCACCTCATATCTTCCTCACCATTATCTTCTTCCCATCACATATCTCCCTTCTCCATCTTATTTCATCCACTAATTCTTGGTATATGGTGTATATAGAGGATATTTCTTATGGTCTGAGCTGTCGTATCCGACAGATCTCCTTTCTCTCAGTGTTCCTGGTTGAGGGTTGCATGTTTTCTGCGGTGACTAATCAGTCCTATTCGGGAACGGCAGTATCGTTGACAGTCAGGGCAGGCAAAGTCGGTACTGCTTAATGGAGTTTGGTTTTGTCTGGTATAGCGGGCTGAACGGGATTCCTGGAGCAACTCGATGCATCGATGCTCAAATTTCTCAACACCAACATGACAGGTGGATCGCCACTCTGGACGGTTTAGAGCCTGACTCTCCCAGGTTTCAGTAGGTATTTCACATACTTTCAGGATGGATTTCAAGACATCCTTGAACCTCTTGTGTTGTCCTCCTCGTGAACGCTGTCCACTGATTAACTCTCCGTAGAAAAGCGCCTTCTGTATTCTGCTATCCTCCATGCGGGCGAGATGTCCAGCCCATCGGAATTGGCCTTTGATGAGGAATGCTTCAATACCTTCTATCTCACAGCGCTCAAGTACTGCAGTGTTTGGTACTCTGTCCTTCCAGGAGATGCCACAGATTTTGCGGAGGATATTACATGGTGACACGAAGATGTGAAGTTTATCCTCGAGTGATGAACATATTCACAAGTGAGTGAAACGAACGAGTGAAAATATTTTCAACATGAGAAGATAAACTTCATGTCTTTGCGCCACTGTGTCATTTTCTTTATATTACATGGACACATCCACTAAAAAAAAAAAAAAATCGCAAGTTAATCAAAAGAATTTTAATTTTGAACCGGTTCACCATTTTGACAATGCACGTCTAGTCAGCAGGAAAACACTGGGAGTGACATCATCAGAGTGAAATATCAGGAATTATTATACATACAGGACACTTTTTCCATGGAATAAAAACATGTGTTCTATTCCCTTCTAGCGGGTTTCATTCAGTTGGTTTGATAGCATGCAATATTGTTAGCGTATCGTTTATCCTATATGTGTATTATGTCACTCTACTCAATGGAGAATGAGCATTAAATATGGTTTACGATATTGCATGGTTGTCAAGACAACATGACATCACACATCGGAGATGTAAAACTTCCGTGCTTGTGAGTGACTGGGACAATTTGTAAACAAACATGGCCACCAGGCTTGCGTCGTTAAATAGCCTCCTGGGAACCAAGAAAAAAAAGTGTCTCTCAATTTCTCTTTTGTTGTGATTTCCTTACTAGGAATTTCCCAGCAACCCTCCTAGTCAAATGATATATCATTGGAAAGCCCAGGATGCACTCTTTACAAGACAGCAGGATTCAAGTGAATAGCTTGAAAGAGTAAAGCTGGGCATACACTGTGCGATTTTTGGCCCGATTTTGACACGATTTTCACTCGTGCGACTATTTTGGAGATCAGGCCGAGTTTTGGCTCAATCGTGTGTCTTGGATCGTGTAGTATACATGGGGTAACGACAAGCGATTAACACCTCACGACCTCCTCCCGATCGATTGGATGAAAATCAAACCTGTTTGAAATCCTGAGCATCGCATCCGAGCATCGGATTGTATAGTCTGAGAACAGGAATCGTAAGCTGCGTGCTGTTTACCCCTGCGATTCACTCGTATACTGTGAGCAGCAGCTGAATACCGTGATTGAAAAAAATTGCACAGTGTATGCCCAGCTTAAGAGGGTGCGCACGTAAAACAAATGTCAACTACAGAGGACACAAGTCTATGGGTTGGTTCTCAGGAGGATATGGAAGATTTTGAGAGAATTTTGAAAAAAGATGTGTTGAACACTCAAAAGGAATGTGTATGCATAATAATAATAATAGTATTGGCTGGCCTTTTTTGTGGTATATCAGATATATTCTATTCAGCTACTCGTCTCCGACTCATTCAATATCCAGCTAGCTGAATGGAATATATCTGATATACCACTCAATGCCAGCCAATATTATTTAAATATGTCCCTCAGACCCGCGATGAATTTCATATGAAAAATGCGAGTTTTTCAACACGAGAAGATAAACTTCATATCTTCAAGCCAACATGTCATTTTCTTTTTATTATATAGACACATTCACAAACAAAAAGTACCCAAATTTATCAAAACAACTCATTGATTTTCTCACAAGTGAAGTGTGTCAGCGGGGGCATGGCCAAGCAGCAGTCTGTGAATGGAGGGCGGGGTCGGGGAAGGTAAGTGGCTAAGTCATTCCACCTACTGTCAATTAATGTGTGTGGGTGTGTGAGGAGGGGGCGAGCAGAGAAAAGAGGCTCCCTCCCGACCGTGCATGAGTGAGTGAGTGAAAGAAAGAACGAATGCTGAAAAGCTAAAATAAATGAAATAAAGAGCTTGTGTGTGACCATCAACTCTCACTTGCCATGCTTCTGTGCTCCACCCACATCAGGAACTGCTACATGAAGATATTATAAAATATGTTACTTAGTGTCCCGGATGTAGTTTGCTTGAAAAATATGAGTGGCGTTTTTCCCAGTAAAACACTCATGTCTATATAAGAAATATGTACAAGTCCATCTTTCCATCCATTATCTGTAACCACTTATCCTGTGCAGGGTTGCAGGCAACAGCTCAACAGATGAATCGGAAAAGTCATGTCTCGCCTGTCAAAGAGGGTGTGGGACAATTCCATGCTGACCATCAACATCGAGATGCAGGTGTACCAAGCATGCGTGCTCAGCACACTGCTCTACGGAAGTGAAACATGGACCCTCTACTCTCACCAAGAGTGCAGACTCAACACGTTCCACTTGCACAACCTGAGAAGGATCATGGGCATCACATGGCAAGACAAGGTCACAAACAGGGATGTCCTTGACCAGGCAGGCATTCCAAGCATGTTTGCTTTGCTCACACAGTAGCACTTGTGCTGGCTAGACCATGTTGTGTGCATGGATGACAGCCAGATCCCCAAGGACATACTCTACAGAGAGCTTGCCACTGGCTACAGGCATGTTGGAAAGCCTGCCCTTTGCTACAAAGATGTCTGCAAACATGACCTGAGAGCAGGTGACATTAACCCAGCAGACCTTGAAACTATGGTCAGCGATCACAGTATCTGGAGATCAGCTGTCAAGGAGGGTATTCAGCAAAGTGAGGAGAGAGGAGAGAGATGAGTAAAGAGAAGAGAGCACAGACAGCAGAGGACTGTCTTGGCACCTCCAAAACCAGGTGCTGAATTCATTTGCAGATATTGCAACAGAACCTGCCAATCCAGGATCAGTCTGTACAGCCACAGCAGACTCTGTAACCCCACAAATTGAAGAGATCAACACCAAGGCACAGTACTCCATTGTCTCTCGAGACAGACAGATGCCAACAAGTTTGTCCTTGTATACCTTGCATTGTCATTGTCTCAGCCAACATCTTATCTCACACCTAAGTTCTGAACTATGTTATGGTGTATCTGAGTTGAATGCTGTCTGGCTGTATTCTCACCACTGCTTTAAACAATGTTCATGATTCCTGCACTGGCTACCTATCACAACTCGCATCAAATTTAGGCCAGGCTCTCAAGGGGTTACGGCCAGCATACCTCCAGTGTCTGTTCCATCCCTACATGCCAGCCAGATCCCTACGCTCCGCTACTACTAGTCATGTGGCCCCTCCTCCTCTCCTCTCCTGCCCAGCCTGCTCAAGACTGCTGTCTGTCCTGGTTCCCTGTTGGTGGAATGGCCTTCCCATTGAGGTCAGAACTGCTGACTCTCTGACCACCTTCAAGCACAGACTGAATAGCCACCTCTTCAGTCTGCACCTCTCCACTGCTTCCCTGCCCACTGTGTAACTGTGTTTTGGTCTAGACCAACCCAGGCTATGTACTGTCTATCCTGGGGTTAGCTGTTTTGAGTTCTCTATTTACTTGTACTTTATATGGTTGGTTTGTTTCCTTGGCTGTTTGAGTATTGGTACTCTAGCAGCATACTGTATTACACTAGGTATTGCTCTCACTTGTTCATTTGGCACTAGAACTTTCTTGTCTAGGAGTTCAGCATCTCATGTACCTGATTTTTGCACTTGTTGTACGTCATTCTGGATAAGAGTGTCTGCTAAATGCCGTGTAATGTAATGGATTATCCTTCATAAAACACACGCTGTGTTCAACAGCTGTGACTTTTCATATGCATATTGTTTTGAGGGCTAAATAGTTAGATACCTGCAGAATGTTTTGCTTGCTGTTTGGTTTGTGTACAGCTTACCCTGCGGCTTTTATTTTTTCAACTTTATAGATTTGCATGTGGGTGTCAAAGCCTGCGAGGTGTCCCACGGCAAGTTTCCACACACAGTCTTCTGTCTTTTCAACACAAGCACAAGATAAGAAATGCACTTAGTGAATTATGTATCTACATTAAATATAGATGCTGGGTTGCCAAAAACAGCATACGAATGTGTGTGATGTGATGTCACGACACCAGAGATAATATTGAACAGGAAGTAAAATGCAGGTTGATTATTGCTGTTTTCACACATTGAGCCTTTGCTTGGAGTTAAATAATAGCTGAATTTTAATGCCAGTGTAGCACACGTATTGCTCTCTCTCTCTCTCTCTCTCTCTCTCTCTCTCTCTGTGAGAAAGACCATGGGTCTGAAATATCCGTTCTTGCTCCATGTCTAACAGCGATGTCAGAAAAGCGAAGCTGAAAACAAGGCTTGATTATTGATCTGTCCTTGTTAGCACACAGGCTGTGACCTTGCAATGTTGCAGTGGAAAGTGTGGGAGTGTTCCAAACACGAGTGCTCTTTTACTGGGTCACAGGTGGGAGGAACACACATAGGTTTTAATGTACCTACCAAAGAGAGAGATAATAATAAAACATTACATAAACCACAGCCAAAAAAAAAAGTCTCAATGAGGCTGGAGCCCAAACCAGCCACTGTTGTTGTGTGTGAGTTTGAAATCCGATCAATCCTGCGGGAGGAGTAGCGATTTTTGTGAAATTGCATATGACCCCTGTGTAGCCGCATGCATGGCAAGTGGCACCACCTGGTGAACAATTCTTGTTGGAATATGTCTTTAGAGTCTTCTGGGTGAGTTTCAATGAAAACGTCTCAGCAGTTTATGAAGAGTAGCGTTTAATGTGACGAGTCACCCAAAAATTTCAGATGCCCATAAAATTGTAAATATGACCACCATCTAGACAACTTTTATGAACACCCACCTGGGGAACACGGTATGTGAGTTTCATGGAAATCTGATCAATCCTGCAGGAGGAGTAGCACTTTTTTGTAAATTGTGGACAGATGATAATGACGCCGGATGACGCGTGATCGCGGCCGGATGAGCTAAATACGACTGAAAAAAAATGTATTAAAATGTACAATATTGCGCCAATGATATTCCTGGCACCATTCAGGAAAATACCATTTCACAGCTTCCTTTTGGTCCAGCAGGAAAATAAGGCTATTGTATGTAGCATTGGTGAGTTCTTAATACTTTTTGGTCAGATGGTGTTGATTAATTTTCCATTACAGCAGTTCTCATTCTCATTATCTCTAGCCGCTTTATCCTTCTACAGGGTTGCAGGCAAGCTGGAGCCTATCCCAGCTGACTACGGGCGAAAGGTGGGGTACACCCTGGACAAGTCGCCAGGTCATCACAGGGCTGACACATAGACACAGACAACCATTCACACTCACATTCACACCTACGGTCAATTTAGAGTCACCAGTTAACCTAACCTGCATGTCTTTGGACTGTGGGGGAAACCGGAGCACCCGGAGGAAACCCACGCGGACACGGGGAGAACATGCAAACTCCACACAGAAAGGCCCTCGCCGGCCCCAGGGCTCGAACCCAGGACCTTCTTGCTGTGAGGCGACAGCGCTAACCACTACACCACCATGCCACCCTTACAGCAGTTCTGACAATAATTTAAATCACAGGTTGAAATACATGCACTCATTCACAGAGATCCAACACATGATTCATAAAAATTGACACAATTCAGCTAATATGAAGGACGTAATTAATAACACTAAGCTTATTTCTCGAAGAAGAAGCCTTTATTTGTCACATGTACACTCAAGCAGAGTGAAATTCCTCCTCTGCATTTAACCCATCTGAAGCAGTGAGCAGTGAGCACACACACATACCCAGAGCAGTGGGCAGCTATGTATGCCACAGCACCCGGGGAGCAGTTAGGGGTTTGGTGCCTTGCTCAAGCGCACTTCAGCCATGATACAGAGGGAAGGGAAAGTGCTGTTCATTCACTCAACTCCCCTCACATTTTTTCTGATGGTCCCAGGACTCAAACTAGTAACCCTTTGGGGCCAAGGCTGCTTTTCTAACCTTCAGGCCATGGCTGCCCCCTGTTGCTCCTCAAACTAAGTAAGGGCTGTATTATTATAGGAAAATAATCAACAACAGTGTGATGTAACCCAACATAACTTTTTTAATTTACCATCAGTTACACTTTTGATTAATTACAGAATGATCCTTCCTACTTTTAATCTAGGTTATAGTTATGGTAAACGTTGTGGAAGTTCCAGAAAACAAATTCCTGTTCTCGCTACACATTTATTCTGTCACTTTTTCTTGAAGTTGAAAAGAAAGAAAATGCAGTTTGACATGTTACCAAGAAATTATAAAGCTACACTGACCGTTATAAATCACAGCCACCATGCTGTTAGAGAAAAATAATCACTTTCTGAGCAGCGAGAGTTGAGGGTTTGAGACAACAGTGCTGTGGCATCGTCATTTTTTAAAACACAGCACTGAATATATTGAGTTTAAAATATGAAGGTGCTTTATAAAATAATCAAAGGTTTAATAGTTGTATTTATGATGAAGCAGTCCGACTGAGAAAAAGTGACTCAACATATTTAAATTAAGAGAAGAATTTCCAGTTGAGTAAAGTATCTAAGTTTAACAGAAGCAAGTGTGTAAATAATGGCAGGTTTATGTTAAGCTCATTAAATAGAAATATATGCATTTACTTAAAGGGGTACCAAATATAATATATACAGTTGCTGATGTGACAAAGTAACATATTCTTAAGTATTCTATCAAATTTATATACTAGAAAACAACGAAATATCTTGGTAATTGTAAATATAATACTTTATACACTAAACCGCACAAGAGTCGCCATTTTTAAAAGACCGTGACGTCAGCGCTACCCACTGCACTAGCGAAACTCTCTGAAATAGAGGAGATAAGTGTGTAATCATGGCGTCGGGCGCATCAAGTGAAAGCGACAGCTCTGTCGAATCATACGAAGAGATCCCGCAAGACACACTGCAAGCAGGCTATGGCTTAGAAGGGTACCAGTTTGAACCTAGGAGAGGTACTCTCGACTCCGATGATGAAATAAGAGAAGAAAGCTCGGATTACGGCAAGGATGCTGACCATGGGCATGGCGAGCGTGGGGCAGAGCGTCTGCATGCAGGTGACACGGCGTGGTGCTCGTGCGGAAAATGTAACATGGAGTTGCTCACGAGTCCAGCAGAATTTATTTGCTGCAATGAGATAGGCGCCACCCGTGGACTTGCGAAATTGTCGCAAGAGGCAGAAACAGGTATTTCACACGTGCTATTCCCAACCTCAATGAGCCAACACAACTGGGCACGTACATACGTCATGAGTGTTACGCAGAGAAAATGAACGTGCATTCTGATTGGATAAAATTAATATCATGGCGGGCTGTTCAAACTGCGGAAATAGTTTGCTCGAGCTACTTTCAAAACACTATAACTTTCCAACCTTAGAACAAAAAACTTTTGTAAGTCTTGAATAAGGTTCGTTAATGTGTGTTTTATTGTTATATTTACTCTATATATTGCCCTCTGTTCCCCTTTAATTTCTTGTCGTAACATGGACATTTTGTAATAAAACCATTATTGGCTGAAGGTGAAGTGAATATCGGCGATTATTCTATCCACATTCACTGGATATGAGCAATCGTGTGCTCTGATTGGCTACTCTACTACTAGGCTATCAGCTCATATACCGTGAGTAGAGAAAAACAAAATGGCGGAGCATGTTGCTGAACCAACCAAAGACGAAATAAAAACTCTACTTGAAAACAAAACCCCAAAAAATACAAAAAAAGGGCAACAAAATATGGAATGAAAGTATTTGATGGTAAAAACCTCATCTCATCTCATTATCCCTAGCCGCTTTATCCTTCTACAGGGTCGCAGGCAAGCTGGAGCCTATCCCAGCTGACTACGGGCGAAAGGCGGGGTACACCCTGGACAAGTCGCCAGGTCATCACAGGGCTGACACATAGACACAGACAACCATTCACACTCACATTCACACCTACGGTCAATTTAGAGTCACCAGTTAACCTAACCTGCATGTCTTTGGACTGTGGGGGAAACTGGAGCACCCGGAGGAAACCCACGCGGACAACATGCAAACTCCATACAGAAAGGCCCTCGCCGGCCCCAGGGCTCGAACCCAGGGCTCGAACCCAGGACCTTCTTGCTGTGAGGCGACAGCGCTAACCACTACACCACCGTGCCACCCATGGTAAAAACCTATCTTTTTTAATTTTACAATAATAATAATAATTATTATGACATTTTTCACAAATTGCTCCTGACATTTCGCTGGTTTGTTTACATTCTTCAACTTTAAAAAAAAAAAAGTTTGAAAATTACAGAACTGAAATGTCCAAGGAAGAATTAAATAAATGTCTAAAGCTGTTCTATACCTCGACACGACAGCAAGACGGCACTTTCTACAAAAAACAACCACTAGAGTCAATTTGTGCAGCCATTGATAGGTTTTTAAGAAGTCCACCTAAGTGGAAATGATTTTGTCAGACGTTTTGTAAAAAGTTTTATTTATCAAATTTGCAAAACATAAGAATAAAAATGTTCTGTTTCTCAAAATCCAGTGAATGTGGAGAGAATAAAACAGTTATTCCACTCAGTCTCATCGTACATCTCTTATAGCCAACTCAGTGCTACATGCCTCGTCGGCTATCAGCTCATGTACGACTTGATTTCGTGGAATAACTGTTAAATAATAATTCAGACAAAGTTGAGGTCAGTATTCACTGAGCCTGTGGCGGGTAATAGTTTTAGTAGAAATACACAGGTGATTATTTTAAAAAAAAGTTTTATTTAAAAAAATCATTTTTTTCAAACTTCAAAAGTGGCTTGTAAATGTAATAACTTCACGGCGCAGGCTTGTTTCTTGTATCTACGCCTACTAACATAAAATACTTTGTTTTGAAATCGATAAAATGAATCACAATCCCTCCTTTACCTTTGAATAGTTTTAGACTAAACTTCGTAGCATCTTTAGTGCTTTTAGGAACAGCATTTTCTTTCATCATTTGTAATTCTTCCTCACTTACAGCGACGAAGTGATTAGCCGCCATTTTGCTGAATCGCTTGAGGTGATTATCGAGAAATAGTCTGAATTTCTTGACCAATCAGCACACATGATTTTCTATAATCACCTCCATATTTATACTATTTCTCGATAATCACCTCAAGCGACTCAACAAAATGGCGGCCAATCGCTTTGTCACCGTATACAAATGATGAAAGAAAATGCTGTTCCTAAAAGCACTAAAGATGCTACGAAGTTTGGTCTAAAACTATTCAAAGGGAAGGTGGAATTGTGATTTATTTTATCGATTTCAAAACAAACATATTTTATGTGACTCAGCATAGATAAGTGACACAAGTCTGCGCCATGCCGGTATTACATTTGCATGCTATTTTTAAAGTTTGAAATAAATTATGTTTTAATATGATTTTAAAAAAAATAATCACTGGTGTAGTTATACTAAAACAATTATCTACCGGGGCGGCATGGTGGTGTAGTGGTTAGTGCTGTTGCCTCACAGCAAGAAGGTCCGGGTTCGAGCCCCGTGGCCGGCGAGGGCCTTTCTGTGCGAAGTTTGCATGTTCTCCCTGTGGGTTTCCTCCAGGTGCTCCGGTTTCCCCCACAGTCCAAAGACATGCAGGTTAGGTTAACTGGTGACTCTAAATTGACCGTAGGTGTGAATGTGAGTGTGAATGGTTGTCTGTGTCTATGTGTCAGCCCTGTGATGACCTGGCGACTTGTCCAGGGTGTATCCCGCCTTTCGCCCGTAGTCAGCTGGGATAGGCTCCAGCTTGCCTGCGACCCTGTAGAACAGGATAAAGTAGTTAGAGATAATGAGATGAGATGAAAGACAATTATCTACCGCAGGCTCAATGAATATCAGTGAATAATGACCTGGACTTAAATGGTCTGAATTTCACAACCAATTAGTGTGAAATCTATAATCGTTTGCATATTTATACTAATGCCAATTATTTATCCCTTCAGGAAACCCCATGGCACCCTACATTGGTTTGTAAAGCAGGTGTGGCCCAGTTGTTATGCAACAGCCCAATGCACACAATCAAGGGAAATGTGTTGCACCCGGCTGCGCAACTTTATAAGCTCACTGAATGCCTCATTCTTTGTACAGATGTTAACGTCTGTACCGGTAAACAGAGCAGCACGCCACAACTCTGAGGTATATTTCTAAGAAGAGATTTAGTGAAGGAAAGTTTTATTGTGGGAAATACTGTATATATTGAATAAAAGAGTTGTTTTGAGAAAAGAGAAACATATCGCAAGAAAGTGACTTATTTAAGAAGAGAAAAGAAGACTTTAGTTTGAGTCAGGCTTGCTAAAAGTTGATGTAAAAGGCACGTCTCATCCTCACCCACTGGGTATTTCAGTTTGTCCCGGCAGGAGGCCATTTCATGTTTATCCATTTTCCGTATCATCACAAAGTTCTTTGTATTCTTTATGATTCCACATCTCTCAGGGAAACTCATAAGCACAATCACCAAGCACACACCACCCAACATGCAGCTTTTATCCATGCTTAGCACTGATCCCCATGCCAAACTCTATCAATATGTAAAAGCTATTTATTTTACTTAAATTTAAATTCTACCCTTAATTTCAATATGCTGCTCTATGAATATTATTCTCCAGTGGATATGATTAATGGTTTAATCTGAGAAATACAGCAAATCACGAAAAGTACACTCACTGGCCACTTTATTAGGAACACCATACATCCACCTGCTGTTCTGTTTGATGCAGTTCTCTAATCAGCCGATCCCTTGACAGCAGCCCAATGCATCAAATCATGCAGATACAAATCCAGAGCTTCAGTTAATTAATGTTCACTTTATTCAAACATCAGAACGGGAAAAATTGTGATCTCACAGTGAAGTGTGACTTTCTTTCACTGTGGCATGGGTGTTGGTTTGAGCCAGATGGACTGGTTTGAGTATTTCAGAAACTGCTCATCTCCTGGGGTTTGTTTTCACACACAACAGTCTCTGGAGTTTACACAGAATGGTGTGAAAAACAAAAAAACATTATTGAGTGAGTGAGTGACAGTTCCAGGGGCGTCAGAAGCATTTTTAATGTGGGGGGGACACACTGGCGGGGGGTCCTCCGCCAGAAAATTTTTAATTAATTAGATGCCATTTCCTGCATTCTGGTGTATTTTTAACAGGTTGTTAAACACCTAATTTTACCTACAAAAATCACTTACTTCAATGACTATTTTAGAGACTCAACAATAAGTCCTCATTCAACTAGTCCATATATTCATCAGCCTGTTTTTAAACCCACCGCTACGCCTAAGATAATGAGATGAATGTGACACAATTTATCACCAACAATGACTTAATGGGTGCGTTTTACTTTTTATTTTGTGTTTTCTATTTAGTTTTAGATGTAACACAACATGCCACTGGGCCAAGCAATAGTGACACTCAACTGTATGTTTAAAAATAAGAATATTCATAATTTCACACAATGACCAGGCATGACATGGCATCATGCAAACTTCATAACACAAAATCACACTGTGTCAAGCAACGGTGACACATAAAAAATAACTTCACACAATGAACAGGTGCAATTTTGTTAACCACCAACAGTGACTTTAGTGGGTGCATTTTACTTTTTTCCGATTTAGTGATACTCATAACAAAAATGGCATGGCATCATGCAGTCTTCATAACACAAAATTACACTGGGTCAAGCAATGACACATAAAAGAGAACTTCACACAATGAACAAGTGCAGTTTTGTCAACCTACATGCAATGGTGGTACTACAGTAACATTTACAGATTAGTATAACAAATAGATTTATAGATATAACTCCTTCTTATATTGGTGCCACCACAAGTTCTACCACTTCATAACTTTTATCCCCCTTTCCTTCACAATCCACCTGGAATAACATCCATCTCTCTCCTCTCTACTATTCCTTCCCCATACACTGATTTCCCATCTTACTTTCCAGAAAACTGCCAAAGACCAGACAAAACAAGGAATCAATAAATATCATCAGAGCAGACTTGACCTCATTCTTGGCATTACAGTAAGGCAGGTCTACTGGGTTTGAATTAAATGATAGCTAACGTTAAGCTAGCTGATACATCTCCTAACATTGACTAGCCAGCTAACTGCACTAACATTTCCATTGGGACAAAAAACCCTGTCCTGTGGGGAAATTTTGACTGACTTTCCGCTTCTTTGTAAAGAATGTCCTTATGTCCATTGTGTCTGGGGAGGAGCAAATACTGCAAACAATCCATCATCAACCAAGAATACCCCATTAGGCTAAGCTTATTTCACTGTTTAGTTGAATATTAATTTAACGTGTCCTAGGGTTAATTTTGAGGGCACATAACAAAAGAATAAGGTTTTAGCAAAAGCTAGACATTGTGAGGTTGCAATGGGGCTGACGTCACCTCCTCCACTTTCCAGCAGCTGCACCAACATTTCTCTGCTCGCGCTGATGCTACGTTCACACTGCAAGGCTTAATGCTCAATTCCGATTTTTTTGTGAAATCCGATTTTTTTGTGAGGTCATTCACATTAACAAATATATGCGACTTGTATGTGATCCTCAGTATGAACGAAAAGCGACCTAAAAGTGTTCCGCATGCACATTGCAGGATACGACGACGTCACACGCAGTGAGCATGGCCAGTGTTTACGGAAGTAAAACCGCCTGGTTGCGGTATGACCCATCCAATCTAGCTTGAATAGCTGCATCCCCCCAAATGGAAATCAGCTTCCTAACCTCTGCGTCCTTCCATTGAGAAGATTCAGAACCTTCACAGCCCGAAGCGTCCCTCGCATTGATGTCATGCGCAGGGGCGCAGATACGTTTTTTGAACTGGGGGGGACAAAGCTGCCAGCAAACCAACCCCAACCCCGATATGCCTGTCAAACTTGTTGTGGGTTACCATAGCAACCAAGCTCGAGCTCGCAACCTGTGCAGTCTGCGCAGCTCAACCAACCGAATATCAGTCTTTGTTTTATGTGAGTTGTTGCAACTATGTATACACTGCTGTGCACCTCAATAAACCGAATGGTAATTAGTCTTTTGATTTTTCCGTGAGGTTTGCCTTATGCAAAGAAAGACAGCATAGACGTTTTTTCCTCCCTATAAGTGGGGGGGACCGAACGAGGTGAATTTAAATCTGGGTGGGACGAGTCCCACCCTCTATATGCGCCCGTGATTATGCGCCATGTTGTTGTAACTTTTTTTGAGAGACCCGCCGCCTACTTCAGCGCAGAATAGTGACGTTTGTGGCTTGTTGATGACGTGTAAGTCGGATGAATGCGACCTGGCGGTTCAGACTGAAGTCGCAAATGAAAAGAGCGGATAGGAATCGGAATTAGGACCACATATCCAAACGGCCTGGGTCGGATTTGAAAAAATCGGATCTGTGTCGTTCATATTGTCAATAAAAGATCGGATACAGGTCACATATGGGCGAAAAGATCGGATTTGAGTCACTTCAGCCTGCAGTGTGAACGTAGCCTGAGATTCACTTCACTCGCGCGCAGTGAGCTGTTGTAGGGAACGCCCGGAAAACCCGGAGTGGATGTTCAGTGGTCTGTGTATTCTCTTATCGATCAAGTGGAATGGATTCTTTCATGAAGCAATAGAAACGGCGCTGGGTGAACTTATATTCTATGTTAAATGTGGGGGGGTCCAAACGAAGAATTATGAAATGTGAGGGGGGCACGTCCCCTTCACATTCAATTGTGGCGACGCCCATGGACAGTTCTGTAGGTAGAAACAAACGCCTTGTTGATAACAGGTCAGAGGAAAATGGACAGATCGGTTTGAGCTTTTTTGCCAGGAAGGATAAAGTAACTCATAGCAACTCTTTGCAACCGTGGTGAGCAGAAAAGCATCTCAGCATGCAACATTGGGTTCCACTCCTGCAGCCAAGAACAGGAGTCTTACACTGCAGGCTGAAGTGACTCAAATCCGATCTTTTCGCCCATATGTGACCTGTATCCGATCTTTTATTGACAATATGAACGACACAGATCCGATTTTTTCAAATCCGACCCAGGCCGTTTGGATATGTGGTCCTAATTCCGATTCCTATCCGCTCTTTTCATATGCGACTTCAGTCTGAACCGCCAGGTCGCATTCATCCGACTTACACGTCATCAACAAGCCACAAACGTCACTATTCTGCGCTGAAGTAGGCGGCGGGTCTCTCAAAAAAAGTTACAACAACATGGCGCATAATCACGGGCGCATATAGAGGGTGGGACTCGTCCCGCCCAGATTTAAATTCACCTCACTCGGTCCCCCCCACTTATAGGGAGGAAAAAACATCTATGCTGTCTTTCTTTGCATAAGGCAAACCTCACGGAAAAATCAAAAGACTAATTACCATTCGGTTTATTGAGGTGCACAGCAGTATATACATAGTTGCAACAATTCACATAAAACAAAACAAAGACTGGTATTCGGTTGGTTGAGCTGCGCAGACTGCACAGGTTGTGAGCTCGAGCTTGGTTGCTATGGTAACCCACAACAAGTTTGACAGGCATGTTGGGGTTGGTTTGCTGGCAGTTTTGTCCCCCCCAGTTTATTGTCCCCCCCCAGTTCAAAAAACGTATAAGCGCCCCTGCGCATGACATCAATGCGAGGGACGCTTCGGGCTGTGAAGGTTCTGAATCTTCTCAATGGAAGGACGCAGAGGTTAGGGAGCTGATTTCCATTTGGGGGGATGCAGCTATTCAAGCTAGATTGGATGGGTCATACCGCAACCGGGCGGTTTTACTTCCGTAAACACTAGCCATGCTCACTGCGTGTGATGTCGTCGTATCCTGCAATGCGCATGCGGAACACTTTTAGGTCGCTTTTCGTTCATACTGAGGATCACATACAAGTCGCATATATTTGTTAATGTGAACGACCTCACAAAAAAATCGGATTTCACAAAAAAATCGGAATTGAGCATTAAGCCCTGCAGTGTGAACGTAGCGCAAGAATCAAGAACAAGTTCCTATTAAAGTGGCCAGCGAGTGTATATTCACACATCTAGAGTTGTAATATTATCTGGAACACAATACTAGAGCTGCAACTGATCCTTGGGACTAAATGGAGGCTCCGGATCAGCTAAACATCATAAGCAAGATGCTGAGGATAAGAGGAACTCAATAAGACTGGATTACACTATTATGTAATCCATGCTAACAGCTAGCATGCTAACATGTTAACACTTAGCATGTTATCATGTTAGTATTCGTATGTTGGCATGCTACCATGCTAGCAACCTTGTATACCTTACCAACCGCAGAGAAACTCCCGAGCAACCACCTCCCACACCATAGCTGCATTGTGCACAATAATCTGACTTCTCTTCAGGGAATGCACTTTCTAGTTTTTTTTTTTTAAATCCCTGAATACATATGAATGTCCCCCCCCCCCTTCTCCATCTGATATTTTATAAATTGGTCATGCCAATTGTGCAATGGAGTCTTTTGTAGAAAAGGAGACATTATAGGTTACATCATGACTATCTGGAAAGACATCAGTCACAACGATTTTTTTTTAAATTGTCCCTCTACATTTAAGACTTTTATTGCTCTACATACACGTTTTCCAAGGAGACATGGTCCTTTTAGTGTACAGACATTAGGAAAGTTACTTTGTAAGAATTGTGCAGCAGGACCATTTTCAACAGAGAACGAGGATTTTTTTTCCCCTAGCTGTTGCCTTCTGGAATTCCAGCTACTGCCAAAGAGTTGTGGTCCTTAATCAGAGAGACATTCCAGTTACAAGGACAACTTGGTCTACAGTCAATGATGCTAAATTTGGGGATTTTTTTTTCTCTTTGACCACAACAGCAGGTCTTGAAAACAAAGGCACAATAAAAATTGTACATGTTGAGCCTGTGCTTATAACTTTATCCCCAATTGCTAGCATAGAGAATGTCTCTCCAGAAACGTCAACTTCCTCGTCAGTTGTGTCCTTAATCGGATCATCAGCAGACACACTTTGGCTTTCTTCTTTGAAGATTGATATCCATCGATCACAGCCTTGGCCGTCAAAATGTGTAATCCCCCAATTCCCTGATGAGACATAGCTAATTATGGGTTCAGAGAAGATGGAAAACCTCTGAGCAATGTGTTAAATCTGATATACATGAAAATTTTCAGTTAAAAAGTGACAAAAAGGTCAAATGGAGAAAGTAAACAGGCTCTTGAATAAGAGTAAATGTTACCCGGAGGAAACCCACACAGACACGGGGAGAACATGCAAACTCCATGGTGGTGTAGTAGTTGGCACTGTCACCCCACAGCAAGAAGGTTTTGGGTTCGAGCCCAGTGGCCGACGAGGGCCTTTCTGTGTGGAGTTTGCATGTTCTCCCCATGTCTGCATGGGTTTCCTCCGGTTTCCCCCACAGTCCAAAGACATGCAGTTAGGTTAACATGGGGCTGAGTTTGGGCTGAAGTGCCCTTGAGCAAGGGCACCTAACCTCCAACTGCTCCCCGGGTGCTGTAGCATAACTGCCCACTGCTCTGGGTATGTGTGCATGTGTGTGTTCACTCCTTCAGATGGGTTAAATGCAGAGGTTAAATTTCACTGTGTGCTTAAGTCTGTGCTTGAGTGAACGTGTGACAAATAAAGGCTTCTTGGCTTCTCCTTCACACAGAAAGGCTCTTATCGCCCACTGGGCTCGAACCCAGAACCTTCTAGCTGTGAGGCGACAGTGCTATGCCACCCTTTGTAGCCATGCTATAAAAGTTCTGTTAAAAGGATGCAGCAGTAAACTTTTGGAAGTACACATGGCTTTTGAAACAAGCCTCTCTCTCTCTTTTTGTAGGAAGTCCTTGAACTAGGAGAAGCATACTTGACTCAATGCTTTCCATTGACTGGTGTATTGAGCAGCGCTAAAGTCTTGACTACAGTATAAAGTTTCTGAAACAAGTATTTGTTCCAACTGTACATTACAACATTCCACGTGAATGTTTGAGTTGTTCCTTACCATTGGTATTGTTATTTGGCCAGCACTGATTTTTTTTGTTAAAAACAATCCTTTTTTTTGTGTGTTTTGGTAATCTGCTGTGTCTGGGTAATTACCTAGAGTAAAGATTATTACCTCCTTAAAGTGTAAGCATAAGTCTTCAAGGCCAACAATTTGACATTTTAGAAAAATGCTTTAAATTGTGCACTAAGGTGTGTTTTAACAAATGGGCCTTTATTTTTTTATGTTTTGGGCTTTTATTAACTTTTATTTGCTGAATCGATAAAGCTATACAATGCTGTAGACAAATAGAAGCCTTATTTTCTCATTTGAAATTACTTGTGTATTTCTCTCCTTTAGGATGGTGGTAGGGGCGGCACGGTGGTGTAGTGGTTAGCGCTGTCGCCTCACAGCAAGAAGGTCCGGGTTCGAGCCCTTTGGCCGGCGAGGGCCTTTCTGTGCGGAGTTTGCATGTTCTCCCCGTGTCCGCGTGGGTTTCCTCCGGGTGCTCCGGTTTCCCCCACAGTCCAAAGATATGCAGGTTATGTTAACTGGTGACTCTAAATTGACCGTAGGTGTGAATGAGAGTGTGAATGGTTGTCTGTGTCTATGTGTCAGTCCTGTAATGACCTGGCGACTTGTCCAGGGTGTACCCCGCCTTTCGCCAGTAGTCAGCTGGGATAGGCTCCAGCTTGCCTGTGACCCTGTAGAAGGATAAAGCGGCTAGAGATAATGAGATGAGATGAGGATGGTGGTACTGTTAACAGCATTATCAGTAACAGTATAATTCACATTCACCAAGAGTAAGTAAGATTTTCTTTTTTTTTTTTCAAAAATATCTACAGTTCATAAAATTTAACATGGTTTAATGCAAAATGGATAAATACATTTAGTATGTCGAGCTGAAGCAAGTTATTTTATGAAATCCAGTTGATATTATGCAATTTTTTAAGTAAATAAAAGTTGGAAAAACTTTTACAGGTAAAGTTGGAAAAAATTTACAGATCCCTAGATGCTCATGAACAGTTTTTTTAGAGTCTGTGTGGAAGATCTGCTAACTCACAAGTGGTAACTGCAAGAGGACATTCTCATAAAGCCAAGCTGGCATTCCTCTACTACTACTACTACTGATGTGTGAGTTGCTATGGCTATTTTCTTGCTAAAAACTGACTTACTGTGTACTGGTAACACAGGTTTTCTAGTTAAAGGTGAGAATTTTGTAAGAATTTTAGTTTAAAACATTCCAAAAATGAACTACAATTATCAGCAGAATGTGAAGCAGTGACAGCTTTGACATTATGTCAAAGATGTCAGTGTATTGCATTGCAGAGATATCTATTGATGTTAGCATGCTAACCAGCTAGCCCTGAGATAGGACGTACTGTCCATCTTGTTATACCACTTGTATCAGGAGGCAATAGTGAGTCACTGTAGTGTTTAGACTGCGATCGGCCCAAAACGAGAGGAGAAGAAGTTGTGCATCGCTGTCAGCTACATACATGTTAGCCTCTGAACTCAGACTGCTGAAAACCTAAAGAAAAGAGAAGCAAATGGGTCCCTGCAATTCACAGAAATTATTGGAATTCAGGTACCAAAACATGGATTTGTGGTTACCATTTTGCATGTTTGTATGTTGTATTTTTGGAGAAGGGGAAAGAGAAGGAAAAGGAACCCTACCAGGAGAAACTGAATCACAGTGAAAGACTGGATTACAGAGCCTCCACTCACATACCCAGACATGTTTTGACTATAATGTTGATTCTCTCATCTCATCTCATTATTTCTAGCCGCTTTATCCTGTTCTACAGGGTCGCAGGCAAGCTGGAGCCTATCCCAGCTGACTACGGGCGAAAGGCGGGATACACCCTGGACAAGTCGCCAGGTCATCACAGGGCTGACACATAGACACAGACAACCATTCACACTCACATTCACACCTACGGTCAATTTAGAGTCACCAATTAACCTAACCTGCATGTCTTTGGACTGTGGGGGAAACCGGAGCACCCGGAGGAAACCCACGCAGACACGGGGAGAACATGCAAACTCCGCACAGAAAGGCCATCGCCGGCCACAGGGCTCAAACCTGGACCTTCTTGCTGTGAGGCGACAGCGCTAACCACTACACCACCATGCCACCCATAATGCTGATTGTAATGTCATATTTTGACTGAGTGCATACACTTTGCATGAGTTTAAAATTTACAGACCCCTAGATGCTCATGAGCAGTTTTTTTAGAGGCTGTGTGGAAGATCCGCTAACTCACAAGTGGCAACTACAAGAGGACATTCTCATAAAGCTAAGCTGGCATTCCTCTTCTACTACTACTACTACTGATGCATGAGTTGCTATGGCTATTTTCTTGCTAAAAACTGACCTACTGTCCTACTGATACGTGAGTTGCTGTGGCTGTCTTCTTGCTAAAAATGGAGCTACCGCCTTGCTGATGTGTGAGATGTTGCTGTCTTCTTGCTATTATTGCTGGGCATGATTTCTTGCTGAAAACTGAGCTAAGCAAGCTATATCATAAACTATAGACTGACACCACATTTGGAGATCATAAGATAGCAGTTTTATCTTAACTGGCTTTCAGAGTTTTTGAACTTTGAGTTTTTGAAAAAAAAAATTTCCCCACTTGCCCTTCCTTTGGCCGGTATTTTTTCCTTCAAGCTCTGGTCCTCTACCAGAGTCCTGGGAGTTTGAGGGTCCTGTGCAGTATCTTAGCTGTTCCTAGGACTGTGCTTTTCTGGACAGAGATCTCAGATGTTGTTCCTGGGATCTGTTGGAGCCACTCTCCCAGTTTGGGGGGTCACTGCACCGAGGGCTCCTACCACCACGGGGACCATTGTTGTCTTCATCTTCCACATCTTTTCTAGCTCTTCTTTCAGCCCTTGATGCTTCTCAAGCTTCTCAAGCTCCTTCTTCCTGATGTTATTGTCACTTGGCATTGCCACATCTATTACCACAGTCTTGTTCTCCCATTCGTCCACCACTACCATGTCCAGTTGGTTAGTCATTAGCAGTTTGTCCGTCTGTATCTGGAAGTCCCACAGGGTCTTAGCTTGGTCATTCTCAATCATATTATTTAGGAGGTGTGTCTTCCAACAGTCCAGTGTTCTCAGCTCTTGTTCATGAGTGTCTTGCTCTTGTTCCAGTAGCCCATTTCTCATCAGGTTGCCCTGGTTCCTCAACACCTGACACTGACCTTGTTAGACCGGGTGACAGCCGACTCTTGTTTTTCTGTCTCTTGTTTTTATGAGGTAGGCAGGTAGCATTGAGATATATAGAAGAGTTTGTATGTTCTCCCCATGTCTGCATGGGTTTCCACCAGGTGCTCCGGTTTCCCCCACAGTTCAAAGACATACAGGATAGGCTAATTGGTGGCTCTAAATTGACCTTAGGTGTGAATGTGAGTGTGAATGGTTGTTTGTCTCTGTGTCAGCCCTGCGATGATCTGGCGACTTGTCCAGGGTGTACCCTGCCTCTCACCCATAGTCATCCAGCTTGCCTGCAACCCTGTAGAACAGGATAAGCGGCTACAGATAATGGATGGATGGATGGATGGATGGATATGTGACACTATTGTTGGCACCCCTGCATTTAATACTTTGTACACCCTCCCTTTGCCAGTAAAACAGCACTGAATCTCTCTGCTAACATTGTATAAGGTTGGAGATATAGAGCAGGGCATCTGAGACCTTTCCTCTTTACACAATCTCTCCAAATCATCCAGGGTCCTCAGCCTTCTCTTGTGTACTCTCCTCTTCAGCTCAGCCCACAGGCTACTTCAACTAAAAAAGAAATAGCTTGTTCAGTGAGTGATAATTCTGTGAGAGTGGTGGTGGTGTGTTTGGGGGAAGGGGGGGGGACTGGGCATTTCCTTGTTTCTTCCAATAGGGGTGGACACCCCAACTTTCTTGTGATATACTGCCCCTGTTTGTTTAGAATTTGGAGTATGAATTCCCCAGGTGGCCAAATTCTTATGCATTGCACATTTAAGTTTACTTAAAAAAAAAAAACTCTTAATTTGAACTTAATTTAAAACATAACAAGCAAAAAAAAATTGCCAGAATTTAAGAAAATCCAAAAGATATTTTCAGTGTAATATACTCTGATAAATATCTCATCTCATCTCATTATCTCTAGCTGCTTTATCCTTCTACAGGGTCGCAGGCAAGCTGGAGCCTATCCCAGCTGACTACGGGCGAAAGGCGGGGTACACCCTGGACAAGTCGCCAGGTCATCACAGGGCTGACACATAGACACAGACAACCATTCACACCTACAGTCAATTTAGAGTCACCAGTTAACCTAACCTGCATGTCTTTGGACTGTGGGGGAAACCGGAGCACACCCACGCGGACACGGGGAGAACATGCAAACTCCACACAGAAAGGCCCTCGCCGGCCCCGGGGCTCGAACCCAGGACCTTCTTGCTGTGAGGCGACAGCGCTAACCACTACACCACCGCGCCGCTCTGATAAATATTTAACAGTTATTCCATGAACTCAGATTGTATACTGTATGAGCCGATAGCCAACAAGGCACCTAGCATCGAGTTGATGAAATTGAGTGGAATAACCATTTTATTCTATCTACATTCACTGGATTTTGAGAAACAGAACATTTTTAATTTTTGCAAATTTGAAAAATAAAAACTTTATACAAAACATCTGACAAAATCATTTCCACTTCGAATATAAACAAATTGGTGAAATGACAGTAGCAATTTGTGAAAAATGCAATAATAATTCTTGAAAAATAAAAAAGATACATTCTTACCATCAAATACTTTTAGTGCATTTTTCATTACTTTTTTTTGTATTTTTGGGGATTTTGTTTTTGAGTAGAGTTTTTATTTTGTCGGTTGGTTCAGCAACACGCTCCACCATTTTGATTTTCTCTACTCATGGTATATGAGCTGATAGCCTAGTAGTGGAGTAGCCAATCAGAGAATGCGATAGGTCATATCCAGTGAATGTGGATAGAATAAATACAGTTATATAAAATATTTCTTCCAAACAATTGTTGGTGTATGTATTCTGTTCATGAATCTGTTTTGATCAACAATAAATGCATTATATTGTTAAATCTTTCTAGTGTTCAAATTATGACGAATGTTAAAATCTGTATGTATAATTAAGGTCAAGGTGAGTTTTAGTTATCATAGCTTTACTTATGACTTCTTTAATATGAGATACAAAGATAATATTGTAAATAAAATCAGCTTGGAATACCACAAATAAATAAATAAATAAATAAATAAATGGTATTTTTGCTATTGATATAGATTTTTTTCCCCTATCAATATCTCTCTGTGAACAGAAAAAGGCTTGATTGCATTAATGTCTCACCAGTACTCCAGACTGAGAGACAGATTCAGTGGTGAACTGATACACAGGAACCATCGATCTGTTAGTCCCTGTAGTGCTGCTCTCACAAATTTGAGGTTCAGAAGCTGCACATTTGCAGCTTCTCAAACAGAGCAGAAATAGTGGTGTGTGTGTAGATCATTAAGAACTTATTTAACACAAAGTGGAAGCAGAGAGGAGAGAGAAAAAAAAACAAAAGTTGAATAACAGACAAAAAAAGGCAACATAGTACATACCGTGCATATAATTTAAGTACTTAATTCCAGGAAAAAACAATGTTTCAATAAAAATGTAAAAATAGAATTGAATAAAAAACAGGAAATATTAATGAACAGAACATCATTAATAGCACTGTGGTCTAATTCAGTTACACACTTGTGAGCTACAGTAACTTTTTTTTTAACAGCTTTATTGGGTTTTAAAACATGTTTACAATGTGACAATAAAACAAAAAAAAAGAAAAAAAAAAGATACACCCAAAAGGGAAGGCGTGAACGGGACAAAAGACCCATGCAAGGCGCTGCCCTGAAAATTAAAAATTGTAAAAAGGAAAAAAAAAAACCTAATTACAACTAGTGTAAAAATATAAGCAAATTAAGTGCCGTGACACGGGCACGAGCTAATTAGTGACCACGTGCAGGGCCAGTCTATATCAAAAATAGTTATCAGGCGGTCAAATAATAGTTTGCGAACAGATTGCTGAAAAACACTTGGACTTACAAAACTTGAAGAAGGTATTACAGAGCAAGTGAAGTTCCATAATTTAACAATACGATTAAAATAAGAGGCCTGAAATGTACTAGTTCTACAGATTAGTGTTGTAAGGTTGAACAAGTTACTTTGCCGTGTGCGGCCATGAGAAATAAAGCTAGTGTAACATTTAACATCAAGGTCAATGTAATTATATAAACATTTGTAAAAAAAATACTAGATCTTTCAGTTCTCTATCGTATGCTAAAGGGAGTAAGTCCAAGGTGATCAACCTCTCCTTGTAAGTCATCTCGCCAACCCGGGTTTGTAGTATCCATCGGGTAGCGCGCCGTTGCACACGCTCGACTTGGGCCTTTAAAGTGACTTGAGCGGGCGACCATACTTGTGTAGCATAACACAACTGAGACTTCACTAGTGACAGGTATAGTGTGCGCCGAATGGACACATCAGTTAGTAAGGGGCATGTCCGTTTTAGAAGCCCAAGGAGCTTGTTGGCTTTTGCAATGATCGTATGAATGTGGATTTTCCAGGAGAGCGTACTCGTAATGGTTACTCCAAGATCTTTTTCATTGGACACACGCTCGAGTTCTACATTGTCCAAGGAATACTCATAAAGCAAAGGAGATTTTTTCCGCGTAACGCTGAGCGATTTGCATTTCGAGGTGTTAAAATTTATATTATTTCACTCTGACCAATCGTTCAAATTTGCTAGAGTTGCCTGTAGGGACTGGCAGTCACTGATTGTGGTTACACTTTGGTACAACTTAGTGTCGTCTGCGTACAACGCCACCCTTGCCCCGCCTACAACTTTGTCCGGGAGATCATTAACGAAGACTGTAATAGCAATAACAATAATTATGGTAGCATATAAGAAAGCACTCTAGTGAGACGCAAAATAAATATTGTCAACTCTGTGTTAGGGGTAACAAAGTTAACTTAATCATGACAAGTTCTGTTTAAATGATGTTCTACAGAGGTTTCGTAAAACAGCTGATGTTCCAAGGACTTACTCTTGATTTTGGTTTAAACTGTATTCATTCATTCATTCATTCATTCATCTTCAGTCAGAGCTTTATCCTGCTCAGGGTCACGATGGAGCTGGAGTCTATCCTGGGAACACTGGGTGTAAGATGGGGATACAATTTGGTGGGACTCCAATCCATGGGCACAATACACCAGGCTTGTAGTACTCGAGTCCAACTCGTGCCCTAATTTTAAGGACTCATGACTTGACTTGGACTTAAAGGAGATACACAGAACCTTTATTTTTAAATCTATTTCTGAGTGGATAGTATCTCCATCCTTGACTCTTGTATGCTGCATAAATGGGAATTAAAAATATATATATTTTTGAGAGTTAAAATCAACCGCAATGTTGGCATTCGAGCTGCCCCGCTGAGTCAGCCAGCCCTGAGTGCGTGACGTCACTGCGGTAACCGGTTTTAAGGCCGAGGTCTTTGACAGCTATAGACCAAAGCCAGACTCAGCAGGCGAGAGTGGTTGCAATGGCCTCTTCATTTGGATTTATTGGAGATTCTTCGGATTCCTCAGATAGTAATACATCTGACTGTGATAGTCCTGAAATTGGAGTGTGTGTACATGCTACTGCTATACACGTAGAACCGTATCAGTTCGAACCATCGGAAAGTGAATCCGATAGTAACACGTCGGCCACGGAGGCCCCTGCCTTACGAAATAAAGCCAGAGAACAAAGCCATCTAGAAAATTGGATGGAATTGAACTGACAGTCTCATGTGACTCTCATTAAAACAGGATAGGTGTTATAACTTATGCAACATACATGTACATGAATGCATTTTCACTGATAAAACGTAAAAGGCTAATAAAATAATCAGATGAACTGCGACAATCACATTCTGAAGCAAATTAAATAATCTTAAACCAGTAACTTAAATACACAATACAAGTTACATGTATTAATCTAAATGCAGGTAAACAAATGAGAGTTGCATCTTACCCGTCTGTGTTCTCGCTTCTTGAAAGCCGATCTTGTGGCCGATTGTTTTGAAACAATCTGACTTTCAGTTATTTGTTCATTCGCTTCTTCTATGTAAGGGCGAGATATTGCTGCTGAGGCAAGCATATCCAGCGGAGGAAAAAAAAAGCATATCCAGTGGAGAAATCTGATGACTGGTCCACTCATTCTCCATTTTCTCCATACTGAGTACTCCACCATTACTGCTCGGCTCACACTCTGGGAGAACTGGTGCAACTGAACTTACTTTCCTTTTCTTGTTGTTTTCTTTTCCTTTAATTGTTGGTACTGCACCCTCTTTCAATACGGGCTTATAGCCAACACTCTTCAACAGATCAGAGGTCTCGTATGAGTCTTCAGTAAAATGTGCAGAGCAGAGGAGGAACCATTTCGTAGGTGCCCAATGTGCCCGTGAACTTCTCACAAAACGCGTCCAAATCTTTGCAGTTTGAACATTCTTGGGCCATGGATGCAATGTAAATCCACCTTCTGTCATGTTGCTGCACCCGCCAGCAACACATCTACGTGGCATGGCGATAAATTAGTTTAAAATGGAGGCTCGGAGTTGCGGTCAGCTCTGTGTTTTAGTATAGCGGAAATGGTGATGAGACCAATAGACTTCCTGCTGTGACATCACAGACGTCAAGGTCATTCACTCAGACCACTACCTATATGAATCACTTTAATCATAAAAATTACTATATTAGATTTATTGTTAACACTTAAAATTATGCCTGTGCCATTGTTGCAGTCTCAAGGCATTTATAAACAAAAAGTGAGGTCATGGTTCTGCGTATGTGCTTTAAGCACTGATGACTCAGACTCGTGCATTAACTGCATTCGGACTTGTAAATTGGAGGCAAGGAATCTGATTTTTTCTTTATTTTTTGTAACATGCCATAATAATTTGACATATTTATATCCATCCATCCATTCATTCATCCATTATCTGTAGCCGATTATCCTCTTCTACAGGGTCGCAGGCAAGCTGGAGCCTATCCCAGCTGACTACGGGCGAAAGGCAGGGTACACCCTGGACAAGTCGCCAGGTCCATATTTATATCTACATTAATTTTTATACTAATTTCATGCAAGAGAATGCACATTCACCTGTTCATACATCATGTTCAGGAACAAACTAACTTTAATGGTGCTAAAATGCCTGGAGAGAACGCCCCTAGGATTGTCTGCTTTCCTTATACAGACTTCTCGTGCAGTGGGAAAAAATGCACTGTTCTGTGTTCCATACGTAGAAGAACTATCGAGGAGACGACGGGGGCAACCTCGAACTTCAATCATCATTTGGCAAGACTCCACCCAGAGAAGTAAGGGACACACTATGTTCATTGCTCTGTTGATAGTGGGGCTTGCTTGCTGAGCGATGAACTAGCTAGTGTTAACCCTGTCTCGTGTTATTTGCCCTGTTGATAGTGGGTGGGGCTTGCTGAGCGATGAACAAGCTTTTTATCTGTAGCCTATTAACTAAAATGGGGCAGTCAAGCAGTAACGTTAGTCCAACACAGTAGCAGAGACACTTTCACATAAAGGCAGCAACAGCCACCGTCACATGGTGTGGTTGGAGTCTTGTTCTTGGACTCGACTCGAAATTTTCTGTAATGACTTGGACTTGAACACTGGCAACTTGAGACTGGACTCAGACTTGAGGTTTAGTGACTCAACTACAACACACACATTCACATACACACTCACAACTATGGACAACCAGTGTGTTTTTGTGGCGTGGAAGGAAAACCCACATGGAAACCCATACAGACACAGGGAGAACATGTGAAACGCCAGATAGTAACAGATGTTACAGACGGTAACCTGAGTTCAGGATCGAACCAGAGACCCTGGAGATAACACTCAGCAAAGGTAATCCGACATTCAGCAATTTTTCTTCAAAGCTACTGTTTATGGGAAAATGTGTGTTTGTGTACCATACATGTCAACCTATACAGAATGTCCGTATTTTATACGGATTTGATTCAATAAACGTAGTATACGGGCGTATAAATAAAGTTATACGGATTTTTTTTTAAAAACTTCAATATTTATTTAGAGCTATAATAAATTCCCACGATGATAAAAGAGCACATAACATTTACAAACGTACTGTACACCACAGACAGCCAGTAAAGAGTCTTATGAAATCGCGCGTTATCTTGTGGTAGCGAGACTTCGTTCCACTTTTGATCATGCGCACACCGCATTGCGAGAATCCCGCCAACCGTGAAGTCATAGACATATAAACATAGACGCCGCCTTCTGCGTAGAATCATACGTCATCCTCGCCGCCATATTGGATGTGGCAAAGTGGAGATTCTTCAACCATCTCTGGTATAGCGTCTAGACAGTAGCCGAGAATAAAGTTGCCTCATTCATGTGCTGCGTTTAACTGTACCAACAGGTTTACTGTCCAAACGAGATCACATGGGATTACCTTTCACAGGTGAGACTGGAAAAATACTTTTCATTGTATTTGGTCATTATAACGTTATTTTACGAACAGATTTTCCTGACTTTGTGGCTAATATGAAGTCTCGCGCATAATAGCCGCTCGGTGAAACCTGTCTCCAAACAACGAAGTATTTCCTTCGTAACTACGCTGATAACACTTTGTGTTTTTGTCAAACATTGGAGCTTTGTATTCATTCTGAAGGTTTATTGTTATTAATATTGAATAAAAAGTAACGGGGATATATCATTGTTAATTATCATTCAAATTTTAGGTAAATTATTTTAATTTGCATCTTATACGGATTTTATAAGGGAAATACGGATTTTGGAGGTTGGTTATACAGGTTTGATTGACCAAAGGTTGACATGTATGGTGTACTGTCATGTGTGTGTGAAGAGATAGGTAATGGTTAGCTGAATATGATGACCTTAAGATAAATTATTCATGTTTATTAGTCAATGAGTATCTCTTTCCATTTACAGAAACTAGTATTATGTCTACAAGGTCACGTCAGAGAAAAAGCGTGTGGATTAGGCGTGTTGTTAAGTAATGTAATAATCCATAAAATATTCCTGAATCTAACGTGTAACTTAAACCATACCATATAAAAGTCTGAGTCTATACATAAAGATGCATACTAACTCTGTAAATATCATAAAGTAACAATGAGTTAGTCATATGCATGCAGTTACAGTCTCTGTACATATAGAGTGAACAGAAATAGAGTGAATTATGTAAGACGGAAACAGGCGCAGGGCAACACTGGCACACTGTGTTCTATGTAGACATCCCTAAACTTGGGTGTATCTGTGTGTCTGTGCTCTTCCTGTCCTGCCACGTTTAATGATGGCACTTTTTGTTGTTGCCTCAGGACCACCACCTTCCTCTCATAGTGCAAGAGAGCAGGAAATCATCAGCACTGTCAAAAACACACCTTCAGCAGCTACTTGAAAGATAGAGAACTTAAAAACTTCTGGAATCAAGGTCACTGTGATGTGCACGCATTTGTGATGTCATGACATAATCCCTCTTTCATTTTCTGAATAGCTGCATTATATAGTACCAGTCAAAAGTTTGGACACACCTTCTAATTCAATGTTTTTTTCTTTTTTTAATAAAAAGACACTTCTTCAGGGGCGGCATGGTGGTGTAGTGGTTAGCACTGTCGCCTCACAGCAAGAAGGTCCTGAGTTCGAGCCCAGGGGCCTTTCTGTGTGGAGTTTGCATGCTCTCTCCGTGTTCGCGTGGTTTTCCTCCGGGTGCTCCGGTTTCCCCCACAGTCCAAAGACATGCAGGTTAGGTTAACTGGTGACTCTAAATTGACCGTAGATGTGAATGTGAGCGTGAATGGTTGTTTGTCTCTGTGTCGGCCCTGTGATGACCTGGTGACTTGTCCAGGGTGTACCCTGCCTCTCGCCCATAGTCAGCTGGGATAGGCTCTAGCTTGCCTGCGACCCTGTAGGACAGGATAAGCAGTTACAGATAATGGATGGATGGACACTTCTTCATGTCTTAATGTAATGATGGATGTCGTTTCTCTTTACTTAGTTGAGTGGTTCTTGACGTAATATGGATTACTGCAGTTGAGGAATAGGGCTATTTTATTTTTTGTATTTTTATTATTTACTGTTTGATCTCAAGTGCATTAAGAAGGCAAGAAACCCGTCCACTAATTAACTTTTGATGAGGCACGCCTGTTAATTGAAAAGCATTCTAGGTGACGACCTCATGAAGCTGGTTAAGATAATGCCAATAGTGTACAAAGCGTCATCAAGGTAAACGCTGGCTACTTTGAAGAATCTAAAATACGAAACATATTTTGTTTTTAACACTTTTTTGTCTTGTTTACCACATGATTCCATACATGTTCAATATGTTATTTCATAGTTTGGATGTCTTCAATATTTTCAGCAATGTAGAAAATACAGTATCTTGCAAAAGTATTCATCCCCTTTGGTGTTTGTCTTGTTTTGTTGCATTACAAGCTGGAATTAAAATGGATTGTTGGAGGGTTAGCATCATTTGATTTACACAACATGTCTACCACTTTAAAGGTGCAAATTGTTTTATTGTGAAAACAATAATTAAAATGAAAAAAAAAAACAGAAATCTGGATTGTGCATAAGTATTCACCCCCTTTCATATGAAACCCCTGAATAAGAGCTGATCCAACCAATTCACTTCATAAGTCACATAATTAGCTGATTAAGATCCACCTGTGTGCAATCAAAGTGTCACATGATCTGTCACGTGACGTCTGTATAAATCAACCTGTTCTGGAAGGACCCTGACTCTGCAACACTACTAAGCAAGCAACATGAGAACTAAGGAGCACTCCAAACAGGTCAGAGACAAAGTTGCGGAGAAGTATAGATCAGGGTTGGGTTATAGCTAATATATAAGCTAATAGAGACATACCCCAAGTGTAACTGCAGCAAAAAGTGGCTCTACAAAGTATTCAAATCAAATCAAATCAAGTTTATTTGTACAGCGCTTTTAACAATAAACATTGTCGCAAAGCAGCTTTACAGAATTTGAACGACTTAAAACATGAGCTAATTTTATCCCTAATCTATCCCCAATGAGCAAGCCTGTGGCGACGGTGGCAAGGAAAAACTCCCTCAGACGACATGAGGAAGAAACCTCGAGAGGAACCAGACTCAAAAGGGAACCCATCCTCATTTGGGCAACAACAGACAGCCTGACTATAATATTAACATTTTTAACAGATATAACCCTCAACTGTCCTCATGGGGCCGTCCTTCACAGGAGTGGGGCGATAAAACTCCGACCAGACACAGGGCACCAGGATGGATCAAGCAGGTCCGAGGGGCAGAAGAGGCCAGCATCCCAATCCCAGGATCAACATGTAACTCAGAGGGACAGATGGGGGGGGGGGGGGGGGGGGGGGGAAGAGAGAGAGAGAGAGAGAGAGAGAAAGAAAACACGTTGTTAGGTATGCCCTAAAAATGACAAGTATTAAATCTGTGTGGTAGGCTCGCAGAGACGAGAGTCTTTACATCAGGCATAACACACAATGGTATGTTAATATGGTAAAAAATATATCATGACCTGCTCTGGCTGGATGCTTGATTGGGTGATGGGAGCACACTCCTCAGCAATGATGAGATGCAGATGGGACCCTTAGGCCTGGCCAAGACAATTCAGTTACATTTCACCGGGTCTGGGACATGCGACAGAATGTCTGACGGCCGATTCCCTGCAGGCTACGATAGCCAGTCGAGGTCCCCACCGTCTCCACCAAAAGATTTTCTCTTGACTCCATGTAACTCAGAGGGACAGATTTGGGGTGGGGGGGAGAGAAAGAAAACACAGGTGGTTAGGTATGCCCAATGTCACCTGAATAAGTAGGAACAGTATACATATTGCACTGAGTACAAGCAGGGACTCCGGCAACTAACTATGACAGCATAACTAAAAGGAGAGAGCCAGAAGGTAACACAGGCATGAGGGAGCCCCGGGACATAAAGCAGCCAGCCACTACACCGTCAACAAACTCGAGTGAGCAAGCGAGTGGGGACTGACAGCATCCATACATCCCAGTTTACCAAAACACTCTATGTCTGAGGACCCTCCAGATCTACTCCTTTACCTCATAAACACCATTAACAAAAGGCTTGACTAAACAGATATGTTTTCAGCCTAGACTTAAATGCTGAGACTGTGTCTGATTCCCGAACATTACTTGGAAGGCTATTCCATAACAGTGGGGCTTTGTAAGAAAAGGCTCTGCCCCCTGATGTAGCCTTCACTATACGAGGTACCAGCAGATAGCCTGCACCTTTTGATCTAAGTAGGCGTGGCGGGTCATAGAGGAGCAGAAGTTCACTCAGGTACTGTGGTGCGAGACCATTTAGTGCTTTAAAGGTCAATAGTAGTATTTTATAATCAATACGAAATTTGATTGGGAGCCAATGCAGTGTGGATAAGACAGGCGTGATGTGGTCATATTTTCTAGTTCTAGTAAGGACTCTTGCTGCGGCATTTTGAACTAACTGGAGCTTGTTTATGCACTTATTTGAACATCCAGACAGTAAGGCATTACAATAATCCAACCTGGAGGTAACGAAAGCATGGACTAGTTTTTCTGCATCATGCAATGACATTAAATTTCTTATCTTTGCAATATTTCTGAGATGAAAGAAAGCTATCCGGGTGATGTTATCAATGTGAGTTTCGAATGAAAGACTGGGGTCAATAATCACTCCGAGGTCTTTTACTGCTGCACGTGAAGAAACAGAAAGGCCATCCAGAGTTACTGTGTAATCAGAAAACTTACTTCTAGCTGTATGTGGTCCTAGCACAAGTACTTCAGTCTTGTCAGAGTTAAGCAGAAGGAAATTTATAAGCATCCAGTGTCTAATGTCCTTAACACATTCCTCAATTTTATTAAGCTGGTGTCTCTCATCAGGTTTTGCAGAGACATACAACTGTGTGTCATCAGCATAACAGTGGAAACTAATACAATGTTTACGAATAATATCGCCCAGAGGTAACATATATAGAGAAAAAAGCAGTGGACCCAAGACAGAACCTTGTGGAACACCAAACTTTACCTCGGTATGTCTAGAAATATCAGCATTTATATCAACATACTGATAACGATCAGTTAGATAAGACCTGAGCCAGGAGAGGGCCATTCCCTTAACTCCCACAACATTTTCTAGTCTATCCAGAAGAATGGAATGATCAATGGTATCAAATGCTGCACTAAGGTCAAGCAACACAAGTAGCGAGACACAGCCCTGATCAGACGCCAACAGTAGGTCGTTTACTACTTTAACCAGTGCTGTCTCTGTGCTATGATGAGGTCTAAATCCTGACTGATACATTTCATGGATGTTATTCCTATGTAAATATGAGCATAACTGCTGTGCCACAGCTTTTTCAAGGATCTTGGAGATAAAGGGGAGGTTTGATATTGGCCGATAATTGGACAGCTGACAGGGATCAAGGTCAGGTTTTTTAATCAGGGGTTTGATAACTGCTAGTTTAAAGGATTTGGGTACATAGCCAATCATAAGAGAAGAATTTATTATTTTTAGAAGCGGTTCAATTACTCCAGGCATTATCTGTTTGAATAGATGTGTCGGTAAGGGATCTAGTACGCAAGTTGAGGCTTTTGAGGTAGAGATTAATGAAAGTAATTCAGTTTCTTTTAGGGGAGTAAAACATTCTAACTGATGAACTGATACAGTTATATTGTTAACTACAAGGTCACTTTCATTGTCTAACCTTAAATTAGTAGTTTGAATTTTTTGTCGGATATTCTCAATTTTGTCATTAAAAAAATTCATGAAGTCGTTGCTACTACATACTGCAGGTGTGCATGTGTTGATAGTGGACTTATTCCTGGTTAATTTTGCTACAGTATTAAATAGGAATCTAGGATTATTTTTGTTATCTTCTATTAGGGAGGAGAAATATGTTGATCTCGCAGCACTAAGAGCTTTTCTATACTTTAGGAAGCTCTCCTTCCAAGCTAATTTGAACACTACCAATTTTGTTTGACGCCATTTACGTTCCAATTTTCGAGTGGTCTGTTTTAATGTGCGAGTGTCATCATTATACCAGGGTGCTAATTTTTTGTCTCTGACCATTTTCCTTTTTAGAGGAGCTACATTATCTAAAGTATGGCGGAATGTTGACTCTAAGCATTCAGTTGCCTGATCAAGTTCTGCAGGGGCTGACAGTGACCCAATCAAAGTTGACAGCTCTGGGAGATCATTTATAAAGCTCTGTGCAGTAGTTGACGTGAAAGTACGTTTAATACAGTAGCGTGGTGAGGTGCATATATTATTACTCAGACATGTTTTGAATGAGATGAGACAATGATCTGAGATAACTTCAGACTGTGGAAGTATGACTATATTGTCTACGTTTAATCTGAATGTTAGTATTAGATCAAGGGTGTGACCACCATTATGGGTCGGTCCTATGACATTCTGCTTAATCCCGACTGAATCTAAGATGGACACAAACGCTGTTTTTAAAGGGTCTTCTGGGTTATCGAAGTGAATATTAAAATCTCCGACAACTAAAGCTTTGTCTAAGGAAATAACCAAATCTGAGATAAAATCTGCAAATTCAGAAAGAAACTCAGAATATGGCCCCGGGGGCCTGTAAATAATAAGCAATGGAATTAACTGGGTAGACTTATTTATTTATTTTTTTTAAGTATTGACTTTTGGGGGGCGTGAATACCTATGCACACTCCAGATTTCTGTTTTTTCATCTTAATTATTGTTTGTGTCACAATAAAACAGCCTTTAAAGTTGTTGGCATGTTGTGTAAATCAAATGATGCTCATCTCATCTCATCTCATCTCATTATCTCTAGCCGCTTTATCCTTCTACAGGGTCGCAGGCAAGCTGGAGCCTATCCCAGCTGACTACGGGCGAAAGGCGGGGTACACCCTGGACAAGTCGCCAGGTCATCACAGGGCTGACACATAGACACAGACAACCATTCACACTCACATTCACACCTACGGTCAATTTAGAGTCACCAGTTAACCTAACCTGCATGTCTTTGGACTGTGGGGGAAACCGGAGCACCCGGAGGAAACCCACGCGGACACGGGGAGAACATGCAAACTCCACACAGAAAGGCCCTCGCCGGCCCCGGGGCTCGAACCCAGGACCTTCTTGCTGTGAGGCGACAGCGCTAACCACTACACCACCGTGCCGCCCTCAAATGATGCTAACACCCCAAAAATAAATTTTAACTCCAGTTTGTAATGCGACAAAACAGAACAAACACAAAAGGGGATGAATACTTTTTCAAGACACTGTACAAAATACAGAAAAACCTAGGCCAGCCTTAAAAAAAATCTGTTTCCTGTCCACCGGGTGAGCAAAAAAATTTTCAGTAGGGAGGGAGGGATTTTTTTTTAATGGATGGGTAAGAAATTGCAATGCTGTTTGCTTTTTTTCAGTACTTTATTACAAAAGCAGACACATTTAATAAAATGACAGTTTAATCAACTGAAACTTGTACAAACACTTTAAGTTAGCATTTTAAATGCTGACTGCAACATTTGCAAAACTTTTACAAAGGTACTTAAAATGTCCAACACACGGACTTTTTGTAGTTCTAAATCGAGCGTTAGGCCTAGTTCGGATGAAATTACACTATTAAAATGATCACTGAATGATATGTTTTTCTGAATCTTTACTATTTTGTTGTTCGCTAGAATAACATTTTGCGATTTCACACTTAAGCAAATGTTTGAAAACTCCGGCTCTCCTTCCTTCATGGTGGCTGCCATTTTTTTGTGCCGCATGGCGCATGCGCAGAGCTGATTCGACAGGGCTTTCCACAAGCGCTGGCTGCTGGCCATACAGCCAACTACACAATTAAGTCCAGCCGGCTACTTTAATGACTATTATTTTTGTAGCCCACAGGCTCTAAATATTAATTTTCGATTTTAATAAAATTAAATGTTTATCTAACGGACTGACAATAATGTCAAACTGAACCGCACTCATTTAAGTTGTGATTCGCGCTGTTTGTACCGATAATAACCACAAATTCCCCGCCGACTTCGTTGATCAAGGGAGAGTAACTCATCCGCGGCCCCCGACATGCGGTGTGTGCGCGCGCACATCGGCGGAGGCAGTAGTGTGTCGGGGCTGTCGGAGGGAACAGAAGCAGAGATAACGCTTATTTTGTCTCCGGTAAACCAGTCTTTTCTCTTTCAATTACGTGCTGGCATCAAAAGACACCGTTGGTTGTAAATGAAACCAAACTGAGTGGTTGGAGTGTATTTGCATACACAAATGGAGAAATGTTCGCTGAGTGTTTAATTGTGTAGCCACCACTGCAGACCGTTGTTGTTGTTAATTCATAGCATGCTCAGTTGCGTGAATGTGTCATGCACCGAAAATAAGAGATTTACAAGCCAGGAACGCCTCATGATGCAATACGCAAGAAAAGAAAGATGATTTACTGCCATTTTACTTTATATTTGAGTAAAGTGAATAAATAAATGGTCTGTGGAAAATACATTTAATCCTGGGAACTGCGTGCACAAGAGTTTATTACTAGTGATGCAGTGCTATGCATTGCAAACTATTGACTCCCATATAGGGAGCAAAGCACAGCAAACTCTTGTTCTTCCGTTTTTCATCTTCCGTACAAATTTCGATTTCGAATAACCCAATAGCCGTACATCGCACACAGACAAACAATACATCAAAACGTGCGGCTTGATTGGACTCGCTATGCTATTACTTTGTTCAGCATTCTACAATTTTTTTCGTGACGTAGTTGCGAAAAAATCACAATTTCCCATTCATTTTCTATGGAATTAATTGAAAAAAATCGCACATTTTCAAAGCTCTAACTTTCTCATTTAAACTGTGTTTTCAGCCACAATTTTCATTCTACACACATAATTTTCTCAAAAGTAGTAGTCACACTTGTCTTGATTCACACAATGTGTCTACCTGAGCGATAGGATTTACAGTTTTTGAATGAGAAGCCTGAAAGTAAGGAGAGGACAGCCGCGCTCTCCCATAGACTCACATTATAAATGTGGGAGCGCTGTGACTGCAAAATCAGAAAAGTCACTTGTTTTTAACTCGCTCTAGTGTCCACATTTTTTACAATAGGGACAAAAAACTTACATCAATGTGTTCATGGGAGCCTTGTAGCACTCAATGTGCAAGAATTTTGTGAATAGCTCCTTTCGTTTCCGTGTAAATCACCATTGTTTGAGGAGAGGGAACTCTGAGAAAAAGCGCTCTTTGCTTGTCATATTGTATCTCTTCCCTGCCTGAGCACCATTACCAAGGCGATGAGCTCCACTCAGGGAGCAGAGAGGGGAGGGGCTGCTCTCTCTCTCTCTAACACACACACACACTCCCCCCCCCCCCCCCCCCCCCCCCCCCCCCCCCCGGCTGGCTACTTATTTGTCATGGCTGGCTAGTACGAGCTGTAGGGGAATGTGGAAATGTCAAGTTCGATTTTAGATTTACGAACCCGAAAAAAATGTCAGAAAACCGGCGTTAAAAAAAAATTTCACCCGCACAAACGGCACTCACCCGGCCGGTGGACCGGAAACAGAACATTTTTTAATAATGGCCCTATGAATCAGTTGGTGTGTCCAAAGTTTTGACCGGTACTGTATCTTAGAATATATAGAATAGAGCAAATTTAAAAAATACTACCTAATATGCTAGCAAAATTAACTAGCCCAGTCTGCCATTAACTGTTCTATCTGCTGTTCCTCCCCGAGCATGGGGCAGAGTGATTCCTACCCCAGTGGACCTCTATTAGTACTTTTTGCAGTTCCCTTTGTGACCACTAGGTGCAGTAATGACTATGGAGCTAAATGAGGCAGTGAGGACTCTGCCCCACAATTACACAACATCTAGAATGGTGAGGAAGTCAGTGGAACATCTGTCGAAAAGTGACATTTTTTAAATCGGCCGCTCAAAAGAGGTAATAAGTATTTTAGTAGAATTTAAAATTTATGAAGTTGTGAATGAGAACTTTATGAAGGTTAACATTAAATATAATTACATTCACTGGCCACTTTAATAGGAAGGTGTTCTTGATTCTAAGGTTCCTGTTCTTGGTTGCAGGAGTGGAACCCAATGTGGTCTTCTGCTGCTGTATGCTGAGATGCTCTTCTGCTCAGCACAGTTTTAAAGAGTGATGATATGAGTTACCTTATCCTTCCTGGCAGTTTAAACCAATCTGGCCATTTTTCTCTGACCTCTCTTGTCAACAAGGTGTTTGTTTCCACCCACAGAACTGTTGCTCACTTGATGTTTTTTTTTTCACACCATTCTGTGTAAACTCTAGAGAGTGTTGTGTGTGAAAACTCCAGGAAATCAGCAGTTTCTGAAATACTCAAACCAGTCCATCTGGTTCAAACCAACACCCATGCTACAGTGAAAGAAAGTTACACTTTGAGATCACAATTTTTCCCATTCTGATGTTTGAAGTGAACATTAATTAACTGAAGCTCTTGATGTGTATCTCTATGATTATATGCATTGTGCTGCTGTTAAGGAATTGGCTGATTAGAGAACTACATCAAACAGCAGGTGGATGGGTGTTCCTAATAAAGTGGCCTGTGTGTGTGTGTGTGTAATGGTTAATATGGTGACATTTTCTGTTAAGAGATATTTATTTAACATTAATGGAAGGAGTTTTCAGTGATGGAGAACTTTCCTACTTTCAGGTTTCGTGATAGCATGACAATCTACAACCCCGATTCCAAAAAAGTTGGGACAAGGTACAAATTGTAAATAAAAATGGAATGCAATAATTTACAAATCTCAAAAACATCAGCGCTCAGTTCAGAAGCCTGCATCTCTGATGGTATGGGGTTGCATTAGTGCGTGTGGCATGGACAGCTTACACATCTGGAAAGACACCATCAATGCTGAAAGGTATATCCAGGTTCTAGAGCAACATATGCTCCCATCCAGATGACGTTTCTTTCAGGGAAGACCTTGCATTTTCCAACATGACAATGCCAAACCACATACTGCATCAATTACAGCATCATGGCTGCGTAGAAGAAGGGTCCGGGTACTGAACTAGCCAGCCTGCAGTCCAGATCTTTCACCCATAGAAAACATTTGGAGCATCATAAAACAGAAGATACGACAAAAAAGACCTAAGACAGTTGAGCAACTAGAATCCTACATTAGACAAGAATGGGTTAACATTCCTATCCCTAAACTTGAGCAACTTGTCTCCTCAGTCCCCAGACATTTACAGACTGTTGTAAAGAGAAAAGGGGATGTCTCACAGTGGTAAACATGGCCTTGTCCCAACTTTTTTGAGATGTGTTGTTGTCATGAAATTTAAAATCACCTAATTTTTCTCTTTAAATGATGCATTTTCTCATTTTAAACATTTGATATGTCATCTATGTTCTATTCTGAATAAAATATGGAATTTTGAAACTTCCACATCATTGCATTCCGTTTTTATTTACAATTTGTACTTTGTCCCAACTTTTTTGGAATCGGGGTTGTATGTTCTGTTCCCCCTTTTGTCTTATTAACTTGTAACTGATAATAGGAACTAACATGTTTTGTGGATATTCCACAATATTAAATGTAACTATAAATCCATGAAAAATACATGTTGTTCTTAAATACACAATATTAATTTTCTGTGGACATAGGAGGGGAAAAAATTGTGATGTGCTGTTATAGGAAAATAGTCAACTTCAGCATAACACACCACTGTTGATTATTTTCTTATACCAGCCCACCCCCAGGTGTTTTATTCTTTTAATTCAAACATTTCATTTCTAATTGTACCATTTTATTCACAATACCTTTAAGGGCAATAGAGTTGAAGGTTTCTAAAGCTTTCGAACTCGCTAAAGCTTGTCCCAGTTTCAAACCTGCTTTGAGATTGTGTGCTGAATTACTAAGCACTTTTTTTCTTCTACCTCCTGGCATAAACAGACCGAGGTTTGGCCTATCCAGCTGTCAGAAAAGAAGAGTCACTGGAATGGAAAGTGCATTACAAACCAACTTTGAGGCAAAGTGGATTTCGATAGAGCGTTGATACACAGACAATGTATGAAGGTCTGCTTCGTGAGTTTGTATGAATTCCCTCGTATGGCTGCTATTTTTAATCCAAACATATCTGAAAAAGAAGAAGAAAAAACCTGAGACAGACTTGTGATAAGTATAAAAAGCATTTATTAGACACTGGTTACATGCCTACGTGTTTCGATTACAAAGTCTTCATCAGGGCCTGTCAAACAGCCACAGGTGCTGTGGGTGTTTAAATTATATTCCTGTACTGTTCAGTGAGTATAATCACTGAATGTTTGAACCCTAGAGAGCACTGCTTGTATACACCATTATTTTAGAAGAATGACACTCTATTTAATTAAGTTTAAGCACTAAATTATGGGCACTGAGTTTGTACTCCAAATATTTTAGATTTATACGAGTCTGTAAGGTATTTACACTACTGTCAAGAGACCTTTTGATGTTTACTTAAAGCAGAAAATGTGCAAGTTTCCACCAATTATTTTTTGCTTACTGCAAGACCTGTAACCTCATCCTTGGACTCCCTGAAACCCTAATCTCTCTAAAAACAAGGGGCACTGGAGTCTCAAAAACTTCCATTGTTTGATGAAAGGCCAAAGTTGTCTTAGGGGAAGAGATATAGTCAGGGGGCCCCAGACTAAAATTTGAACTACCATTGAACTGAGCTGTTTAGCCAGTTTCTGCTTTTCATTTAATTTTTCTTCATTCACTAAATGTATATTGATATATGCAAATCAATGTCCTTCCCAAGGCACATCAGGTGACCCCGATCTCTATTTCAGTAGCCCTTGGCCTCTCACCTATAACATAGTTAGGGTTAAACTGGGGGGCTAGTCCTCTGATAACTGCAAGAGTTTGACTCCCTATTCACATCTGTATTGCAGCACGCCTTACAAGATGGCAGTAGGTAGCATTTTTATGATGGTCTTTGGTACAACCCAACCGTAAGTAGAACTCGCAATCTCCTGGTCAAGGGGCAGACACGCTAACCACTAGGCCAGCTTGCAGTACCTGATACATGCATATGTATGTTAATCTCCACCAGTGAGATGCTTGCTTGATCTGTCTGGCATGAAACCAGAAAAGGAAAGTTTCAGATTTCATTCGCCATTTGAAAAGGGATGGTCTGATGATCTCTAGGGTATATCTTAGCAACCATTTTGTTTCCAACATTTAACAGGTAAAGAGAAAGATGAGAGCAGTCATCTTGGTCTCCACCACTGAAGAGGTACAAAGTAAGAGTCCATGGTCAAAAAAACATAATTCACATGACCAATTATACAGAAACTACTAAGAAGGAGTATGAAAAGAAAGAAAAGAAAGATAGTTACTCTAATGATATACACAAGGATAATAATTGCAAAGCAGTGTACAGAGAACTGGCACCTGTCAAGGGGTGGGATATATTAGGCAGCAAGAGAAGAGTCAGTTCTTGAAGTTGATCTGTTGGAAGCAGGAAAAATGGGCAAGTGTAAGGATCTGAGCAAGTCTAACAAATTGTGATGGCTGGATCTGAGCTTCTCCAAAATAGCATATCTTGTGGGGTGTTCCTGGGATGCAGTGGTTAGTACCTACCAAAAGTAGTCCAAGGAAGGACAACCAGTGAACCGGTGACAGGGTCATGGGTATTTGCATGGGGCATGAAGGCTAGCCCATATGGTCCAATCCCATAGAAGAGCTACTGCAGCACAAACTACTGAAAAAAGTTAATGCTGGCTAAAACAGAAAGGTGATGGCATGGTAAGCATTCATAAAATACTCATGTGCAAACAATCACACACCAAAAACACACGATACAAGAGATGAACACATTCATAAACATACACACATAAAAGACTTGCTTGTGTATCATACCAGGTAACAAACAGTGATACACCTTGAATCTAAAGGAAAGGGGAATAGTTCACATCCTCATCAAGGCCTGGAAATGGGATGGCCTTTAATTTAATATTCCACCAGGCCATCCTTTGAAGAAGACACTTAGCCTATCAGACCCCAGCTTACATTCTTTGGGATAACCTCAATGGCCATCACTTTCAAGGAGTTTGGGTTGATGTAGCATGCCTTTTTAAAATACTGTGTCATTGTGCAGTTAGAGTTTTCAGCTCTTATGGAATTTTTGTGTTCTACCATTCCATCACAAAGTCTGCATTTGGTCCAGCCCATGCACAAAGACCTGCACTCACACTCCAATCTGTAAACAACATAGTTGGCAAAGTCATTACAGTAGAGGATCTTCTGACTGAACACGTCCATAAACGAATCTTCACGAGCAATATTATCACCATGGTTACATGAGCCACATCTGTAAGTAGTCTTCGGTCTTGGAAGCCAGGAGTAAGGTTTTGAGTGAGAGAGATAGCTCCTTATAAGTTTGTCCTTAATAGGGGGTGCCCTCCTAAATGAGAACAAAGGGAGCTCTGAAGATACTGAAGGTAGGGAAGAGTCACTTTGAAGAATAGCCTAGTTATTACTCATGACTTGTGTAATGTTGAAGGTTAGAGTGTAGAATTGTTAAATAAATAGATTTGTGTTGCTGATGGGTCTTTTTAAATAGTCGCCTTCTCACTACACCACGAGCTGGTCTAGTGGTTAGTGCATCCACCTCTCGATTGGGAGATCGTGAGTTCTACTTGCAGTTGGGTCATACCAAAGACCATCATAAAAATGGTACCTCCTGCCATCTGGCAAGGCACATGGCAATATAGATGAGAGTGTGGAGTCAAACTCTCGTGGTTACCAGAGGACCCCACTATAACCCTAGCTGTAATGTAAATGTAATGTAAATTTACCACAGGATATTTGTAATATTTATAGGTGATTATCATGGGATAAGAAATCTCCGAATAAATGAATGAGATGGGAGTGGCTTCTCAATTTATGCACTGCTGTCACACCCAAAAACATGCATAATACATAGCTTCTGCTGCTCATAACTAGAAAACATGGTGCCAACCAAAGAGAAGAAAACATGCAACTGGACAAGGGCTGAAACGTTGTGCCTAATTTTAGTTTGGGGCAAGCATTTCTTTCAAAAACAGTTCAAACAAATGGTACATAACCATTTGGTCTGGGAAGCCATATTTCAAGAGGTTTGCGTGAAATATCCCTCTGTCAAAGTGGCATTTGGAAACTGGATGAAATGCTGCAAGTGCATTGACTATCAAGAAGAAATCCACGGAGTACATTACACATAACTGAAGAAGTGGCTCAGACCCTATTAACTGTTCATAGTTCGGAGAATGGATGCTGTATTGGGTAAGATTCATAATCAATTAGTTTACGCTACTGTTTGGCAATAGCTGAAATAGTGCAAATGATGTAAACAAAAACAAATCGATCACTTGTATTGGTGATTTCAGGAAGGGTAAGGAAAAGTCATAAGTAATTCTAAAGTCGAAATGCGTCCTTGAGTGCCTTCATATGAAAAACTTTTTCTACAGAATATGATGGAAAGTTTATACACATGTCTATTTGCACAGGATTAGTATAACCTGAGTTTTTTTTTCTACAGCTTGTTTTACAGAAGGTAAACTCCACCAGAAGTTCACTGACAGGGGAGAGCTACAAAACTGCATTTGTTTTTATTTACAGCAAAAACTATAAAAACTATTAAACTGTTATTCCAAAAAAGGTTTAAATCACAATTGTAAATATATGTAGTACAAGTATGTAAATGAGGTGGCATGGTGGTGTAGTGGTTAGCACTGTTGCCTCATAGCAAGAAGGTTCTGGGTTTGAGCCCAATGGCCAATGAGGGCCTTTCTGTGTGGAGTTTGCATGTTCTCCCCGTGTCTGCATGGGTTTCCTCCGGGTGCTCCGGTTTCCCCCACAGTCCAAAGACATGCAGGTTAGGTCACTTGGTGGCTCTAAATTGACCGTAGGTGTGAATGTGAGTGTGAATTGTTGTCTGTGTCTATGTGTCAGTCCTGTGATGACCTGGCGACTTGTCCAGGGTGTACCCCGCCTCTTGCCCATAGTCAGCTGGGATAGACTCCAGCTTGCCTGTGACCCTGTAGAACAGGATAAGCAGCTACAGATAATGGATGTAAATATATGTAGTACAAGTATTTAAATGGGGCAGCACAGTGGTGTAGTGGTTAGAATTATTGCCTCACAGCAAGAAGGTCCTGAGTTTCAGCCCAGTGGCCGACGAGGACCTTTCTGTGTGGAGTTTGCATGTTCTCCCCGTGTCTGCGTGGGTTTCCTCTGGGTGCTCCGGTTTCCCCCACAGTCCAAAGACATCCAGGTTAGGCTAATTGGTGGCTCTAAATTGACCGTAGGTGTGAATGTGAGTGTGAATGGTTGTTTGTCTCTATGTGTCACCTGGTGACTTGTCCAGGGTATACCCTGCCTCTCACCCATAGTCAGCTGGGATAGGCTCCAGCTTGCCTGCGACCCTGGATAGGATAAGCAGCTACACATGATGGATGGATGAAGTATTTAAATGCATTCCACTGCTATAACATAATTCTGACACAGTCTCAGACAGACTAAATATCAGCAGCAGCACAACTGATGCATTCATACACCAATTAACCATAAAATTAAAACCACTGACAGATGAAGTGAATAACATTGATTATCTCATTACAGTGGCACCTGTCAAGGGGTGAGATACACTACCGTTCAAAAGTTTGGGGTCACCCAGACAATTTTGTGTTTTCCATGAAAAGTCACACTTTTATTTACCACCATAACTTGTAAAATGAATAGAAAATATAGTCAAGACATTTTTCTGGCGGGTGGCACGGTGGTGTAGTGGTTAGCGCTGTCACCTCACAGCAAGAAGGTCCAGGTTCGAGCCCCGTGGCCGGCAAGGGCCTTTCTGTGCGGAGTTTGCATGTTCTCCCCGTGTCCGCGTGGGTTTCCTCCGGGTGCTCCGGTTTCCCCCACAGTCCAAAGACATGCAGGTTAGGTTAACTGGTGACTCTAAATTGACCGTAGATGTGAGTGTGAATGGTTGTCTGTGTCTATGTGTCAGCCCTGTGATAACCTGGCAACTTGTCCAGGGTGTACCCCGCCTTTCGCCCGTAGTCAGCTGGGATAGGCTCCAGCTTGCCTGCGACCCTGTAGAACAGGATAAAGCAGCTAGAGATAATGAGATGAGACGAGATGAGACATTTTTCTGGCCATTTTGAGCATTTAATCGACCCCACAAATGTGATGCTCCAGAAACTCAATCTGCTCAAAGGAAGGTCAGTTTTATAGCTTCTCTAAAGAGCTAAACTGTTTTCAGCTGTGCTAACATGATTGTACAAGGGTTTTCTAATCATCCATTAGCCTTCTGAGGCAATGAGCAAACACATTGTACCATTAGAACACTGGAGTGATAGTTGCTGGAAATGGGCCTCTATACACCTATGTAGATATTGTACCAAAAACCAGACATTTAGTAGAATTTAGCTAGAATAGTCATTTACCACATTAGCAATGTATAGAATGTATTTCTGATTAGTTTAAAGTGATCTTCATTGAAAAGAACAGTGTGCTTCTTTCAAAAATAAGGAAATTTCAAAGTGACCCCAAACTTTTGAACGGTAGTGTATATTAGGCAGCAAGAGAACGGTCTGTTCTTGAAGTTGATCTGTTGGAAGCAGGAAAAATGGGCAAGCATAAGGATCTGAGCAACTTTACAAGGGCCAAATTGAGATGGATAGATGACTGGGTCTGAGCATCTCTATAATGGCACATCTTGTGGGATGTTCCTGGCATGCAGTGGTTCATACCTACCAAAAGTGGTCCAAGGAAGGACAACCAGTGAACTGATGACAGGGTCATGGGTATTGAAGGCTCATTGATTTACATGGGGCATGAAGGCTAGCCCATATGGTCCAATTTAGAAGAACAGAAGAGCTTCTATAGCACAAACTGCTGAAAAAGTTAATGGTGGCTAAAACAGAAAAGTGTCACTGTGGCAGTGGGGGCGTGGTCAAGCGCCGGTCTGTGACAGGAGGGCGGAGTCAGGGAAGGTGAGTGGCAGAATCACTACACCTGACGGCAATTAACCTGTGTTTGTGTGTCTTCCCAGTAACCACGCCCTATTTAAGGAGGCAGAGGGAGAGCTTTCCCCGGACAAGACTGCAGTGTATGTGTGTTTGTCTCTGTCTCCGTGTGGAATTGTCTACTGAAAAGTGTGGCAATAAAGCCTGAATTGAATCCGATCTCTGTCCTGCCGTCCTCTGTGCTCCACCCACCCATAGGGAACTTACCACAGTGGTGCCGAAACCCGGGACCGTGGAGCACCAACTCACCAGCCCCAGGGAATCCTCCCCGTTCTCCGACTTGGTCCACGCCCTCGCCACGGCTCAGCAAAGCCAGCACCAGGCGCTCGTCACACTCCGAAAGGAACAAGAGCGGCGCTTCGAAGCCCTGGTGCTGGCCCAGCAGGAAGATCGCGAGGCGTTCCGGCATCTCCTCGCGTCGGCAGGGTCCACCAGCGCTCCGGCCGCGGGCCCGTCTCCCCTCACTGTCACCAAGATGGGCCCGCAGGATGACCCCGAGGCGTTCCTCACGTTGTTTGAACAGGTCGCCGAAGCCTCGGGGTGGCCGATGGAGCAGCGCGCGGCGCGCCTCCTCCCCCTGCTAACAGGAGAGGCACAGCTGGCCGCGCTACAGCTCCCTGCCGACCGCCGGCTGGCCTACGCGGACCTCCGCCGGGCCGTCCTCCAGCGCGTGGGGCGCACACTGGAACAACAGCGCCAGCGCTTCCGCGCGCTGCGATTGGAGGAAGTCGGCCGGCTGTTCGCGTTCGGCCAGCAGCTCCGGGATGCCTGCTGGCGGTGGTTGAGGGCCAACGATCGCGACGCCGAGGGAATCGTCGATCAGGTGGTACTGGAACAGTTCATCGCCCGCTTACCAGCCGGAACCGCGGAGTGGGTCTAGTGCCACCGCCCGGCGTCACTGGATCAGGCAGTCGAGCTGGCGGAGGATCATCTGGCAGCTGTCCCGGCGGCAGGACAGCAGATGGCAGCTTCTCTTCTCTCCTCTTCTCTCTCTCTCTCTCTCTCTCTCTCCCCCTCCTCCTGTGTCCCGTCCTCGCCCTATTCCCCCACCGCGGTGGCGGGGGCCGGCACCACCCCAGCCGGCCCGCCGCACCCGCGGTGCCCTCCCGTTTCTCCCTTCTGTGTCTTTCTCTCCCCCACCTCAGGTGAGTGAGCCCCAGATCACCGGTGCAGAGGGAAAGCCCGGGCCGGTTTGCTGGCGCTGCGGGGAGCCGGGCCACATTCAACAGCAGTGCACAGCAATGGAAGTGGGCGCGGTGGTTCAGATCGCAGACGCGCCAGAGGCCGTCCTCGATCGGGCCGGAGCGTATCGCATACCGGTGAGTATCCAAGGGGCTACATATCAGGCGTTGGTGGATTCTGGTTGTAATCAGACCTCAATTCGCCAAAGCCTGGTTCAAAACGAGGCATTGGGGGGAGCACAAGGGGTGAAGGTGTTGTGTGTGCACGGGGATGTTCACCGCTACCCTTTGGTGTCGGTTCACATTATTTTCAGAGGGGAAAAATTTATAGTGAAGGCGGCGGTTAATCCTCGCCTTACCCACTCTTTAATTTTGGGGACTGATTGGCCGGGATTTCAGGGTTTAATGACACGCCTAGTAGAGAGTGGGTCCTGCCATTTGACAGGGGGAGGTCCCGGTGTCGCTTTGGCGGGAGCAGCTGTCACAGAGCCGTCTACGTCATCTCTGCGTCAGATTGAGGAGCCGCCGGCTCCTCCTCTGTCTATTGGGGAATCCCTCGCGGATTTCCCATTAGAGCAGTCGCGAGACGAGACTCTGTGGCATGCGTTTGACCAAGTGAGAGTAATCGATGGTCAAACGCTCCAGCGGAACGCCACCCCGTCCTTCCCCTACTTCACGATTATGAAGGATGGATTATACCGAGTGACGCAGGACACTCAAACTAAAGAGCGAGTCACGCAGCTTTTAATTCCGAAGAGCCGCTGGGAATTGGTATTCCAGGCGGCTCACTTTAATCCCATGGCTGGACACTTGGGGCAGGATAAAACACTAGCCCGAATAATGGCCTGATTCTATTGGCCGGGGATTCGCGGCGATGTCCGTAGGTGGTGTACGGCATGTCGCGAATGCCAGTTAGTAAATCCAGCGGCCATTCCAAAAGCGCCTTTGCGCCCTCTACCGTTAATCGAGACCCCGTTTGAGAGAATTGGGATGGATCTCATCGGGCCATTAGATCGGTCAGCACAAGGGTACCGCTTTATATTAGTTCTGGTGGACTATGCAACGCGATACCCGGAAGCAGTGCCTCTGCGCAATATCTCAGCACGCAGTATTGCAGAGGCACTCTTCTGCGTCATCTCCCGAGTTGGAATCCCGAAAGAGATTCTGACTGATCAAGGCACCTCGTTTATGTCACGTACACTGAACGAACTGTATGGGTTGTTGGGGATTAAGCCGATCCGCACCAGTGTGTATCACCCACAAACGGACGGTTTAGTAGAACGGTTCAACCGCACCCTCAAAAATATTATTAAAAAATTCGTGAGTGAGGACACACATAATTGGGATAAGTGGCTTGAACCCTTGCTGTTCTCAGTGCGAGAGGTCCCCCAAGCCTCCATGGGGTTCTCCCCGTTCGAATTATTATATGGGTGTAAGCCGCGCGGCATCCTAGATGTGCTGCGGGAAAATTGGGAGCAGGGACCTTCACAAAGTAAAAACGAAATCCAGTATGTTATGGACCTGCGCGCAAAACTCCACACACTCACCCACCTAACTCAGGAGAATTTGCGGCAGGCCCAGGAACGGCAAGCCCGCCTGTACAACAAGGGTACGCGCCTTAGAGAGTTCACTCCGGGAGATAAGGTACTCGTACTGTTGCCCACGTCGAGCTCCAAATTGATCGCCAAGTGGCAAGGACCCTTTGAGGTCACATGGCGAGTCGGGGACGTCGACTATGAGGTGAGGCGAACGGACAGGAGTGGGGCGCTACAGATTTACCACCTCAATCTGCTTAAACTCTGGAACGAGGAGGTCCCCATGGCGTTGGTGTCGGTAGTTCCGGAGAAGGCGGAGCTGGGGCCGGAGGCTGAAAAAGGGACATTGGCATCACGTACCTCTCCAGTCCCCTGTGGAGACCACCTCTCCCTGACCCAACTCACGGAGGTCGCCCAGTTGCAGACCGAGTTTTCGGATGTGTTCTCGCCCCTGCCCGGTCGCACTAACCTCATAGAGCACCACATAGAGACGCCCCCGGGGGTGGTAGTGCATAGCCGCCCTTACAGACTACCCGAACACAAAAAAAAGGTGGTTCGGGAAGAACTTCAGACCATGCTCGAAATGGGCATCGTCGAGGAGTCCCACAGTGACTGGAGTAGCCTGGTGGTCTTGGTTCCCAAGGCCGACGGGTCGGTCCGGTTCTGTGTGGACTATAGAAAAGTCAACGCGGTGTCTAAATTCGACACATACCCAATGCCTCGTATTGACGAGCTGCTCGATCGACTAGGCACGGCTCGCTTTTATTCGACACTGGATTTGACGAAGGGATATTGGCAGATCCCCTTGACTCCATTATCCCGGGAAAAAACGGCCTTTTCCACACCGTTCGGCTTGCACCAATTCGTCACACTTCCTTTTGGGCTGTTTGGGGCGCCTGCTACGTTTCAGCGGCTGATGGACAGGGTCCGGTCCTCCGCCCCCACGCCACCTATGCGTCCGCATACCTGGATGATATAATCATTTATAGTAATGACTGGCAGTGGCACTTACAACACCTGAAGGCCGTCCTTAGGTCGCTGAGGCGAGCGGGTCTCACTGCCAACCCGAAGAAGTGTGCGATTGGGCGGGTGGAAGTACGGTATCTGGGCTTCCACTTGGGCAATGGGCAGGTGCGTCCCCAAATTAACAAGACAGCAGCAATTGCGGCCTGCCCGAGGCCCAAGACCAAAAAGGGGGTGAGACAGTTCCTGGGGCTGGCTGGCTACTATCGTAGGTTTATACCTAATTATTCGGACGTCACCAGCCCACTGACTGATCTCACTAAAAAGGGGGCACCAGATCCAGTCCAGTGGACGGAGCAGTGCCAGCGGGCTTTCTCTGAGGTAAAGGCTGCACTGTGTGGGGGCCACTTTTACACTCCCCTGACTTTTCTCTCCCTTTTGTGTTGCAGACCTATGCGTCGGACAGAGGGCTGGGGGCGGTGTTGTCCCAGGAGGTGGAGGGGGAGGACCGCCCCATCCTGTACATCAGCAGGAAGCTGTCGGTGCGTGAGGGGTGCTACAGCACCATCGAAAAAGAATGTCTAGCGATCAAGTGGGCGGTCCTCGCCCTCCGGTACTACCTGCTGGGGCGCCCTTTCACCCTCTGTTCGGAGCACGCGCCCCTCCAGTGGCTCCACCGCATGAAAGATGCCAACGCGCGGATCACCCATTGGTATCTGGCACTCCAACCCTTCAATTTCAAGGTTGTCCACAGGCCGGGGGCGCAGATGGTCGTGGCGGACTTCCTCTCCTGTCGGGGGGAGTCGGCTGCAGGCTGGACGGCCGCCCGGCCTGAGTCGGGCGGTGGGGGTATGTGGCAGCGGGGGCGTGGTCAAGCGCCGGTCTGTGACAGGAGGGCGGAGTCAGGGAAGGTGAGTGGCAGAATCACTACACCTGACGGCAATTAACCTGTGTTTGTGTGTCTTCCCAGTAACCGCGCCCTAATTAAGGAGGCAGAGGGAGAGCTTTCCCCGGACGAGACTGCAGTGTGTGTGTGTTTGTCTCTGTCTCCATGTGGAATTGTCTACTGAAAAGTGTGGCAATAAAGCCTGAATTGAATCCGATCTCTGTCCTGCCGTCCTCTGTGCTCCACCCACCCATAGGGAACTTACCACAGTCACTAACTTTTTCAGCAGTTTGTGCTACAGTAGCTCTTCTTAATCTTTCTGAGATTACCTCATCCATTTAAAAAACTGCTTTTCTTTGACCAGTGGTCACTAAAAATCATCCTGCAAACTGACAAGCTCCTGATGAGTCGACAAACAGGATTACAATCAGTGAAGAACCGCTGCGTGCAATGATATTCAACTTCAAAATGCTCAGAGATAAGATCATCTATGTCGTTTTTTTTTCTTCAGTGAGATAAGAATGTAGAGACAGATAGGAAGATAGTATTAGATTGATAATAAATAGAAAAGCGGAGTTAATCTAGAACATGTCACACCCCACATAAGGATGGGAAAAATGTTTTATTTAAGCTGTATCATAATTGTCAGTCCTTAAGAACTCACACAAGGAAGCACAATTTTGGATGAGTTCTCATTCTCTTAAAAATGCATAGGAATGATACTGTTATTACGAGGGTACTTCAAAAAGTTCTTGACTTCACCCAGAAACAAGGGTTGTAACTCCCATTTTGGGGCGTAACTGTACAGTATCAAGCCTTACATCACTGTACACAAAAACTCAAATGAAAGAAGCAATCACAGAAAAAAGGAAAGGAAAGCTTCAAGCTGACATGCTGTTGCTCCAGGACAATGCGCCCATCCACACAGCACAGTTGGCAGGGGCAGAAGCAGCCAAATGTGGCTTTGAACTGTTGCCCCATGCACCTTACTCACCCGACCTGGCACTGTCTGACTTCTATCAGTTCCCCAAACTGAAATCTCAGTTCGTGGTCACCATTTTCAGAGTGATGATGATGAAGTCATCCATGCTGTTGAAGAGGCTCTGGAGGTTCAAGGTGCGACTTTCTTCCACAAAGAGACAGCGAAACATGAACACTGGTGGACCAAGTGCATTGATGTTAAAGGAGACTATGTTGAAAAATAATGCAAGAACAATATTTCTCCAGTAACGTTTTCTGTGTTAAGGCCTAGCTCAAAGGCCTTAACCAAACCAAGGAGGACAAACCATCGTGGAACAAACTTTTAAATAATTTATTAAATAAATAAAAAGAAACAATAAGGCATCTTCATCAGTAATGAGTATCAGTATGTCAGCAAGGGTGCATGTAGCGAGTGTATATGAGTAAATGTGAATGCGTGGATGCGAAAACAAAGGAAAAAAACGCAGCTCTCCAAACAACGCCAAAAGCAGCAGCCCAGCCCCCGTCAAGGGGTGCAGTGAGTACCCTTTATAGGCCAGCTGATTATTAGCTAAATGCCTTGGCCACGCCCACACCAGCAATCACCTGAAGAGGGAGACAAACAGAGAGAGCACACAAAGCAAGAAAAGACGGCCTGCAGTATGCAGCCGTCACACCCCCCACCTTGAAAAATTCGGCTCCCAGTTTATACCAATAAACATAAAAAAATAATATCAAAAATAATAATTAATACCCAAAAGTATTCTAGGCCCAACAACGATTTTGTAAGTCACTCAGTTAAAGGATACCACCAAAATACCCATTCCCCAATCAATTTCAAACGCTCAACCTCCAATTGATACTGTTGCGCAAGCCTTTCTGCCTCCATCTGTTGCGCATATTTAATTTTTTCCATTTCGATTTCTTTTTGCTTGATAACTTCAGACACCCTAAGCTTTTCCAGCTCAATCTGGTTGGCCTGTTTTGCCATTTCACGCTCATGCTCTTGCTGCATTTCAATTAACGCTTTCCTTTGCTCAAATGTAAGCCCCTCATGTGACAAACTAAGCTTTTCACTTAACATTAACGTAGGAGGTAAAATTCGCTTCTCAACCAAATGTTTCTTCAAGGCCGCCAGTAACTCATCTTTCCACAAACGTTTATCCAAACCAATAATTTCATATTGCGCCACAACCTCTCACAACTGTTTCTTCGAAAACGTAACTAACAACTCCACTGAAGGAGTCGCTACAAAATCATCGACAGATGCCATAGTCCAGATACAATTAAACACAAATCCCAAATGTTAATTAAATAATTCCAATTACAAACTATGGGCCGATATAATACGACAACATTACAAACTAAAAGTGCGTAATCTTAATTAACCAGCAGGCAGTATCCCTGCGCAGGACACAGGTCAATAACTAATAACTCCCCATCTAAATTATGCAAAACTCATTCTAAATAAACTAACCCCTTAACGGCTTCATGTCACTCCCAAGGACTGAGTTCTTTAATACACCAATACCGACAGTCAAAGATTAAACAAATTGCCTATCCTCTTTCTGTGGCGGTGCTTCAGCCCAGGAGCAAACACGAAGACAACAAAACCACCCTCGGCGGATCTCCAACCTAACTGGGGAGAAAATTAACAAAAGTTTTAAACCTGTAACCTAACGCAGGCACACTTACCCACAGGCCGCAAAAAACCCAATATGCTGGGCTGCCACAAAAAATATTCTAACGAGCTGCAGAAATAATCTAAAAACAGAAAACATTTCAAAACTTAATACAAAACCTCCGCGATCATTGTGTGTCCTCCAAAAAAAACCATCGAATTTCCGAACTAATCAAAAAGAGAAAGCAGTGCAACCCAACGTTGCCGGCTTCTACAAAAAGCATTTAAACGCACTGGTTTGACGAGCCCCCATGTTAAGGCCTAGCTCAAAGGCCTTAACCAAACCAAGGAGGACAAACCATCGCGGAACAAACTTTTAAATAATTTATTAAATAAATAAATAAAAAGAAACAATAAGGCATCTTCATCAGTAATGAGTATCAGTATGTCAGCAAGGGTGCATGTAGCGAGTGTATATGAGTAAATGTGAATGCATGGATGCGAAAACAAAGGAAAAAACGCAGCTCTCCAAACAACGCCAAAAGCAGCAGCCCAGCCCCCGTCAAGGGGTGCAGTGAGTACCCTTTATAGGCCAGCTGATTATTAGCGAAATGCCTTGGCCACGCCCACACCAGCAATCACCTGAAGAGGGAGACAAACAGAGAGAGCACGCAAAGCAAGAAAAGACGGCCTGCAGTATGCAGCCGTCACATCTGGGTGAGGCCGAGAACTTTTTGAAGTACCCTCGTATAATTGTTAAATTTATTATTGTAGTTATTATTATTATTGTGTGACACTCTCATGGTTTCCCAAGAAATGAAAAAATAGGAGACAGCCTTATGACCTTGTGACAACTCAAGGTGCACTTTATTTTTGCTTTGTTCTGCTTTTCAGCAATTTTATTTCAGTCTATGCACTCTAAAGACACACAGATGCACACGCACATGCACATGGTGCTGGGCTGCTCGGCTTCTTTCTGGTTACCACCTTCTCTCTGCAAATACACACAAAGGATGTATGTAAATAAACTGCCCGCAAACAGACAGAAGTGAGACTCATCATGTGTTACCTCCTAGTTCACTCTGCCTCCTCTCCGTCCACAGCTGATGCTCGACCACACCCCCAGTGCCACATAGTGTTAGAAATATTTATTTTATATTAATATAAGGTGATTATTATTGTTGTCAGTCATCATAATTGCCACTGTTGTTGTCGTTCTTGACAGGAAATAGGAAATAGTTGTTGCGGTTCTTGACAGTATTGTTGTTATCATTGTTGTTGTCATCTTGTTATTGTCATTATTGTTGAGGTCATCGTTGTTGTCACTCTTGTCGTTGCAGTTTTCGTTACTTTAAGTGTCCAAGTCTTCTTTTATACATGAATATATTTTGTATAAATCATAATTTGTTCAGAGCAGAGCTGACAAGCACAACCTCCTCCTCCCTTCAGTGTGTGTTTGCAGCAGTCAGTGCAAATAAATATATTTGGCTGACATCTTTTATTACTAATGGAGTCTGGGGATTAGAATAAGGATTGCTTTATAAATGTGGGTTTTATTCCAAGAGTAAGTCTGGAGATTGATTTTAAAGCTGTGTATTCATGTGTAGCTATATTAATGGTATATAGAATATAATATGCATAATGCGATTAAATTTGCATGGAGGTTTTTTTTGTATTTTTCAAAAATGATTCCAAGAAAACATGCATTTAATCATTCAAAAAGTGTATTAACCCATTTTAGTCAGCAATATTTCAAAGTCTTTGGTTTTGTTTAGCTCATCTGGCCACAGGCCAGGCGGATGAGCTTATGCGATCATGCGTCATCTGTCATTCATCCATCATCCGTCCACAATTTACAAAAATCACTACTTCCCCTACAGGATTGATCAGATTTCAATCAAACTCACATATAATGTTCCCCAGGTGGGTGTGCATAAAAGTTTTCAAGATGGTAGCACCATCTGTCATATTTATGATTTTATGGATGTCTGAAATTTTTGGGTGACTTGTCATATTAAACGCTACTCTTTGTAACCTGCTGGGACGTTTTCACTGAAACTCACCCAGAAGACTCTAAAGACAGATACCAACAAGAATTATTCACCAGGTGGTGCCACCTACCATGGATGCGGCTACACAGGGTCATATGCAATTTCACGAAAATCGCTACTCCTCCAACAGGATTGATTGGATTTCAGACTCACACACAACAACAGTGGCTGGTATGAGCTCCAGCCTCATTGAGGCTATATTTTTTTCTTCTTTTTTGCTAACACTGACTGCATTATTCAAACATAAAATTAGCAATTGCACACAATGTAGTTAACTAGCATCCCTACTAATGGTAGTGTGGCATTAAGGACTTTCTGATGATTTACTTCAACTTATCCATCCATCCATACATCATCTGTAGCTGCTTATCCTGTCCTACAGGGTCGCAGGCAAGCTGGAGCCTATCCCAGCTGACTAAAGGCGAGAGGGGGGGTACACCCTGGACAAGTCGCCAGGTCATCGCAGGGCTAACACATAGACACAGACAACCATTCACGCTCACATTCACACCTACAGTCAATTTAGAGCCACCAATTAGCCTAACCTGCATGCCTTTGGACTGTAGGGGAAACTGGAGCACCTGGGGGAAACCCACGCGGCCATGGGGAGAACATGCAAACTCCACACAGAAAGGCCCTCGCTGGCCTTCTTGCTGTGAGGCAACAGTGCTAACCACTACACCACCATGCCGCCCTACTTCAACTTATTTTAATCAATAATTTTATTTTCAATCTATACTTCAAGTAATAGGATTATACTGTACTTTCAAAGTGACCTCATCAGTCAACATCAAAATATCATATGAGAGAGAGAGAGAATGAACTTACTTACTTACTTTTCGGCACGGTGGTGTAGTGGTTATCACTGTCGCCTCACAGCAAGAAGGTTCTGGGTTTGAACCTCATGGCCGACAGGGGCCTTTCTGTGTGGAGTTTGCATGTTCTCCCTGTGTCTGTGTGGGTTTCCTCCGGGTGCTCTGTTTTCCCCCACAGTTCAAAGACATGCAGATTTAGTACAATGGGGCCACTGTAATTGGCACAAGCTGTAGTGGTTTCCCAGCCATAATGTATGTACATATATATATATATATATATATATATATATATATATATATATATTGCTCTGGCAAAGCTAATTAAATAAAATTTTCTTCTTCTCAGAACGTTCAAGAAATTCTGATGATTTTTTTAATCTACATCGTGTTGAACCTTGACTTATGGAGAATATTCCAATTCTTTGAAGGGGTGAATGTGTTCGCAGATCTGATCCTGCACATGTAGCTGTGACGCTATAATCCTGGAGCTACACACACACACACATACACACATGACCTTTTCTCTACTAGAAGCTCCATAATAAACATAAAAGAGATCATAGCAGCAACCTGACAGGCCCAAAATAAAATCAGGAACCACATGATTGAAAGTGAACTGTCGCTTGCTTACTGCTATCTCATATTCAAAGTGACAAATCCTTACAAACCTGGTAATGCGGTGATCAACACAGGCAGCACTGTCCTTGATATATGATTTATATTTGTACAGATGTTCTCTTGTGAAGCCTCCCTTCTTAAGATCTGGTTAAATTTAGGAGCCAGAGCTTGAAATCACAAAGCGCACAAAAGTACATAGCAGATCTGGAATTTCTTCCTCACTGTATCTGTATCTATGTATGTTATAGCTTTATAACATTCAAGTCAAGTCAACTTTATTGTCAAATATGCTATACATGCTTGACATACAGCACAGATGAAATTTCAGTCCTCTCTGACCCACGGTGCAAACAGGCAATGCAATAAATAAAAATAAAAATAGAATAATTGAAAAAACCAAACAAACAATATAAACAGTATAAACACTCTAGATATGAACTAGACATAGACTAAACACTCAGACAAACAATATAAACAGTATAAATAAACAGTATAAACTAAACACTCAGACAATATAAAGTGTAAACACTAGATAAGAATTAGACAAAGACTAAACACTCAAACAGACAATATAAACAGTATAAACACTCTAGATATAAACTAGACGTAGACTAAACACTCATACACACACACACACACACACACACACACACACTGGTTCAAATAAACAAACAGTTAAGGGCACTTGAGGTATAGCAGGTAAACATGAAATAAGCAGTATAAACAAACTAGCAGCTGTTAAGATGAGGTAGTGCGGAATAGTGCAAATGAGCGAGGTAAAATAAGATGTGCGGTCCCTGAGTTCAGTGCGTTAATGAACGATGAGATGTATGTATGTATGTATGTGTGTGTGTGTGTGTGTTGGGGGGGGGACTGTGAGGACTTACAGTAAAAACTTAAAACTTACTATAAGACCCACAAATAAGCATATATCCAACCATTATCTGTAGCCACTTATCCTGTGTAGGGTCACAGGCAAGCTGGAGCAGGGTACACCCTGGACAAGTCGCCAGGTCATCACAGGGCTGACACATAGAGACAGACAACCATTCACACTCACACCTATGGTCAATTTAGAGTCTCCAATTAGCCTAACCTACATGTCTTTGGACTGTAGGGGAAACTGGAGCACCCAGAGGAAACCCACACAGACATGGGGAGAACATGCAAACTCCACACAGAAAGGCCCTCGTCAGCCACTGGGCTCGAACCCAGGACCTTCTTGCTGTGAGGCAACAGTGCTAACCACTACACCACCGTGCCACCCCAAATAAGCATATACTACTACATAATTAAGTATTTCATAATGATAAATTAATACATTCAGTAATCATTAATGCATTAGGAATGAACTGAGTCATACACTATATGGCCAAAAGCTTGTAGACACCTGACCATCGCAATCTTACATTCTCAGAAAATAAAGTACATTACTGTACCTTTTGAAGTACAATGGCTTGCCACTGAGGCAGGACTCTCTAAGGTACTTATTTGTACCATTTATATACTCCTTGGGAACATATATGTACCTTTTTGGCCCTAAAAAGGTACACACAGTTACCTTGAGGTCCAATAGTAAGCCCTAGGGGGGACATTAGTGTAGATTGTACCTTGAGAGACAGAAATGGACTCCTACCCTATCCCTATTTCTGACAGCGTACAGTGCTGCTTGAAAGTTTGTGAACCCTTTAGAATTTTCTATATTTCTGCATAAATATGACCTAAAACATCATCAGATTTTCACACAAGTCCTAAAAGTAGATAAAGAGAATCCAGTTAAACAAATGAAACAAAACATTACACTTGGTCATTTATTTATTGAAGAAAATGATCCAATATTACATATCTGTGAGTGGCAAAAGTATGTGAACCTTTGCTTTCAGTATCTGGTGTGACCCCCTTGTGCAGCAATAACTGTGACTAAACATTTCCGGTAACTGTTGATCAGTCCTGCACACCAGATTGGAGGAATTTTAGCCCATTCCTCCATACAGAACAGCTTCAACTCTGGGATGTTGGTGGGTTTCCTCACATGAACTGCTCGCTTCAGGTCCTTCCACAATATTTCCTTTGGATTAAGGTCAGGACTTTGACTTGGCCATTCCAAAACATGAACTTTATTCTTCTTTAACCATTCTTTGGTAGAACGACTTGTGTGCTTAGGGTTGTTGTCTTGGTGAATGACCCACCTTCCCTTGAGATTCAGTTCATGGACAGATGTCCTGACATTTTCCTTTAGAATTCACTGGTATAATTCAGAATTCATTGTTCCATCAATGATGGCAAGCCGTCCTGGCCCACATGCAGCAAAACAGGCCCAAACCATGATACTACCACCACTATGGCTACGTTCACACTGCAGGCTGAAGTGACTCAAATCCGATCTTTTCGCCCATATGTGACCTGTATCCGATCTTTTATTGACAATATGAACGACACAGATCCAATTTTTTCAAATCCGACCCAGGCCGTTTGGATATGTGGTCCTAATTCCGATTCCTATCCGCTCTTTTCATATGCGACTTCAGTCTGAACCGCCAGGTCGCATTCATCCGACTTACACGTCATCAACAAGCCACAAACGTCACTATTCTGCGCTGAAGTAGGCGGCGGGTCTCTCAAAAAAAGTTACAACAACATGGCGCATAATCATGGGCGCAGATAGAGGGGGGGATTCGTCCCACCCAGATTTAAATTCACCTCGTTCGGTCCCCCCCACTTATAGGGAGGAAAAAACATCTATGCTGTCTTTCTTTGCATAAGGCAAACCTCACGGAAAAATCAAAAGACTAATTACCATTCGGTTTATTGAGGTGCACAGCAGTCTATACATAGTTGCAACAACTCACATAAAACAAAGACTGATATTCGGCTGGTTGAGCAGCGCAGACTGCACAGGTTGCGAGCTCGAGCTTGGTTGCTATGGTAACCCACAACAAGTTTGACAGGCATATCGGGGTTGGGGTTGGTTTGCTGGCAGCTTTGTCCCCCCCAGTTCAAAAAACGTATCTGCGCCCCTGCGCATGACATCAATGCGAGGGACGCTTTGGGCTGTGAAGGTTCTGAATCTTCTCAATGGAAGGACGCAGAGGTTAGGGAGCTGATTTCCATTTGGGGGGATGCAGCTATTCAAGCTAGATTGGATGGGTCATACCGCAACCGGGCGGTTTTACTTCCGTAAACACTGGCTATGCTCACTGCGTGTGACGTCGTCGTATCCTGCAATGCGCATGCGGAACACTTTTAGGTCGCTTTTCGTTCATACTGAGGATCACATACAAGTCGCATATATTTGTTAATGTGAATGACCTCACAAAAAAATCGAATTTCACAAAAAAATCAGAATTGAGCATTAAGCCTTGCAGTGTGAACGTAGCGTATATTTCACAGATGGGATAAGGTTCTTATGCTGGAATGCAGTGTTTTCCTTTCTCAAAACATAATGCTTCTCATTTAAACCAAAAAGTTCTATTTTGGTCTCATCTGTCCACATAACATTTTTCCAATAGCCTTCTGGCTTGTCCATGTGATCTTTAGCAAACTTCAGATGAGCAGCAATGTTCTTTTTGGCGAGAAGTGGCTTTCTCCTTGCAACCCTGCCATGCACACCATTGTTGCTCAGTGTTCTCTTGATGGTGGACTCATGAACATTCACATTAGCCAATGTGAGAGAGGCCTTCAGTTGCTTAGAAGTTACCCTGCGGTCCTTTGTGACCTTGCTGACTATTACATGCCTTGTTTTTGGAGTGATCTTTGTTGGTCAACCATTCCTGGGGAGGCTAACAATGGTCTTGAATTTCCTCCATTTGTACACAATCTGTCTGACTGTGGATTGGTGGAGCCCAAACTCTTTAGAGATGGTTTTGTAACCTTTTCCAGCCTGATGAGCATCAGCAACGCTTTTTCTGAGGTCCTCAGAAATCTCCTTTGTTCGTGCCATGATACACTTCCACAAACATGTGTTGTAAAGATCAGACTTTGATAGATCCCTGTTCTTTAAACAAAACAGGGTGCCCACTCACACCTGATTGTCATCCCATTGATTGAAAACACCTGACTCGAATTTCACCTTCAAATTAACTGCTAATCCTAGAGGTTCACATACTTTTGCCACTCACAGATATGTAATATTTAATCCTTTTCCTCAATAAATAAATGACCAAGTATAATATTTTTGTCTCATTTGTTTAACTGGGTTCTCTTTATCTACTTTTAGGACTTGTGTGAAAATCTGATGATGTTTTATGTCATATTTATGCAGAAATATAGAAAATTCTAAAGGGTTCACAAACTTTCAAGCACCACTGTATACAATAGTTGAACATGCCATTCCAGGTGGAGTCCCTCTTTGCTGGTTCCACTCTTCTGGAAGCCTTTCTACTAGATTTTAAGGCGTGGCTGTGAGGAGTTATGTTCATTCAGCTACAAGAGCATTAGTGAGATCAGGTACTGATGTTGTGTGAGGCATAATGTCTTGGGTGCCATTGGTGTTCCAGTCAATCCCAAAGGTGTTTTGGGGTTTGAGGTCAGGGATCTGTGCAGGAAACTTGAGTTCTTCCACTCCAACCTTGGCAAACTGTCTTCTTGGAGCTCGTTTTGTCAGAACAGGTTTGGGCTTCTTAGTTCCAGTGAAGGAACGTTGTAATTGTAAGGGACCAAACAGTGAGGCAAGAGGACACAGGAGGTTTTGGTTCAAAAGGCAAGGTTTTATTTACCCAAAAATGTTCAAAAAAGTTTACAAAGGCCAAAATGAATAATAACTAGACCTATAAAAGGACTTGAATTGACTTGCAGCCATCTACCATGACATTAACTGAACAAAATTGACTTCACACAATGACTCAAAGGGAACATATATAGTGGCTTGGCCAAGCCAAATAACACAGAAGGGGTAAACAAAAATAAACATTGACTACAAACAGATACAAAGCAAAACTAACTAAAGCCAAAATCCCCCTTGGGCACATGGTGAGATGTGGTACGGCCAAACGAGCAGGCTCCAAGATTTAGGTCTCCTCAGCCCTTAGCCACACCTTTTGCCCAGCCAGGAAGGGACCGCCCCCAATGCTCAAGGTAGCTCAAAGAAAACTCAAACAAAGAAACACATGATTAGTGATAAACAAACATAGCTTTTGCAACCCTACAGTGTTAAAATGTGTGCACTCCATATTAAACAATGTAAGGTTAAACAAAAACTGGAAATCAAACAAACTGTTGTCAATTATTTGAATTATGATCATATAGATGACTGGAAATGATAAACTGTACAGCAAACTAATAAGGTGCAAAGGTACCGTAGAGTGTGGGATGATATTACCCTGTGTGCCTGTGGCCATCACAGTAATGCTATAGTAAACAGAGACATTCTATACAACTGTGTGCTTCCAACTGTATGACAACAGTTTGGCAAAGGCAAGAGGTGGGTATTAATTGTTTGTTTACGTAGCCACATGTACTTAAAGCGAGACAGCCTTTCGATTTCATAAAATCGGTGAAATTTTGTTCCCTCTGAAATTTGGTCATTGTGATGTATGTTTATTTCTGTAATATCTCATGAAATATCAGGCCATTCTGTGGCTGGGAAGTTATTTAATTTGAGGGGATTCAAGCAAATAATGTGCATGAAATCGCTCACTTCGCACAGTCAAGCAGACAGAGGAAGTCCAGGTTTACCTTGACTGTACACTGACAGTTACATCATTCTGTCGCCAAACAAATAGCTGATCACACTGAGGTGCTCGCTGACTGCCGATATTTATTAGTTTGGTCCTGCGTTTCCTTTCCTTCGTATGTAACATAATGTCTTTTCTTCTCACATTCTGTTACTGTAGTCGGTCTTTCACGTTTCATTCGTGTCCTCCATTTTTCTCTCCTGTTTCAAATTTGTATCCCACAATGCCTTGCATGAACAGGGAAAGCCCACCACGTGATGCATGACATTGTATCTTGAATTGCGTCATGGTGAAGCAGGAAAAAATAGCTGAGAATTTAGAGCCATGTGGCCCTAAATTCATTGACTCTTCTTTTTTTTAATCCTAATAAAATTGGAAGTCTTTGATTTGAATTCAGTAGCTTTCAGTCACACTAAACAAAAATAATTTGGTGTCAGGGAAAATTCTTTTTATGACCTACACTTGAAAAATCTGAAAGGCAGTCTATATTTAAGTAACCTTTTTCAATAAATTCTGCTTATAGGAGTAGTTTCGTTAAGTATATTTGTTAATAAGAGCAGCAAAGCCATGTTAAATAGCCTGCGAAGTGATGTCACATTATAACGTGTGTGCCTGTGTGCATAGGGATGCTTTTATGGGCATGCGCAGAATAAATGGTCCAAGTGAGTTCCCAGACCAAAGAGACGATGGAAGTCTATTACTTTTTCTCCCATGAATGTTAGCCACTAGCAGATGCTAGCTAACCACTTTGGTGACTGTGACTATGATAGACTGCTGCAGAAATGTCTAATGCTACAGGTTATGGGCCCAATCAAGCAGGCCAAAGGTGGTTTAGAGTTTTATTCAACGGTGATGAGAAAAGTTACGAACTTTGGGAAACGAGGTTCCTTGCACACATGGAGTTTCATGGCTTCAGAGAAGTTATCTTGGAGGAGCCGGACATAGGTGAGGGAGAGGAAGACGCTCTCATGGAGGATGAGACAAAGAATGGAGAGGCATATGCAGAGCTAGTGCAGTGTCTGGATAACAAGAGTTTGTCACTGATAATGAGAGACGTGAAACGTGATGGAAGAAGGGCACTAGAGATTCTTCGTGAACACTATGCGGGAAAGGACAAACCACGCGTGGTGAATTTGTATTGTGAACTTTCCTCGCTGCATAAAGCTAGAAATGAAACAGTCACTGACTATATTATCCGAGCAGAGACTATTTTCACGTCATTGAGAAGAGCAGACGAGCAGATTAGTGATGGGCTTCAGATAGCCATGGTAGTAAAGGGGCTACCTGATTCATACAAGCCATTCATCGTGCATATCACTCAGACTAATGACATAGTAACGTTTGGTGAGTTTAAAACAAAACTGCGAAGTTATGAGAGTACTGAAAAATATAGGAGGAGTGACTTTAATGTAGAAGAAGACAATGTAATGAAGACTAGCGGGGCAATGAGATCGTGTGGGAGAGGACGAGGAAAGAAAATAGACCTGGCTGATGTCGAGTGTTACACGTGTGGTAAAAAGGGACACATGGCCAGAACATGTCCTGATGAATCCCAGGTGAGGAGAGAGGATCGCAGATGGGACACACCATAGCGAGGAATGGGGCGCAATCGAGGACGAGGCCGTGACCACGTGAAGAAAGCTGACGGAGAGACAGAGGCAGAGCCTACATCTTTCTGTTTCTTCAAGATGGGCAACTGTCCTACACAAAAAGGGAACAAGAAAGGTCTCATGGTCGACTGTGGCACCACATCACACATGATCAATGATGCCACAAAGTTCAAAACTGTTGATAAGAGCTTCAGACCCGAGGATCACATAATCGAGCTCGTCGACGGAACCAAGGTGAGCAGGATGGCGAAGATGAGGGGAGACGCCGAAGTCTACTTGCTGGACAGCGAGGGACAACAGGTGAAAACGATGCTCAAGCAAGCACTCTACATCCCATCGTTTCCACAAAACATCCTTTCCGTCAAAGTGGCAACAGCCAATGGAGCCGAGATCTGCTTTAAGGATGGTGATGACTGGCTGGTCCACCAGAATGGTACCAGATTCAAAATGGATGTGGATGGTAGGCTGTATTACCTTAGCACAGTAGAAGATGAAAATGTTGATGAAGTGTGTGGTTGTCATGACATTCAAACCTGGCATAGGCTACTTGGTCATTGTAATTTTGATGATGTCACAAAATTAGAAAAAGTAGTTGAAGGGATGTCTATAAAAGGGAAAAATGACAGGTCTAATCAAAACTGTGAAATATGCACACAGGGCAAATTTACACAAAGCAGAAACAGACAGGCAGACGCTAAAGCTACAACTGTACTGGAGCTAGTCCACACAGACCTATGCGGTCCTATAGAACCAGCAGATAAAGATGGGTACAGATATGCAATAGCATTTACTGATGATTACAGTGGGATGATTTTTCCATACTTTATTAAAGCAAAGAGTGACACTACAAAAGCTACAGAAAAATTCATAGCAGACGTAGCCCCATATGGAGAGATAAAGTGTATAAGGTCTGATAACGGTACAGAATTTACCGGGCAGGAGTTCCAATCTTTACTTAGGAGTAAGGGGGTGATTCATGAGATGAGTGCACCCTACTCGCCTCATCAGAACGGAACTGCTGAAAGAGGTTGGAGGACCTTATTTGAGATGTCACGATGCATGCTATTGGAGAGTAACCTCCCAAAGCAATTATGGACATTTGCTGTACAGACAGCAGCTCAAATCTGCAACAGGTGCTACAGTAAACAGCTAGAGCAGACACCTTACCATGTTTTCACAGGAAAAACACCTAACCTATCTAACATGTAGGTATTTGGCTCTGAATGCTACATATACAAGCAAGATAAAAAGAAGCTGGATTCTAGGTGTGAAAAAGGGATCTTTGTTGGCTATGATAAATATAGTCCAGCATATAACATGTATTATCCTGAGGCAGGAAAAGTCTTAAAACATAGGCTAATAAAATTCATCACCAAATGTAGTGCGGATAGCCAGACTCAGACAGATTGTGACATGGGGGACAACATTGAGAGTTATGGAGATACACCACTGAAGATAGTCAATCAGGGTCAGGGGCAGCCTAAGGAGAATAAAGAGTCTAGTGTTGAGGAGACTGCTGAGGCAGGTCTGACCCAGACAGATACCACTCAGGGAGAAGGAAGATATCCTACGAGACAGAGAAAGGCTCCAGAATACTTAAAGGAGTACCAGTGTAAAGCTGAATGTAATAATGATGGTGATAATGTGGATTATTTCTACAGAGTGGCTTATGATGTACCTAAAACATTTAGAGAGACAATGGACTCTAAAAAGTCAAAAATGTGGACTGATGCAATGAAAGAGGAGATGAACTCTTTGACAGAGAATGAGACTTTCACTCTGACCCCACTGCCAAGGGGCAAACAAGCAGTGGAAGGTCGCTGGGTATATACAGTGAAAGAGAGCCCAGATGGATCTGAGACTTGTAAAGCCTGATATGTTGCAAAGGGGTATGGTCAAGTGGAAGGGATTGACTATAAAGAGACCTTTTCACTGACAGCCAACATGACCTCTGTCCGAGCATTGATGCAGGTGGCTGTACAGGAGGAGCTTACCCTACATCAAATGGATGCTTACCTCAGGGGCGATTTCTCAGAGACAACAAGGGAAGCTGAGGTTCCCCTAAAATTCTCTCCCCAAACTGCGGCATCTATGACGTTGAATTCTCATTAAAAAATAACTTGCATAACATAATATATGCCCAAGATTGTATTTACGTTCATAACTATCCTGTAACTTATTTGAGTGATGTCTGACGAACTTGCAGTTCGCTATGAGAATCACCTTTGCTGCCAGGCTGTAACCAGCGTTGCCAGATACTGCTGACGTTTTCCAGCCAAAATATGTTCAAAACCCGCCAAAATCCACTTAAAACCGCCCAATCTGGCAACACTGGCTGTAACCTTTCTTATTTCAATGGGCTCTATGGCTGGCAGCCGGGTATCCATTGCAGTCTATGAGAGGGCTCTGAACAGCCAATTTCGGCTAGTTGTTATTGGTTAAAATCGACAAAATCGTCACTTCCAGGGAAGCCGGGCTTCTCTGGGACTAAACGAGACAGTGGGAGGGGCAAGAAGCTGGGCTGATGAAGGATTATTGGAGGTAGTGTTTGAAAGACATGAGGAGGGCGGGCTCTGTACTTCGGCGTCGGCGAGGAACACGGAAGCATGATCAGTCAGTCCCTAGCAGATGTCGAGAAAGTGTAGTCGTGTGCCAAAGTGCTGTCCGAATTTCTTTTCATATAAACATTTCTTCTCATTGATGTCTCTGTACATTACTCTGTAAATAAATGTAAATATTACTCGTTGTGCTCCGTTAACTTTCATCCATTCTATCAGTTTGATCATTCGTGAATTCACTCGTTTATTTCATTTGTAGTTCAATCTGGTTGTAGGCTAGCTTGAGCTTTATTGGGATCTGCAGTGCTAGCTGCTAACAGAAATTGGTGAAGTCTCTGGAAAGCACAACCAGTTAGTATGACAGGGTCACAGACCATTTTCTGGAAAAGGAGCGGAGGGCAGAATTTGTGTATAAATAGTGTGCATCATATAATGTTCATGAATCTGAAGTGTGTATATTGTTCAGTAATGTTAAGAGAATGGTGGGCTCTGTGTTATAGGTTATACCTGGGTATAATATTCAAGGTTCTGTGTGTTGCATAGCCTACCTGGTTATGAATTTCCAGACTGTGTTGCAGAAGATGTTCAAGGATGTGTTACACAGCTGGGTGTTGTGTTAAAGACTCTGTGTTGCATATCAGGGTATGATGTTCAAGGCTCTTCGTTGAATAGCCAGTGATTTTTGGATGTTTGATATTTTTGATTAAGGATATGAGGCACTAGCCTGGCAAGCCAGACTATAACATAAAATATACAAGCAAAAATACTTTCTGCCACTAGGTAGGGTTGTCTAGTTCACTATGCTAATGGGGCACACCTTTCTATGCTTTGATATCCGGCCTACAGGTTTTACGATGAATGCGTAAAATGGGCTTCCCCTGTTTTAAAAACCAGCAGTCGTCACTGGCTTACCTCCATGCTCCAATGGACTGTGAGGTATATATGGAGCAACCAGAAGGTTTTGAGATCAAGTCAAACACAGGAGAACACAGTGTGTAAACTCAATAAGTCATTGTATGGTTTGAAACAGTCCGGGCGTAACTGGAACATGTTATTGCATGATCACCTTACAGGGAATGGTTTTGTACAAAATGATGCTGATCATTGTGTCTACAACAGAGAATCTGAGAACGAGAAAGCGATTCTGTTAGTGTGGGTAGATGACTTAATCATAGCGGCAAGTAACAACACCTTGTCAAAGAAATGTTGAAGAGAAGGTTTAAGATGAAGGATATGGGTCCACTTTAACACTTCCTTGGTATTGACTTTAGGCAGAGTGAGGGAGAGATCAGAATGACTCAAAAGAGACATATAGAGATGTTAACAAAATTTGGAATGTCCGAATGCAAACCGAGATCCACCCCATGTGAGCAGAAGTTAAACTTTGACAATGAGGGTGAAGTTATTGACTCAACAGGATATAGAGAGATGGTAGGTGGCTTGATATACATTATGACATCTACTAGACCTGACCTGAGCTGGGTTGTTAGTCAACTATCACAGCACCTAGCAGAACTAAAGCAACAGCATTGGGCTACAGCAAAACACCTACTGAGGTACTTAAAGGATACTGTAGGTCAAGAACTACACTACCAGAAATGTGAGGAAAGCCTACAGCTTGAGGGATATAGTGATGCTGATTGGGCAGCCGACAAAAATTATAGGAGAAGCACAACTGGATACTGTTTCAGCTTAACTGAGAATGGTCCAGTTATATCATGGAAAAGTAGGAAACAGCCAACGCTGGCACTATCCACCTGTGAAGCTGAGTATATGGCACTAGCAGCCACTACTCAAGAGAGTATGTACCTTGTACAACTCATACATGTCGACCTTTGGTCAATCAAACCTGTATAACCAACCTCCAAAATCCGTATTTCCCTTATAAAATCCTTATAAGATGCAAATTAAAATAATTTACCTAAAATTTGAATGATAATTAACAATGATATATCCAAGTTACTTTTTATTCAATATTAATAACAATAAACCTTCAGAATGAATACAAAGCTCCAATGTTTGACAAAAACACAAAGTGTCACTCTAATGTTCTGAATTGTACTCCATGACAGCTTTTTTAGCAGTCTGCACCAATACCTCACTAGGCTGCATGTCACAGCAAGTATCTGTGTTGATCTTGCCGAAGTGCCCATTCAGAATCTTTTCAGTCGCTGGTGAAAGTTGCTCAGGTGGAAATACGCTTTTCAAACAAAATGCTACTTCCCGGTTGGCGGGATTCTCGCAATGCGGTGTGTGCATGATCAAAAGTGGAACGAAGTCTTGCTACCACAAGATAATGCGCGATTTCATAAGACACTCTACTGGCTGTCTGTGCTTTCTGTGGTGTACAGTACGTTTGTAAATGTTATGCGCTCTTTTATCATCGTGGGAATTGATTATAGCTCTAAATAAATATTGAAGTTTTTTTAAAGAATCCGTATAACTTTATTTGTACGCCCGTATACTACTGTACGTTTATTGAATCAAATCCGTATAAAATACGGACATTCCGTATAGGTTGACATGTATGGCAACTACTCAAAGGAATGGATGGTAGTAACCAGCATGTACCAGTCAAGATTTATGAGGACAACCGGGGGCAATAGCTTTGTCTAAGAACCCAGTATGCAGACAGAGAAGCAAACACGTGGATATAAAGTCTCACTTTGTATGGTCTGCACACACAGAAGGGAAAATATCTATAGAGTACTGCCCTACTGTAAACATGGTAGCTGATGTCCTTACCAAGCCAGTGACAAAGGCTAGATTTGAGAGGTTCAAGGGGTATTTGTTTGGAGAGTAATGTGAACTAGCAGATGTAAATATTTTCTGACTGTCAGGTGTGATTTTTTTTTTGAGGTTTATAACACTGCCAGTATGCCAAATGTTTTATTTTGGAGTTATGTTTTTTTTTATTGTGTTTACCACTATAGAGAGCTATAAACATGTCTTTGAGTGGGAGTGTTAAGTATATTTGTTAATAAGAGCAGCAAAGCCATGTTAAATAGCCTGCGAAGTGATGTCACATTATAACGTGCGTGCACAGGGATGCTTTTATGGGCATGCACAGAATAAATGGTCCGAGTGAGTTCCCAGACCAAAGAGACGATGGAAGTCTATTACTTTTTCTCCCATGAATGTTAGCCACTAGCAGATGCTAGCTAACCACTTTGGTGACTGTGACTACGATAGACTGCTGCAGAAATGTCTAATGCTACAAGTTTTAATGCATTATACTTTTCACTCTTACTCAAGTACATTTAAGATTTAAGAAAATATACTTGTCGATGTGTTGGATCAAACTCCTCAACCTGTTGGGAAGGGTCTGACTGCAGAGGTACAGTTTTAGAGTAGCAGTTTCAGTCCAGTTGCGTTAACACGTGCAGTAGGACATCATATGGACCTGCTAATTCGTGCAATTGTGCCATATAGATGGAGACCATTTGTGTTGGATGTATGTGTCACCATGAAAATTACCATTCAGGAAGAGATATCGTTCCCCCTAACCTAACCCTCAAATGAACCCAACCCTAAGTCTAAAATGACTGAAATGTCAAGTGGCCTAATAGTCACTGAGCTACACCAAAGAAAGTGTCAGCACATGCACTGAATGCCACTGGCTTGAAACTGCTGTTATAAAACTGTGGGGGAGTTAAAAACAACAACAACAACAACAACTTGTGGCTCTGCAGTCAGAACAAATGTTTTTACCATTAAGCTAGTTTGAAAGACTTATGAAGCTGACCTGTGGCAAAATTGCCTTCATTTATGATATTTGGTAAATATATAATAATAATTTTTTATTAGGAACATGATTTAGTATGTGATTGAGCAGATTTTGTTTTGTTCATTAGACAAGCACTTGGGCGGCACTGTGTTGCAGTGGTTAGCGCTGTCGCCTCACAGCAAGAAGGTCCGGGTTCGAGCCCCGTGGCCGGCGAGGGCCTTTCTGTGTGGAGTTTGCATGTTGTCCACGTGGGTTTCCTCCGGGTGCTCTGGTTTCCCCCACAGTCCAAAGACATGCAGGTTAGGTTAACTGGTGGCTCTAAATTGACCGTAGGTGTGAATGTGAGTGCGAATGGTTGTCTGTGTCTATGTGTCAGCCCTGTGATGACCTGGCGACTTGTCCAGGGTGTACCCCGCCTTTCGCCCGTAGTCAGCTGGGATAGGCTCCAGCTTGCCTGCAACAATGTAGAACAGGATAAAGCGGCTAGAGATAATGAGATGAGATGAGACAAGCACTTAAAATTTTTATTTTGGGCATAACTGATATTCTGATACATTTTAATATGTAGATAATAAATGATCATATGAAGGTTTGCCTATTTATGAGATTCTTTTTAGTCATAGTCAAGTCATTATTTGATGAGTAACTTCTGCTTGAGTTGTTGTTGTTATTATTGTTATTATTATGAAGTAACAATATTTTTACTTGAGTACAGTTTTTGCTTACTCTACCTCCGGGGAAGGAACACATATGGTGGATGTGATGGTCAACTGTCCACATACTTTTGGCCAGATAGTGTACATAAAGAACCATTAATAATTAACAAGCATTTAGCAGACACTCTTATCTAGAGTGATGTATGACAAGCACACACATTGCCTGGGGAGGGTTAGGGGCCTTGCTCAAGGGCACTTCAGCCATAAACTTTCCTGCCGGTCCAGGGAATTGAACCAGTGACCCTTTGATTCCAAGGCTGCTTCTTTAACCTTTAGGCCATGGCTGCCCCAATGTTATTTAACAAGAGTTAAGTATTAACTGTGATGATCCTTGACCCTTGCTGCCAGCCTGTTTACCGGCTTTTGGGCAGGGGATCTTATGCCCTGGTTTTGAGCTCATCCGGCTGACAGGTGATGAGTTTATGCCATCATGTGTTGTCCGTCGTCCGTCTGGAATCGTCCACATTTCACGAAAATTGCTTCTTCTCTCTGTTCTTCACCGATTTTTATTTTTATTTTTATTTTGGCAGGAAGGTAGGTCTACCTGGGGTGCATATAGCTTCTACCCAAATTTGCATAATTGCAATTATTAATGAAGTTATGGATTAATTAAGCCTTAATGAGCAGTTCAACAAAAATCACTTCTCAGTCAATTCCTCGCTGTTTTGGATTCTTTCTGGCAAATAGGTCATTATTCCTAGGGTGGATATAGCTTCTATATAGCTTGTATATAATGTATATATAGCTTGCAATATTTATTGCCCGGCACGGTGGTGTAGTGGTTAGCGCTGTCGCCTCACAGCAAGAAGGTCCTGGGTTCGAGCCCCGGGGCCGGCGAGGGCCTTTCTGTGTGGAGTTTGCATGTTCTCCCCGTGTCCGTGTGGGTTTCCTCCGGGTGCTCCGGTTTCCCCCACAGTCCAAAGACATGCAGGTTAGGTTAACTGATGACTCTAAATTGACCGTAGGTGTGAATGTGAGTGTGAATGGTTGTCTGTGTCTAAGTGTCAGCCCTGTGATGACCTGGCGACTTGTCCAGGGTGTACCCCGCCTTTCGCCCGTAGTCAGCTGGGATAGGCTCCAGCTTGCCTGCGACCCTGTAGAAGGATAAAGCGGCTAGAGATAATGAGATGAGATATTTATTGCCCAAGGTGGCCCACTTTAGATCATTCCTTCTGGACTAGACGGGGCCGGAGTGAGCTACGCTGTCAGTGACGATCTTGTTTATTAATAGTCTTTGTCCCACTCTCTCTCTCTTTGGGAATGTTTTTCCTTAAGCCCGGCGCACACAGGCGACTTCTCGTCGCAAGTGTATTGTGATTTTTGGATGCAAGTTTCCCCTCTTGGGTAGCTGCGTGTGTGCGTTATCTGCGACCAGTGGACAATTTGGGGAGGGGGATGCAAATCACGTGGAAATCACGTGAAGATCACCATCCAATGTCAGTTTTCAGCCTTGTCTCTTGCATACAGAGATTTCTCCAGATTCTCTGAATCTTTTAATGATATTATGGACCATAGATAATGTGATCCCCAAATTCTTTGCAGTTTTACATCGAGGAACATTATTCTTAAACTGTTGCATTGTTTTCCCATGCAGTCTATCACAGAGCGGTGAACCCCTTCCCATCTTTACTTCTGAGAGACTACGCCTCTCTGGGATGCTCTTTTTATACCCAGTCATTTTACTGACTTGTTGCCAATTAATTAAATTAGTCACTAATTTTTTTTTAGCATTCCACAACTTTTTCAACCTGTCCCAACTTTTATGAAATGTGTTGCTGAGATGAAATTCCAAATGAGCATATATTTTTCAAAAAACAATAAAATTTCTCAGTTTCAACATTTGATATGTTGTCTTTGTACTATTTTCAATGAAATATAGGGTTTCCATGATTTGCAAAGCTTCACATTCTGTTTTTATTTATGTTTTACACAGTGTCCCAAGTTTTTTGGAACTGGGGTTGTTCATTTTTTTGTTTGTTTGTTTGTTTGTTTGTTTGTTTCATTAACTTCAAGAATGAGAAATGCTCAGGGAACAACTCTTTATAGCTGCTATAACTTAATTGATAACTTGTTTCACAGATGTTCTGCACTATTAAGTCTTAATTATAAATAAATAAAATTTGATTAAAAAAGTGCAATCCTTGGCAAATTACTTTACTTTAAGGGCAATAAAACACTTCGGGACTTGCTGCTATTGGAAAATAATCAATTTCATGGTGGGGTGAAATGGAATTCCATTTCCTATTGAGCTGCATCACACCAACCTGTCACTGATTATTTTCCAACAACCGCATGCTTTTAAGTGTTTTATTCTTTATATGAATGTCAATTCTAACATCAGAACTATTCACTGGGTCACTGTTCAATCATTCACAGTTAGCCATGCAATCATTTTGATGGTGAAGAATTGATTTTACAAGAGTAACAGCATAAATGACCTTGAATAAAGCAAAACAGCTCAACTTCATCCCTCCTGTACTTCCACTTCTCACTTTCTCGTTTTCTCTCTGTAACTCAGTTAGACTCGTGGGCACTGAAGCAATGAGCCAAAGCATGAGAACAGGTTAAGAAGATGATCTGATCATGCACCTGCAAAACCACACAGCTGTGAATCTATAATCCTTAAGGTGCACACAGGCACAAATACACACACACACATACTCTCTCTCTCTCTCTCTCTCTCTCTTTCAGAACTGATGCACATGCAAGTAGGAGTGCAGAGAACAGATGGAGCTGTGTGTGGTACTTCTGTTATTCAGTCATTTGAGATTTCTGTGTACAGAGTTGTGCTTATTATTAGCTGACCAAGGAAAATCCAGAGGAATGCTAAGCTTGAGAGCAAATTTGTTGAAATTCAAACGAGAATATAAGAAAAGCTACAATCCCAGCGAACAAATTTGAGTTAGAAGGAGGGTTTGTGAACATTCAGGGTCCAGGAACAGGTTTTTTGGGGTGTTCTAAGAATGTGTGTGTGTGTAATTTTATATACTAAAGTGCATTGGTATGAGGTGCATTAGTGCACATCGGTGGCTTGTACATCTGGGAAGGCATCATTAATGCCGAATGATATATACACATTTCAGAGCAATATGCTGCCATCCAGCCAAAATCTTTTTTAGGGAAGGCCTTCCTTCTTTCAGCAAGACCATGCCAAACCGCTTTCTGCACATATTAAAACTGCATGGCTCCATAGTAAGAGTACGGGTGCTAAACTGGTCTGCCTGCAGTCCAGATCTGTCTCCCATCTTCCATTTAAAACATTTGGTGCATTATGAAGTGCAAAATACGACAAAGGAGACCCTGAACTGTTGAGCAATTGAAATTGTATGTCAGGCTGGGATTGTAGCTTTTCTTATAATCCCATTTGAATTTCCACAAATTTGCTCTCAATCTTATATATATATATATATATATATATATATATATATATATATATATATATATATATATATATATATATATATATCCTTACAAAAAAGAAGTTTATTCAAGTGTGCTTCTGGTATACTTCTTTTAAACTAAAAATTAGAGTATGCTTTCAGTTTACTTTTTTATTTACTTAGAGATATACTTAATAAAGTTATACATAAGTATACTTGGCTTATACTGAAAAGTATATAGAAAAGTCTAAGTAGATTAAGCTTATACTTAAACTTTTGATCAAGATATACAACCCTGATTCTAAAAAAGTTGGGACAAAGTACAAATTGTAAATAAAAACAGAATGCAATGATGTGGAAGTTTCAAAATTCCATATTTTATTCAGAATAGAACTTAGATGACATATCAAATGTTTAAACTGAGAAAATGTATCATTTAAAGAGAAAAATTAGGTGATTTTAAATTTCATGACAACAACCACATCTCAAAAAAGTTGGGACAAGGCCATGTGAGACATCCCCTTTTCTCTTTACAACAGTCTGTAAACGTCTGGGGACTGAGGAGACAAGTTGCTCAAGTTTAGGGATAGGAATGTTAACCCATTCTTGTCTAATGTAAGATTCTAGTTGCTCAACTGTCTTAGGTCTTTTTTGTCATATCTTCTGTTTTATGATGCGCCAAATGTTTTCTATGGGTGAAAGATCTGGACTGCAGCCTGGCCAGTTCAGTACCCGGACCCTTCTTCTGCGCAGCCATGATGCTGTAATTGATGCAGTATGTGGTTTGGCATTGTCATGTTGGAAAATGCAAGGTCTTCCCTGAAAGAGACGTCGTCTGGATGGGAGCATATGTTGCTCTAGAACCTGGATATACCTTTCAGCATTGATGGTGTCTTTCCAGATGTGTAAGCTGCCCATGCCACATGCACTAATGCAACCCCATACCATCAGAGATGCAGGCTTCTGAACTGAGCGCTGATAACAACTTGGGTCGTCCTTCTCCTCTTTAGTCCGAATGACACGGCGTCCCTGATTTCCATAAAGAACTTCAAATGTTGATTCGTCTGACCACAGAACAGTTTTCCACTTTGCCACAGTCCATTTTAAATGAGCCTTGGCCCAGAGAAGCCGTCTGCGCTTCTGGATCATGTTTAGATACGGCTTCTTCTTTGAACTATAGAGTTTTAGTTGGCAACGGTGGATGGCACGGTGAATTGTGTTCACAGATAATGTTCTCTGGAAATATTCCTGAGCCCATTTTGTGATTTCCAATACAGAAGCATGCCTGTATGTGATGCAGTCCCGTCTAAGGGCCCGAAGATCACAGGCACCCAGTATAGTTTTCTGGCCTTGACCCTTATGTACAGAGATTCTTCCAGATTCTCTGAATCTTTTGATGATATTATGCACTGTAGATGATGATATGTTCAAACTCTTTGCAATTTTACACTGTCGAACTCCTTTCTGATATTGCTCCACTATTTGTCAGCTCAGAATTAGGGGGATTGGTGATCCTCTTCCCATCTTTACTTCTGAGAGCTGCTGCCACTCCAAGATGCTCTTTTTATACCCAGTCATGTTAATGACCTATTGCCATTTGACCTAATGAGTTGCAATTTGGTCCTCCAGCTGTTCCTTTTTTGTACCTTTAACTTTTCCAGCCTCTTACTGCCCCTGTCCCAACTTTTTTGAGATGTGTTGCTGTCATGAAATTTCAAATGAGCCAATATTTGGCATGAAATTTCAAAATGTCTCACTTTCGTCATTTGATATGTTGTCTATGTTCTATTGTGAATACAATATCAGTTTTTGAGATTTGTAAATTATTGCATTCCGTTTTTATTTACAATTTGTACTTTGTCCCAACTTTTTTGGAATCGGGGTTGTACTTGGTACACAAAAGTATACTTAACAAAATATACTTTAACTTAAGTATATGTAGAACCAGAGCAGGTCGGTGGAGCACAGAAGCACGGCAGGCCAGAACTGAGTTCTCAGAAACTCTTATTTTTAATGATATATGTGGCTTTTCAGCTCATTCACTCTCTCACACATGCATTCGGGTCGGGAGAGAGCTCCCTTTCTCTGCTCTCTCTCTCTCCTTTTATAGGGTGCGGTTACTGGGGAAGACACACAAACACAGTTTAACTCACATCAGGTGCAGTGATTCTGCCACTTACCTTCCCTGACTCCGCCCTCCATTCACAGACCGACGCTTGACCACGCCCCCACTGCAACAGTATACTTAATAAAATGAACTGGAAGTATACTTCTTTCTGATAAGGGTATATATAAATTAATAACTAACAGCAGGGCAGAAATACACAAAAATACACAACAGACCTCTGAAGGTGTGCTGTACTGTATTTGTGCTGCAGGCTCCACGTGATTCCAGCTGGCACGATATGTTTATATTTCAAATGTTAGTCATATTCACTACCGATTGACAGTAGGTTATGGAGTTCCACGCCTCCGAGAGATTTACTAATCATCATAAAGAAAAGCTGTGCTATAAACAGAGTTCAAATTACAGGGGGATTGGAGCAGTCTCATCCCCCAATTAAGACTCGGACCCCCAAAGAGTTAAAAACTACATTAACCAGTGAATGTTAGCTAGTTTGTAACGTTTGTCTTAAAGGAGAGCTGAAGGCAAATTTTTTTAAATCAAAATTCTATTTCTCATTTTATTAAATATAGGAATGCATTTTTGATCGCTATTGTGTCACTGCTATAGCAAGTTATGAGTGTTTGAAATATATCAGTCCATATGTCAAAGCAATGGCCGTAAATGAGATTTGTTGAGACCTGTGCGAGACATCGTAGGACGGAAGTAAAGCGTACAGCTGAAATCAAAGTGACCAACATCTGCCAACATTGTCAAAAGACGCGCGCACCCTCTTTTGAATGCTGATGTAATCAAGCCAGAAGTTGTGTTTGTTTTGATAGCAATCAGGAAAGTTTGAAAAAAGTAGGTAGTAGTAGTCATTTAAACTCGTTTTTGTGCAATATTTCATTTGGAAAACAGTTTTCAAAATGGCAGCACTGACACCTGGCTGACACTTCACGTTTTGAAGTCTCGCACAAGTCTTGTGAAGATCGTCCAGATAAGCGACGCCTACCGTGGACCAAACAAACTAAATTCAACATGGCTAAAAACCGAATAGGCTGGTAAGTGTAATATTTAATTGCAATTAGCTGCCAATACAAGTCACGATATAAGGTTACTAAAACCAAAAACATAATTGAATAACGTTAATTAAGAAATAAAGCAAGTCTAAAAATGACTTCAGTTCTCCTTTAAGTTACAGTTTACCTAGCTTTATGATTGCTTTTATAATAGGCACCCCATTTGTTTTCACAAAAGGAGTTTTACTTGGTTGGGTAATTGAACAATATTAAAATGCATGTGTGCTGAAGGCTGAGTCTTCTTCTTTTGGCTGCTCCCGATTAGGGGTCGCCACAGCGAATCTTTCATCTCCATTGCTCCCTGTCTTCAGCATCCTTCTCTACCACACCTGCCACTTTCATGTCCTCTCTTACCACATCCATGTATCTCCTCTTTGGCCTTCCTCGTTTTCGTTTGCCTGGCAGCTCCATCCTCAACATTCTCCTTCCCACATGCTCTGCATCTCTTCTCAGGATGTGCCCATACCATCTCAGTCTCATCTCCCTTAGCTTAATTCCCAAGCTCTCCACATGTGCTGTCCCTCTGATGTGCTTGTTCCTTATCCTGTCCAACCTTGTCACTCCCATTGCAAACCTTAACATCCTCAACTCCGCCACCTCCAACTTTGCCTCCTGTCTCTTCGTTAAGGGTACGGTCTCCAATCCATACATCACAGCTGGTCTCACTACTGTCTTATACATCTTACCTTTCACTTTTGCTGGGACTTTCCTATCACAAATGACTCCCGAAATCCTTCTCCAACTGCTCCGCCCTGCCTGCACACTCTTTTTCACCTCACTATCGCAGCCCCCATTTTCCTGCACAGTTGACCCCAGGTACTTGAATTCACCAACTTTCTTTACGTCTACTCCTTGCATCTTCATTAGGAGTAGACGTAAAGAATGTGTGCTGAAGGCTGAGTAATTGCATTAATTCAAATACATGACTACTTTATTGAACTCTGATTAGATTTCATTCACAGAGTCAACATGAGCAAGACTCTTTTTTGCACTTTTTTGGTGTCAAAAAGAGTAAATTGCAACTTACACTCACATACATGTCAACCTTTGGTTGAACAAACCTGTATAACCAACCTCCAAAACCCTTATTTCCCTTATATGAGATGCAACATAAAATAATTTACCTGAAATTTGAATGATAATTAACAATGATATAGCTCAGTTAATTTTTATTCAATATGAATAACAATAAACCTTCAGAATAAATACAAAACTCCAATGTTTGACAAAAACACAGTGTCACTCTAATGTTCTGAACTGTACTCCATGGCAGCATTTTTAGCATTCTGCACCAATGCCTCACTAGGTTGCATGTCACAGCAAGTGTCTGTGTTGATCTTATACTGCAGTAGGCAGGTCAGTGTTTCTGCATTACGGTTCTTTCTGCTCTCTGTATGTATCTTCCTGACTTGAGAGAAAACTCTCTCATAGTCAGCATTACTGTGGGGTAAACAGAGCACTGCCCCAATTACTCTCCTCATCTGAGGGAATCTGTCCTCTCCCATGACGTTTTTTTTCCTTAAGGATGTCCACCCGGACCAGGTCTACCCTCTTGTTGCTGCCATCCTTGTCAGTCAAGCGTACCTCTTGGTCTTCCATCAACTGGAATTCCTCAGATTCTTCTTTGAGAAATTCCTGGTCCACAGTTGGCTGGAACTTGTTGGCTGGGGCAACAACTGTAAAGTAAATAAAAGAAATAAAGTTGATTTGAATTCACACAGGGGCGGCACGGTGGTGTAGTGGTTAGCGCTGTCGCCTCACAGCAAGAAGGTCCTGGGTTCGAGCCCCGGGGCCAGCGAGGGCCTTTCTGTGTGGAGTTTGCATGTTCTCCCCGTGTCCGCGTGGGTTTCCTCCGGGTGCTCCGGTTTCCCCCACAGTCCAAAGACATGCAGGTTAGGTTAACTGGTGACTCTAAATTGACCGTAGGTGTGAGTGTGAATGGTTGTCTGTGTCTATGTGTCAGCCCTGTGATGACCTGGCGACTTGTCCAGGGTGTACCCCGCCTTTCGCCCGTAGTCAGCTGGGATAGGCTCCAGCTTGCCTGCGACCCTGTAGAAGGATAAAGCGGCTAGAGATAATGAATGAGATGAATTCACACATCATGATCAGTGTACATATGCTTTCTCATAATTATTTTCCTGTTTTTGTTTTCAGATGTTTTCATGGAAAGTCAGGTCAACGAACTCAACAGTGCTGAGTCAAAAATTAATCTATTACATATGTTATATTACAATGTGGGCGGCACGGTGGTGTAGTGGTTAGCGCTGTCGCCTCACAGCAAGAAGGTCCGGGTTCGAGCCCCGTGGCCGGCGAGGGCCTTTCTGTGCGGAGTTTGCATGTTCTCCCCGTGTCCGCGTGGGTTTCCTCCGGGTGCTCCGGTTTCCCCCACAGTCCAAAGACATGCAGGTTAGGTTAACTGGTGACTCTAAATTGACCGTAGGTGTGAATGTGAGTGTGAATGGTTGTCTGTGTCTATGTGTCAGCCCTGTGATGACCTGGCGACTTGTCCAGGGTGTACCCCGCCTTTCGCCCGTAGTCAGCTGGAATAGGCTCCAGCTTGCCTGCGACCCTGTAGAAGGATAAAGTGGCTAGAGATAATGAGATGAGATATTACAATGTCTTATCTTCAGTTCATCAATAAATTATTTATCTGTATGCATAAAAAGCTTACTCTCACTCAACGCATTGTTGTATTATTGCCACAACACTTACAATACCTAATGCCGTGACCAAAGACAGAAATGTGAATTCACAAAATGAACGCATGTTGTGCCATCATGGTGGCTTAACATTAAGCTAGCTAGTCAGTGAAACTCCACCTGACATCCTAGCAAACTCTTTTCAAACTCGAAATCATATTGGGTTGCTAATGCTACTAGAAAAAATATTTCTACATTGTTTATTTGGCAAGATTATGCTAAAACATATTTCTGAAAGGACTTCAGATAAGTTAACGTTATTTATGTTTGCATAACTCCGTTTTTACATGCTAACTAAGAGTGTCCAAGTTAACTAGCTATGTGTAAACGTTAGCCATGGACAAGGCTACGGCAACTTGGTGAGCAAATCCATAGAAAGTCATTTGACTAACCAGACTGCATGGCTATTGCAACATTATCGCTAGCTCTAAAAGCAAAGACAACTTTGTTGCAAGCTTTCTCTTGGAATAACACGTTTACATACCGCAATATGCTTCCTCAGGTTGGATGGCAAGTTTTTGTAGGCCGTGATGTGGTTCGTTTTTGGCAAACAAAGCAAACATTTAAAATGAAACGAATCTTTATTCCTTTCAGAAAACTGAAACATGGGTTCATGGGCCATGGGTGTGTGTGTTCCTCTGAAGAACCACCTCCTTCCATTCTGCCATCAACTGATCATGTTCAAATAATGCTGCTGAGAAATCATTGAACTTGATTTTATACAGTCTATGGATGTGACGTGACCCTAGTGATTACTGATTGGCTGTCTCAGTGTCACCTGTGAAAAAAACAATCATGTTTTAGAAAAAAAAAGAAAAATATCCACTTTCAAAGCTGCTTTGTAGTAACGAGGACCTTGATAGAAATGTAGTGGAATAAAAAGTACGATATTTGTCTTTCAAATGTAGTGAAGTTTCCAAAAAAAAATACTCAAGTAAAGTACAGATACTCAGTGTACGTACTTAAGTACAGTACTCACATAAATGTACTTTGTTACTGTCCACCTCTGGTTAGTCCTTTTTCTTGGATCCAAGACTGCCAGATTTTGGAGAACCTCATCCTCAAAGGGGAACTTTAACATCTCCACAACTGCACAGTAGAAGTTCCTCACCTCCCTGTAATGTTAACAGTATTTTAAAAATATTTACATTCTGAAGTGAATATTAAAATCAAAACATATATGACTGTATCAAAGGAGTAAATGATAGACACTGCTCAGAATAATGGCATTACCATTTGGCAGTATATACTCAAATTATTTCATATATTTCACTGTTAGATGAATTTAACTTGATGCTTAGGTAAATGTTCCAGTAATTGGAACTTTCATGATGCATGCAAATTCAATTGTTTCTTTGAATGTGTAACACAAATTACCTGTAGCATCAGGTATCAGCATGCCTGTGAAATGGAAGAGGGATTATGCACCATGCAACATCCATCAGCCATCAGTTGCATCAACCTGAAAAACTTGATGACATTGAGGATGACAGGAATCTTTGATCTCAGCCAGATAGGTCCTTGTCTGCATGCCAACTGCAAGAGCTCCATCCTCATGCTGCACCTCTGAAGTCTTGTAAGGCACTTGTTGAAGATCTTTCTGCCCTCTGATGTGTGCTAACTTGACAAATTTCACAAGCACCTTCCTCAACAGTCTGTCCATCTCTTCAGCCATATAGCCAACCTTATACATTTGCTACTTCCGTAAAAGTGATAAACTAGTGCCAATGTTTGGTTGTGTGGCAAGCGTAACAATTTAACCTTCAACAGGAATCCAGTCTATGAAATCTTAGCGTGAAGCTTGCTGCATGACCTGACACTAGAACCAACAAGAAGACAGAGTCATCTATATCCCCCGCCCTATTTACCAACTATATACCAAGTTTCAATATATTATTTGTCACATTTTTCAAGTTCTGCTGCAGGAAACCAACCCTACCTCTTTACACTGACCTCAGCAGCCCATGGCATAAGCCCACCGGACCTTTGGTCCAGGTGAGCTAAAAATTCTCACATTTCTTAGTATCAAAAGGCACATATACATTACTTAATCAACACATGTAGTGGTGCTTGAAAGTTTGTGAACCCTTTAGAATTTTCGATATTTCTGCAGAAATATGACCTAAAACATCATCAGATTTTCACATAAGTCCTAAAAGTAGATAAAGAGAACCCAGGTAAACAAATGAGACAAAAATATTATACTTGGTCATTTATTTATTAAGGAAAATGATCCAATATTACATATCTGTGAGTGGCAAATGTATGTGAACCTCTAGGATTAGCAGTTCATTTGAAGGTGAAATTAGAGTCAGGTGTTTTCAATCAATGGGATGACAATCAGGTGTGAGTGGGCACCCTGTTTTATTTAAAGAACAGGGCTCTATCAAAGTCTGATCTTCACAACACATGTTTGTAGAAGTGTATCATGGCACAAACAAAGGAGATTTCTGAGGACCTCAGAAAAAGCATTGTGGATACTCATCAGGCTGGAAAAGGTTACAAAACCATCTCTAAAGAGTTTGGACTCCACCAATCCACAGTCAGACAGATTGTGTACAAATGGAGGAAATTCAAGACCATTGTTACCCTCCCCAGGAGCGATCGACCAACAAAGATCACTCCAAGAGCAAGGCGTATAATAGTCAGCGAGGTCACAAAGGACCCCAGGGTAACTTTTAAGCAACTGAAGGCCTCTCTCACATTGGCTAATGTTAATGTTCATGAGTCCACCATCAGGAGAACACTGAACAACAATGGTGTGCATGGTAGGGCTGCAAGGAGAAAGCCACTGCTCTCCAAAAAGAACATTGCTGCTCGTCTGCAGTTTGCTAAAGATAACGTGGACAAGCCAGAAGGCTATTGGTAAAATGTTTTGTGGACGGATGAGACCAAAATAGAACTTTTTGGTTTAAATGAGAAGTGTTATGTTTGGAGAATAGAAAACACTGCATTCCAGCATAAGAACCTTATCCCATCTGTGAAACATGGTGGTGGTAGTATCATGGTTTGGGCCTATTTTGCTGCATCTGGGCCAGGACGGCTTGCCATCATCGATGGAACAATGAATTCTGAATTATACCAGTGAATTCTAAAGGAAAATGTCAGGACATCTGTCCATGAACTGAATCTCAAAAGAAGGTGGGTCATGCAGCAAGACAATGACCCTCAGCACACAAGTTGTTCTACCAAAGAATGGTTAAAGAAGAATAAAGTTAATGTTTTGGAATGCCCAAGTCAAAGTCCTGACCTTAATCTAATCGAAATGTTGTGGAAGGACTTGAAGCGAGCAGTTCATGTGAGAAAACCCACCAACATCCCAGAGTTGAAGCTGTTCTGTACGGAGGAATGGGCTAAAATTCCTCCAAGCCGGCGTGCAGGACTGATCAACAGTTACCAGAAATGTTTAGTTGCAGTTATTGCTGCACAAGGGGGTCACACCAGATACTGAAAGCAAAGGTTCACATACTTTTGCCACTCACAGATATGTAATATTGGATCATCTTTCTCAATAAATAAATGACCAAGTATAATATTTTTGTCTCATTTGTTTAACTGGGTTCTCTTTATCTACTTTTAGGACTTGTGTGAAAATCTGATGATGTTTTAGGTCATATTTATGCAGAAATATCGAAAATTCTAAAGGGTTCACAAACTTTCAAGCACCACTGTATACCAACATTCAAGACCATACCACTCATAGTTTTCAAGTTCTGCTCCGGAAACAAAATCTACCCCGTAGACTAACCTGAGACTAAGTCTGAAATTGTTTCCATGGAAACATGAAAAATTAAAATATCTCAAATTTCTTAGTATGAAAAGGCACATCTACATCACTTTGTTAACATGTATACCAAGTTTTAAATCCGTATCATGAATAGTTTTGGATATATGCTCCTGAAACGAGCATTGCTCTTAGAAACTAAGTCAAAATCTATTTGTTACGTAAAAATTTGAAAAACACTTTTTTTTTTCCCCAAAAATCCAGAATAGCAAAAGGCACCAGCTGACATGTTGCTTGATATGTACAGTGGGGCAAAAAAGTATTTAGTCAGTCACCAATTGTGCAAGTTCTCCCACTTAAAAAGATGAGAGAGGCCTGTAATTTTCATCATAGGTATACCTCAACTATGAGAGACAAAATGAGGGGGAAAAAAATCCAGAAAATCAAGTTGTCTGATTTTTAAAGAATTTATTTGCAAATTATGGTAGAAAATAAGTATTTGGTCAATAACAAAAGTTCATCTCAATACTTTGTTATATACCCTTTGTTGGCAATGACAGAGGTCAAACGTTTTCTGTAAGTCTTCACAAGGTTTTCACACACTGTTGCTGGTATTTTGGCCCATTCCTCCATGCAGATCTCCTCTAGAACAGCGATGTTTTGGGGCTGTCGCTGGGCAACATAGACTTTCAACTCCCTCCAAAGATTTTCTATGGGGTTGAGATCTGGAGACTGGCTAGGCCACTCCAGGACCTTGAAATGCTTCTTACGAAGCCACTCCTTTGTTGCCCGGGCAGTGTGTTTGGGATCATTGTCATGCTGAAAGACCCAGCCACGTTTCATCTTCAATGCCCTTGCTGATGGAAGGAGGTTTTCACTCAAAATCTCACGATACATGGCCCCATTCATTCTTTCCTTTACACGGATCAGTCGTCCTGGTCCCTTTGCAGAAAAACAGCCCCAAAGCATGATGTTTCCACCCCCATGCTTCACAGTAGGTATGGTGTTCTTTGGATGCAACTCAGCATTCTTTCTCCTCCAAACACGACAAGTTGAGTTTTTACCAAAAAGTTCTATTTTGGTTTCATCTGACCATATGACATTCTCCCAATCCTCTTCTGGATCATCCAAATGCTCTCTAGCAAACTTCAGACAGGCCTGGACATGTACTGGCTTAAGCAGGAGGACACGTCTGACACTGCAGGATTTGAGTCCCTGGTGGCGTAGTGTGTCACTGATGGTAGCCTTTGTTACTTTGGTCCCAGCTCTCTGCAGGTCATTCACTAGGTCCCCCCATGTGGTTCTGGGATTTTTGCTCACCGTTCTTGTGATCATTTTGACCCCACGGGGTGAGATCTTGTGTGGAGTCCCAGATCGAGGGAGATTATCAGTGCTCTTGTATGTCTTCCATTTTCTAATAATTGCTCCCACAGTTGATTTCTTCACACCAAGCTGCTTACCTATTGCAGATTCAGTCTTCCCAGCCTGGTGCAGGTCTACAATTTTGTTTTTGGTGTCCTTTGACAGCTCTTTGGTCTTGGCCATAGTGGAGTTTGGAGTGTGACTGTTTGAGGTTGTGGACAGGTGTCTTTTATACTGATAACGAGTTCAAACAGGTGCCATTAATACAGGTAACGAGTGGAGGACAGAGGAACCTCTTAAAGAAGAAGTTACAGGTCTGTGAGAGCCAGAAATCTTGCTTGGTTGTAGGTGACCAAATACTTATTTTACCGAGGAATTTACCAATTAATTCATTAAAAATCCTACAATGTGATTTCCTGGATTCTTTCCCCCCATTCTGTCTCTCATAGTTGAAGTGTACCTTTGATGAAAATTACAGGCCTCTCTCATCTTTTTAAGTGGGAGAACTTGCACAATTGGTGGCTGACTAAATACTTTTTTGCCGCACTGTATACAAAATGTCATGAAGATATCTTCAGTAGTTTTGAAGATATGGCCCGGAAACGAAAACGTGACCGGATGGACGGAACCCGTTTCTATATCCCCCGCCAAACTTTGTTTGGGTGGGGGATAATTAAGACTGACACTAATCCTATCACTCATGTCAATGAAGCAAGAAGCTGTATCATCGATGTTTATCAGAGTCCAGCATTTGCACATGTGGTATGAGACAGGATTGCTCACAGTTTATTTTCTGAATAAACAATCATTTGACATTTGACTTTGATTGAGAAATTTCTGTATAGATAAATGTATACGGCCATATAGGTTTGTTTTTGTTGAAAATAAAGGCTTCTTCTTTAAAATCCGTATGAATTATGGCAAAAGCATATGACTTGACATGTATGCACTTGCATCCGTGTTCCTCTTTGGCATGTTGATAGTGTCTTTGGAAATCAGCATTGTGTAAATTCAGCATTGTATTGTTCTTGTTTTTGAGCAGAACTGATACTCTGCTTTTGTTGTGTATGTGGATCTGATTTGCTGGCAGTTTCTATCTCGAATACTTTTCTTGGAAACCCTTGATTACAAAAGTTGTTGTGTGGTATGTACCCCATGAGCTGATGTAAAGGATTTGATTTATAAATCATCTACATGTGGCAGTATGCGGTGATTGGCTGTAGTGACTTTCAGCTGAGTGCTGATTTCAACCAGTCACTGCCACAAATTGCCATATAAAGGCAGGCTGAGAGCACCTGTCTTTCACTGGCCAGAGGTTGAGCACGTCACATCCTGACGTCGTCCACTTCCGCGTCCACGTTCCTGTGGTATAGGTGAGCTGCCGCTAACAGCTGTGTTTTCTCCTACGTCGTCCATCCAGCGCTCATTCTGGTTATTTTTGTGTCATAGAGGCTCGCTTGGGTGTTGCTGCTGGCTGCACGCTCCTCACTGCTCCTGTGCACTCACTGTTTTGTTGCTGGTGATGCTCGTGTAGTGTTGATCTCTCCGCTTTATGCTGTGTTGTTTGAAATGGCCTGATCGGTAGGTAGTACAGTGGCTTTGGCTTTTTCCTCCAGTCATTTGTGCATTTCTTATGTCTGTTTTATCATTAGAGAATAAGGATTGGGCGGCACGGTGGTGTAGTGGTTAGCGCTGTCGCCTCACAGCAAGAAGGTCCAGGTTCGAGCCCTGTGCCTGGCAAGGGCCTTTCTGTGCAGAGTTTGCATGTTCTCCCCGTGTCCGTGTGGGTTTCCTCCGGGTGCTCCGGTTTCCCCCACAGTCCAAAGACATGCAGGTTAGGTTAACTGGTGGCTCTAAATTGACCGTAGGTGTGAATGTGAGTGTGAATGGTTGTCTGTGTCTATGTGTCAGCCCTGTGATGACCTGGCGACTTGTCCAGGGTGTACCCCGCCTTTCGCCCGTAGTCAGCTGGGATAGGCTCCAGCTTGCCTGCGACCCTGTAGAACAGGATAAAGCGGCTAGAGATAATGAGATGAGATGAGAATAAGGATTGCCTACCAGCGGCACTGTGCCGGCTAGCCCAAGAACCCACTGCTGCTTTGCTTTGTCTTGTGTTGCTTTGCTTCGCGTGCTTTGTCTTTGCTTTGTGTCTGTTTCGCCCTGCGCTATTTGCGCAGCTTCATTTGTTCGGCGTTGCTGTTGGTGCTTGTTGTGGCTTAGCAACGCCATTTCCCTTTTCCATTTTGTGACCAGGGCAGCCACATTTTAACTGTGTGTGTGTGGGGCAGTGTGGTTAATCTTTTTTGTTTCTTTGTTATTTGTGTATTTGTTTTGATTGTGTATTTTTTTTGTTATAATTGGCATTATGTAATGTGTTCATTTAAGTTATTGATTTTGTATTTCATTCGATTTTGTATATTTGGATTAATTATTTGATTTGTTAGTATTTTATTGTTATAGTTTCTTTTTTCAATTTTTTTATTTTGTGTTATTAGTTTTGTTTTATTTTTTCTGATTTTTAACCTGTGCCTCTCATTTCCCCCCATTCAGGTGCTGAGTCTTTGGTGGAGGATTGGTGTCCTGGTGGTGGTGTCCTTTTTTTGTGTTTTGCACTTTTGAGTTGATTTTTGCTTCATTTTTAGTCTTGCGTGTGGTGTTCCTGGGGTCCCCTTTCCTTTGGACAGCTCCTCACCGTAAGTCTCAGCCCTGATTGGTCCCCTCCCTTGAGTGAGAGAGATTTTATCCTTTTCAAAGTATTATGTAATTAATAAAAAGTATTTTTTTTGTGTTGGAACTACGTCTCTGCCTCTTTGCTGATGGACCTGAGTGCCTCCTTTTTTTTTTTTTTACAATTTAAATTATTTCCCTGAGTGAAATTCTCAGGGTGGCGTGGTCTGGCAATCTCAATTTTATACTGCCTTATCTAATACTCTTTATCACGTCTCGTGCTGCCACAATCAGACTGCAGACATTACGTTAAACAAGCAAGATACTGTAAGGATGGGAAGCACATGCATGTGCTGTACTGGGTTCCCTTTACAACCTGAAGAAAAAGTTGAACCCCTCGATTGTCATTGTATAAGTTGCACTTGCTCTGTTGTGCGTTCATTAAAACCGCAAGTACATCAACGCATAAACGCCTAACAGAATAATTGACATACAGGCTTCAAAAGCTGTGTATTAACTCTGTGTCAAGGGCTTCAAAGGAGATTTCCACTGCGCTGTTCACTGCAAAACAGTCTGAGTATAATTAATGAACAGCACAATATTCTGGTGACCTGTTTGATCATTTAATCCTCTAAAATACTGAATTTCATAAAGATCGATGAACGATATAGACACTTCTGTAGACATTTACACTCACCGACCACTTTATTAGGACCACCCATACTGTTTTATGCAGTTCTGTAATCAGCCAATCTCTTGACAGCAGCACAATGCATAAAATCATGCAGATACAAATCAAGAGCTTCAGCTAATTAACGTTCACTTTATTCAAACATCAGAATGGGAAAAATTGTGATCTCAAAGTGTGACCTTCTTTCACTGTGGCATGGGTGTTGGTTTGAGCCAGATAGACTGGTTGGAGTATTTCAGAAACTGCTGATCTCCTGGGATTTTCACATACAACAGCCTCTAGAGTTTACACAGAATGGTGTGAAAAACAAAAAACACCCTTGAGTGAGTGAGCGACAGTTCTGGGGGTGGAAACAAATGTCTTGTTGATAAGAGAGATCAGAAGAAAATGGCCACATTGGTTCGAGCTGCCAGGAAGGATATAGTAACTCATAATCATGCTTTACAGGAACACTTAAATAGGAACTTGTTCTTGATTCTAAGATTCCTTGTCTTGGCTGCAGGAGTGGATCCCAATGTGGTCTTCTGCTGTTGCATGCTGAGATGCTTTTCTGCTCACCACGGTTGTAAAGAGTGATTATATGAGTTACTATGAGTTCCTTCCTGGCAAAAAAGCTCAAACCAATCTGGCCATTTTCCTCTGACCTCTCTTATCAACAAGGCGTTTGTTTCTACTCTCGGAACTGTCGCTCACTCGATAATGTTTTTTTTGTTTGTTTTTCGCACCATTCTGTGTAAACTCTAGGGACTGTTATGTGTGAAAACCCCAGGAGATCAGCAGTTTCTGAAATACTCAAACCAGTCTATCTGGCTCAAACCAACACCCATGCTACAGTGAAAGAAAGTCACACTTTGAGATCACAATTTTTCCCATTATGATGTTTGAAGTGAACATTAATTAGCTGAAGCTCTTGATTTGTATCTGCATGATTTGATGCATCGTGCTGCTGTCAAGGGATCGGCTGATTAGATAACTGCATAAAACAGCAGGTGTACAGGTATTCCTAATAAAGTGGCCAGTGAGTGTAAGCTATTACTTCGAGGTCTATGCCAACCCAAAATGTAACCACTTCTTTGTCCGGTCATTGTCGATTGAAATAATATACATCATGATAAATCATGCTTGAAATTCTTGTTCGCGTCATGCTTGAAATTCTTGTTCGTTCTTTCTCTAAAAGTTTCCTACACACACTCTATCTCACTGGGCTTCTGGTTTGTCTTATCTTTCCTCTTGAGAAAGAGGAAATGCTCCTTTTTTCTATTCTCCTGGGCTCAAACTTATTCTCGTGAGTATATATCTTCTAGATGAGCAACCAGAGCCAATAATACATGCCTTCTGTTCAAGGCAGTACACCCAAGGCAGTGTGGGGAGAGTTGGCTGACTTTCCTGAAAACTTTGAACAAAGGAAGAAAGCTTATTTCCAAACTAGACACTGTTCAACAATCAGCCCAGGACACTCATGAAACATGCAAGATGATAGTGATGATAGGGATGCTAAGATGTTCTTAGAAAAACCATGAGGAAGGCATTTTATTTAATTACACACTAATGAAGTTGGACAAAAAGCTACAATCAATTACCCAACACCTTCCACCACTGTCCCCAAACACATACATGCCTGGGCCATTCTCAGAAAATGTGACGAGTAACAGTAAAGATATTTTAAAAAATTTGTATACACTAATTTTAGTTAATCCCTGTAAATATATTTAAAAGGCAAAAAAAGCATATTTCATGAATTCACAAAGCAAGAGATATCATTATTATGAAAAAATAATGCCCAGTTGTCTTTACCGTTACCCTATAGAGTAATGATAAAGACAACACTGGGTAACAGTAAAGACATGGCATTTTTGGGTCACTGAGTACAAAAAAAAGATAAACAAATTATGCATTTATTATCCCATCCTAACTTGCCACTTGGCTAACGAAACTTTTTCAACATGTAGCATCATTATCTTTATCATTTGGGGGTAATAGTAAAGACAGTTAATTTCCCTGACATCTCAATTTCATATTTACCTTATCATTATCCTGGATTCCAACATTTATACATCAGTGAGTTTTTTCAAAATAGCTGCGCAACATCCTGGTTCCACCTCATGTAGCTGCATTGCCCTCTATAGAGATCTTGCAGTCACGTGACCGGAAAGTACACAGACGCCATCTTGTCGGTAAAAAACACCGCTGAATACTGCTGCACTCGTGTACAGAATGGATCAATTTCAACCGACGGACTACACGGCTCATTTTTCTAATGAACAGATAACTAGATATATGTCTAAAATAAACGACCTACAGATTAGTGACCCTTATGGCTTACCGGACGTAGTTTTCACGACCGTGTCAGTGGATATGGAACTGCCAGCGGAATACCCAGACGTGTATAATTACCTCATTAAATTTCCCTCACTGTTCAGTGGTGAAGCACTGCGTGCTTATAAATCTCTGGACAGTTATCTTTACAGAAATTCAGGATTTGTCAGCCCCCCTAAGATGTGGCATCTTGTAAAGAAGAAAATAATCCTCATTGGATGGGTAAGTATTACTTAAGTATCACTTAAGTATTACTAGTACTGCACTGACCAGCCGATTATAGAATAGAATAGAATAGAATAGAATAGAATAGAATAAGGTAATTCCAGCTGTAATTCCAAATCGTCCATTTTGTTTACCATGGATCTGGCGTTGGAGAGGTAGAGGCTTAGCAGTGGAGGTTTGAGTAGCTGTTTTCTGAGCTTAGTCAACAGGCCGGCTCTACAGCCTCACTTTTGCTTCCGCTCCCGGCGCCACCTCCTTCGCTTTGCTTCCGATAACAATCCACGGAGACCCCGCTGGTCTTGCTATCTCGTCCAGAATGGTTTTTTTTTTTTCTCATCCGGAATGTTGTGCATGCGATGGAAATCACTACAAACCGTAATTTTCTGCTGGAAACCAATGTCCAGTAAGACCATACAGTTGTAGTGGATATTGAAGTCCGGTACAGACGAACAACACGCAAAAATACACACAAAAAACATAAAAAACGTGCACAGGTAGGGAGAGCTTGTAGCCGCAGCCGTTGTAGTAGAATTGTATATAGTAGGGTTTTCCAGAAGAAAAGGTAGAAGTAGAAGGCGGAAATATGGCATTTGACCGACAAGATGGCGTCTGTCACAATCTGGATCGGCTGTGAAGTCACATGCAAGTGCTCCATTGTCAAAGCCCTGAGTTACAGCATGATTTTACCATTTGGGTAACAGTAAAGACATCAAGAAAGTAGACATTCTTGCATGGCTATACACCAAAAACCATTGAAGCAAAGATCATGATATTTTCCACAATAAAAAGTGAAGGCATAGAGGTTATATTTCAGAAAGAAAAGTGAAAATGAAATAAAAAACAAAGGAATCATTTTCATTCAAATTTCACTAATCCTCATTTAGACACATGGTGGTAATGACATTTTGGTATCCATCCATTATCTGTAGCCACTTATCCTGTTCTACAGGGTCGCAGGCAAGCTGGAGCCTATCCCAGCTGACTATGAGGGGTACACCCTGGACAAGTCACCAGGTTATCGCAGGGCTGAAACATAGAGACAAACAACTATTTCACACTCACATTCACACCTACGGTCAACTTAGAGCCTCCAATTAGCCTAACCTGCATGTCTTTGGACTGTGGGGGAAACCAAAGCACCTGGAAGAAACCCACACAGACACAGGGAGAACATGCAAACTCCACACATAAAGGCCCTCGCCGGCTGCTGGGCTCGAACCCAGGACCTTCTTGCTGTGAGGCAACAGTGCTAACCACTACACCACCGTGCCGCCATTTTGGTATATTTAGGCTAAATAAAATTTTTGCAAATGCAGACAAGTTGTCTCAATTTTTTTTACTGCTCTGTTAAATTCTTTCTTAAAATAAATGTATAATAGTGAGTCAGGATTAATGGTTTTGAGAGGAAAAAAAACAATGTTTAAAACTGAATTTGTCACATTTTCTGAGAATGGCCCACCTAAGCTTTACTTTTAACTTTAGACTGGTACCAAAATCCAGAATTGTGACACCCAAAGGCATTTTTGAGACAAAGTCGGCAAACAGTCTTATTTTGTCAATTTGGGTGTGCCGAATTCAAATCTGCAATATGCCGAGCTCTATCTGACCTCTGTTGACCTCTAGAGGTCATTGAACTTTGGGCCTGTAAACGTCTCAGCTGAACCCAGTTTCTCAGCTTTCTAAGGAATGAAATGTACTAAAATGATTAATGAAGTTAGCAAATGGCCTTCTTTGTTAAATGTTTGGGTGCTGAATTCATTTTTCATTTGTAAAACGACATATGACCTCTGATAACCTCAAGGTCATTAAACTTGGCCTATAGGCCTATGCATTTAACGGCATTTTTAAACTGACTTTACTCCCCCAAAAAGAATATGAACAGACAAAAAACAAATAGAAAGGAACAAATACAACATTAAATGCCAGTCCATGTACATGTGACTTACTTTTCACAATGAGAATGCCTAGGCGATCACCTTACATAACATTGCATTACATTTAGCGGTTATTGTTTATACAAAGCTACTGAAAAAAGGACAGATTCAGCAGCATACAAAATGTGGGGGCATACAGGGTATACAGGTTAATCAGGGTTAGTATATATGAGAGTTTTTTTCTTTGTTGTTTGGTTTTTGTTTTGTTTTGTTTTAAACGGGGTAAAGCCTTTACTTTGGACAAAATTCAAAATGGCGGAAAATCTAAGTAGGCATAGAATGACGTCATAGGGTGCATTGGGATTGTCTAGCTCCAAGGATTCCAATGGCACCAGACTTATGAAAATCGGACAAAAGTTACGTGCATGAACACATGTAAGACTGTGATCAGTTGGTGGCACTGAGACGTACCAACATGAAACTTGATGAAATCAATCAGGGTCCACTCCTCTATCAGTGTACCAAGTTTCATGACTTTACACCTTACGGTCTGGCCTACAGAAGGAAAAATCTGTTTTTTGTGTCGCGCGCCCATTCATTTCAATGGGGAAAAAATTAATCCTTTAAAAAAATCCAGGATCCAGAAGGTGATCCGGATCACCACCAAAATTTAATGGATTGTTACTTGTGCCCAGTCACAACTCTGGAAAAAATTTCAGAGCAATCCGTTCATTACTTTTTCCGTAATGTTGCTAACAGACAAACCAACAAACCAACGCTACCGAAAACATAACCTCCTTGGCGGAGGTAACAAACCAACGCTACCGAAAACATAACCTCCTTGGCAGACATAATAATAAGAAGAAAGTAGAACGATCCTGAGTGAGAGTAACAATTTGCGCTACCACTGCTAACACAAATTAATGAAGGCTACTGGGTTTTGGTGCAAAATTAAGAAGCGAGTGTGACAGTCAAAGTTCTCCAGAAGAACTGTGGCTGGTTCTGCAAGATGCTCAGTAAAACCTACAGTTCATTTTTTTTTTAAATAAAACTGCACAGACTGTTTTTTTTTTTTTAAAGCTAATGGTCATCTCACACCAAATATTGACTTTGTTTCATTTATTATGGCTTACTGCTTACTGTTTATAGTATTTTTTTTTATGTTGAAACATTTCATTGTTTTTAAGCCATTTTTGATCTACAGCATTTCTTTACATGTGCCTAAGACTTTTGCACAGCACTGTACATAGTAAAAGATTTCTTGGTCCCTTGACCCTTCTCATAGATCTGCTCTCAGGGAAGAAATGTAAATGACTCCATCATGTTAAGAACATGATGAAGCAGAGTTCAAAAATCATTAGTTCCAAGCATGATTTTAAGAATTATTAGTCCAAAAACAAAAAACATCCAACAAGTGGCAGTTCAGCTTTCAAAAATGCCTTGTTGATGAGAGAATCCCAATAAAAATGGCCAAACTAGTTTGAGCTCACAGGAAGGCTACCGAAAACATAACCTCCTTGGCGGAGGTAATAACTCACTTCTATAGCTGTGTCTTATATGGGCACGAAGTACAACTCTGAAACCAGGAAATTCATTATAGTTACCTCCGCCAAGGAGGTTATGTTTTCGGTAGCATTGGTTTGTTTGTTTGTTGGTTGGTTTGTCTGTTAGCAACATTATGGAAAAAGTTATGAATGGATCGCTCTGAAATTTTTTCCAGAGGTGTGACTGGGCACAAGTAACAATCCATTAAATTTTGGCGGTGATCCGGATCATCGTCTGGATCCTGGAATTTTTTAAAGGATTCTTGGCGGAGGTCTGCGCTCTCCGAGTACTCTTCTAGTTTTAACATGAAGTCTGTTCTGTTGAAGTTATAAACTGTTCATTGATGGAAACTTGAGTGCAAAACTGTTCATGACAACTGCAATCCTACTGTAAAGTTAGCAAGTCAACTGTAGTCCTCAGCCATAAATATAATACTGCAAGTGTCCAGAGCGTCTTCCAAGTGCGACTTTTGACTGTCCATATGGGGCCATCCTCCACAGAAACAATGTGATGAGACTTCAGCCAGAAGTAGGGCATCAGGATGGATCAGGCAGGTCTGAGGAGCAGAAGGCGTCAGCACCAGTGGTGTCTCAGGATCAACATGTAACTCAGCATAAAGAGACAGAAAGAGGGAAGAGACAGGGGGACAGGTTGTTGGGTAAATCACAGGTTAGATATGCGTTCATTCTAATACAGCATTGTTTCTGTAATATCAACTTGTATGATGGATGTCTCACATAATCTAACACTACTAAAACATAGACCTTAAAAAACTGCCATAACAAGTGAACAGGAACTAATTTGTTTCATAGATGTTACGCAACTAAAAATAAAAAAGTATAAAAAGTGTAATGTTCTTTGCTGAATAAAGATTTGCAACCCTTGACAATTATTGACCACTAATTAATTTCCTATAATAGCATGCTCCCACGTGTTAATCTTCCAGAAACATCTGGGTACATAATAAAAATGGTTTCTGTGCATTTTCACGTTCTGGTTTACAACCCCGATTCCAAAAAAGTTGGGACAAAGTACAAATTGTAAATAAAAACGGAGTGCAATGATGTGGAAGTTTCAAAATTCCATATTTTATTCAGAATAGAACATAGATGACATATCAAATGTTTAAACTGAGAAAATGTATCATTTAAAGAGAAAAATTAGGTGATTTTAAATTTCATGACAACAACACATCTCAAAAAAGTTGGGACAAGGCCATGTTTACCACTGTGAGACATCCCCTTTTCTCTTTACAACAGTCTGTAAATGTCTGGGGACTGAGGAGACAAGCTGCTCAAGTTTTGGGATAGGAATGTTAACCCATTCTTGTCTAATGTAGGATTCTAGTTGCTCAACTGTCTTAGGTCTTTTTTGTCGTATCTTCCGTTTTATGATGCGCCAAATGTTTTCTATGGGTGAAAGATCTGGACTGCAGGCTGGCCAGTTCAGTACCCGGACCCTTCTTCTATGCAGCCATGATGCTGTAATTGATGCAGTATGTGGTTTGGCATTGTCATGTTGGAAAATGCAAGGTCTTCCCTGAAAGAGACATCGTCTGGATGAGAGCATATGTTGCTCTAGAACCTGGATATACCTTTCAGCATTGATGGTGTCTTTCCAGATGTGTAAGCTGCCCATGCCACATGTACTAATGCAACCCCATACCATCAGAGATGCAGGCTTCTGAACTGAGTGCTGATAACAACTCGGGTCGTCCTTCTCCTCTTTAGTCCGAGTGACACGGCGTCCCTGATTTCCATAAAGAACTTCACATTTTGATTCGTCTGACCACAGAACAGTTTTCCACTTTGCCACAGTCCATTTTAAATGAGCCTTGGCCCAGAGAAGACGGCTGCGCTTCTGGATCACGTTTAGATACGGCTTCTTCTTTGAACTATAGAGTTTTAGCTGGCAACGGCGGATGGCACGGTGAATTGTGTTCACAGATAATGTTCTCTGGAAATGTTCCTGAGCCCATTTTGTGATTTCCAATACAGAAGCATGCCTGTATGTGATGCAGTGCTGTCTAAGGGCCCGAAGATCATGGGCACCCAGTATGGTTTTCCGGCCTTGACCCTTACACACAGAGATTCTTCCAGATTCTCTGAATCTTTTGATGATATTATGCACTGTAGATGATGATATGTTCAAACTCTTTGCAATTTTACACTGTCGAACTCCTTTCTGATATTGCTCCACTATTTGTCGGCGCAGAATTAGGGGGATTGGCGATCCTCTTCCCATCTTTACTTCTGAGAGCTTTGATGAAATGAGGTTTGGATGAAATCTGCAGAAATAGATTTTAGATTTTTAGAACTTACTGTAGAAATAGATGTTTGGATAAGGAGTCATGGACAAGAGGACTGTAAAGATCGACCAGCATTTAGCTTCTTTTCTTCTACTGCAAAGTGTGAATCTATCTGCTGACAACATGCAAAAAGTCTTCTCTCAATTCATTCAAGCAGAAACTTTTCAGCACAAATTTTGTTTCGGAGAACAGCTGATTTAGCTCTGAGCCACAGATTGGACAGTCCAACATCTGACTGATCTTCAATATTATCTGAATTTTTTCCATTTCTGTGATTCTGCAATAGAATTTCAGTTAAATCGCAACACCTGATTATGTCAAAGTTTTGTCTCATCTCATAATCTCTAGCCGCTTTATCCTTCTACAGGGTCGCAGGCAAGCTGGAGCCTATCCCAGCTGACTACGGGCGAAAGGCGGGGTACACCCTGGACAAGTCGCCAGGTCATCACAGGGCTGACACATAGACACAGACAACCATTCACACTCACATTCACACCTACGGTCAATTTAGAGTCACCAGTTAGCCTAACCTGCATGTCTTTGGACTGTGGGGGAAACCGGAGCACCCGGAGGAAACCCACGCGGACACGGGGAGAACATGCAAACTCCACACAGAAAGGCCCTCGCTGGCCCCGGGGCTCGAACCCAGGACCTTCTTGCTGTGAGGCGACAGCGCTAACCACTACACCACCGTGCCACCCCTCAAAGTTTTGGTTTTTTTTTTAAATTATTGTCATCTCATAAGGCATCACATCTGGTGTTGTCGTATGCCCTGGTCACACTACAGCTCATGATGGGTTTGCGAATACTTGGCAATGAAAAACTGGTAGCATCATCGCCAGTCATGCAATGCATGGCAAATGTTCTCCAAGCTTCGTCAGCTGTTTTTTAGTGTATCTCCACCTCATGAGTGGCCAAAAACATCACGAAAAATTTAAATGCATGCATTGAAATTTGGTGGCAATGTTTTCATTGGCAAACTAAGCAGCAAATACTCACAGATGGGTTTGGGGACACTTCCCAAAGCTCTGGGAAGCATCACCACCAGAATGGCTCATTTTCATTGATAATCCACTGCTAAATTCTTCTATCTTACCTGTTCAGGCACCAATCACCAAAGGAAATTCCTTGTATGTAAGAACATACTTGGCAGTAAACTTGATTCTGATTCTAAAATCATCGTGAGCTGTAGTGTGATCATAGCCTTAAAGGGATTAACCAGAAAATTTTGAAATTGCAGGGTTATGAAATGTCATGATTATACATTAATACAAGATGTTCTAGATGAAAAAATTAAGCAGACTTTAGTTTAAAAAACATGTTAAAATTGTAACATTGGGCCATTTCCCCAGATGTGGCCATACCGGATTAGCCAGATACATGGATGTATTAGGAGACAAAAACGAGGGTGGCGATGCATGACATAGGGTTCTGCACGTCTTCCTCATTCCGTCCTGGATCCACCATTGCATGCAGCCAAAGCTATTATCACCGTCCATTTTGTTCAAGCATTATTTTGTCTGTGTATTATATTTTAAGTAGTATAATTCTAGTGGTTTGTAAAGGAGTAGTGTCTTCATCTATATTTTCTCAAAGATGGGTAAAGGCACTGCCTACAAGTGTGTAAACCATGATTTGGGACCCAAGAAAACACCAGGACTGTCATGGCATGGCTATCCTTTAAAGCACACATGGGCATCATATGGCCCACGGGCCGGATCCGGCCCCCATAGTGCTTCAATCCAGCCCCTGTGATGCCCTTGGAATTTGGAGGAAAAAAACAAAAAACCAAAAATGCCCTCTTTATCCGAACCGATCCTGCTATTAAAACCAATCCAACAGATGTTGATGTGTGAAATTACAATTTGGTTCATTCTCTTCTTCACTCCTCAAAGTAACAAACTCTAAACGGCCAGGCAGCTGCTAAACAATTTGTCAAGATGAGTGGAGCAAAAAAGAGAAAAGTTGACACTGAATGTTGAGTATTTAACAAAGAATGGACACCAAAATATCTCATTATGAACGTTAGCTCAAAGGTGATCTGTTTGATATGTCAGGAAAGTGTCTTGGTCTTCAAAGAATATAATATTGGCAGGCACTTCAATACAAGACATGCTAATTATACCATAAATTTGTCCGCACGGGAGAGGGAAGAAAAAGCCATGAAATTGTCCTCCAACTTAACAGCCAGGCAAAATATTTTTACAAAGCAGTCTACTGTACAGGAGTCATCAACAAAAGTGAGCTATATGCTGTCACACAAAATCGCCAAACACAGCAAACCATTTTCAGATGGTGGATTTATAAAAGACTGTATGGTTGAGGCAGCTAGCGTACTGTGCCCTGACAGCAAAAGTCACTTCGAAAATGTGAGCCTGTCTTGCCGTACAGTTACACGTCGCATTGAAGTAATTGATGATGAGCTGGAATCTGCTTTGTTAAAAAGGGCCTCCAATTTCACTTACTTTTCGATAGCGCTGGATGAAAGCACTGACATCAAAGACACTGCCCAGCTGCTTATATTCATCCGAGGAATTACTGACACATTTGAAACAGTGGAGGAGTTTCTTGCGATGGAATCAATGAAAAGCACGACAAGAGGTTCAGACCTCTATGACACAGTGTCAGGATGTATGCAGAGATTAAACCTGCTGTGGAAAAAGTTACTGAACGTGACTACTGATGGCTCGCCAAACCTCACCGGCAAGAATTCTGGGCTATTGCATAGGATACAGGACAGGGTGAGAGAGGATGACCCCAACTCAACTCTGATTTTCTTGCACTGCATCATTCATCAGGAGGTCTTGTCTAAATCAGCGTTAAAGCTTGACCACGTCACCAAAACTGTGACTAAACTTGTCAATTTCATCAGGGCCCTGGCGCTTAACCACCGCCAGTTTATTCAGTTGTTGGAGGAGTGTGAGACAGAACACACCGATGTGCCATACCACTCGAACGTTCGCTGGCTGAGCCTGAGCAATGTGCTGCACCGTGTGTGGGACCTGAGAGGTGAGACAGGGTTGTTTCTCGAGAATGTCTGGAAGGCTAGTGACTTTCCAGAACTTAAAGATCCGGATTTGCCTTGGCTGTGGATTTAATGGGCCATTTGAATGACCTCAATCTGAAGCTGCAGGGGAAGGATGTATTCATGCACGAACTGTATTCCTACGTGCGAGCATTCAGAGCAAAACTGACCCTGTTTTCCCGACAAATGTCAAACAAGAGCTTTACACATTTCCCAACTCTTGCCACAATGAAGGATGTGCCATCTCGACTCACTGTCAAATACACCACTACACACGAGGATCTGCACACTGAATTCAACAGGCGTTTTTCTGACTTCGGCAAGATTGAAAAAGAGATGGAGCTAGTATCCTCCCCCTTTACCTTTGACAGTGACCAAGCACCTCCAGAGGCTCAGCTTGAATTAATTGACTTGCAGTGTGATCCCACTCTCAAAGAGAAATTCACTTCGTCATCATTGGACAAGTTCTATGGTGCATTGAATGAGGGGCAGTTTTCTAACATGTGGAAGCATGCACAAAGGATGCTAGTTTTATTCGGTTCCACGTATGTATGTGTGGCAGCGGGGGCGTGGTCAAGCACCGGTCTGTGACAGGAGGGCGGAGTCAGGGAAGGTAAGTGGCAGATTCACTTCACCTGAGAGCAATTAACCTGTGTTTGTGTGTCTTCCCAGGGACCGCGCCCTATTTAGGGAGGGAGAGCGAGAGCAGAGGAGATCTCTCCCGAACCAGACACCTGATGTGTGTGTGTGTCTGTGTTAAGCAGATTGTGTTCCCTGAAAAGTGGAAGCAATAAAACTATTTGTTGAACCTGATCTCTGTCCTGCCGTCCTCTGTGCTCCACCCACACCTAGGGAAAGCTACAGTGGTGCCGAAACCCGGGAAATGGAGCACCAACCCAGCAGCCCCATGGAATCCTCCCCGTTCACCGACCTGGTCCACGCCCTCGCCACGGCTCAGCAAAGCCAGCACCAGGCGCTCGTCACACTCCGAAAGGAACAAGAGCGGCGCTTCGATGCCCTGGTGCTGGCCCAGCAAGAAGATCGCAAGGCATTCCGGCGTCTCCTCGTGTCGGCGGGGCCCACCAGCGCTCCGGCCGCGGGCCCGTCTCCCCTCACCCTAACTAAGATGGGCCCGCAGGATGACCCCGAGGCTTTCTTCACGTTATTCGAGCAGGTCGCTGAAGCCTCGGGGTGGCCGATGGAGCAGCGCGCGGCGCGCCTCCTCCCCCTCCTGACGGGAGAGGCGCAGCTGGCTGCACTACAGCTCCCCGCCGATCGCCGGCTGGCCTACGCCGACCTTCGCCGGGCTGTCCTTCAGCGCGTGGGGCGCACGCCGGAGCAGCAGCGCCAGCGCTTCCGCGCGCTGCGGATGGAGGAAGTCGGCAGCCCGTTCGCGTTCGGCCAGCAGCTCCGGGACGCCTGCTGGCGGTGGCTGAGGGCCGAAGATCGCGACGCCGAGGGAATCGTCGATCAGGTGGTACTGGAACAGTTCATCGCCCGCTTACCAGCAGGAGCCGCGGAGTGGGTCCAGTGCCACCGCCCGGCGTCGCTGGATCAGGCAGTCGAGCTGGCGGAGGATCATCTGGCGGCTGTCTCGGCGGCAGGACAGCAGATGTCGACATCTCTTCTCTCCTCTTCTCTTTCTCTCTCTCTCTCCCCTCCTTCTGTGTCCCGTCCTCGCCCCATTCCCCCACCGCGGACGCGGGGGCCGGCACCACCCCTGCCGGCCCGCCGCACCCGCGGTGCCCTCCCGTTTCTCCCTTCTGTGTCTGTCTCTCCCCCACCTCAGGTGAGTGAGCCCCAGAGCACCGGTGCAGAGGGGAAGCCCGGGCCGGTTTGCTGGCGCTGCGGGGAACCGGACCACCTTCAACAGCAGTGCACAGCAATGGAAGTGGGCGCGGTGGTTCGGATCCCCGACGCGCCAGAGGCCGCCCTCGATCGGGCCGGAGCGTATCGCATACCGGTGAGTATCCAAGGGGCTACATATCAGGCATTGGTGGATTCTGGTTGTAATCAGACCTCAATTCGCCAAAGCCTGGTTCAAAACGAGGCATTGGGGGGAGCACAAGGGGTGAAGGTTTTGTGTGTGCACGGGGATGTTCACAGCTACCCTTTGGTGTCGGTCCATATTATTTTCAGAGGGGAAAAATTTATAGTGAAGGCGGCGGTTAATCCTCGCCTTACCCACTCGTTAATTTTGGGGACTGATTGGCCGGGATTTCGGGGTTTAATGACGCGCCTAGTAGAGAGTGGGTCCTGCCAGTTGACAGGGGGAGGTCCCGGTGTCGTTTTGGCGGGAGCAGCTGTCGCAGAGCCATCTACGTCATCTCCGCGTCAGGGTGAGGAGCCACCGGCTCCTCCTCTCTCTATTGGGGAATCCCTCGCGGATTTCCCATTAGAGCAATCGCGAGACGAGACTCTGCGGCATGCGTTTGACCAAGTGAGAGTAATCGATGGTCAAACGCTCCCGCCGAACGCCACCCCGTCCTTCCCCTACTTCGCGATTATGAAGGATAGGTTATACCGAGTGACGCAGGACACTCAAACTAAAGAGCGAGTCACGCAGCTTTTGATTCCAAAGAGCCGCCGGGAATTGGTATTCCAGGCGGCTCACTTTAATCCCATGGCTGGACACTTAGGGCAGGATAAAACACTAGCCCGAATAATGGCCCGATTCTATTGGCCGGGGATTCGCGGCGATGTCCGTAGGTGGTGTACGGCATGCCGCGAATGCCAGTTAGTAAATCCAGCGGCCATTCCAAAAGCGCCATTGCGCCCTCTACCGTTAATCGAGACCCCGTTTGAGAGAATTGGGATGGATCTCGTCGGGCCATTAGATCGGTCAGCACGAGGGTACCGCTTTATATTAGTTCTAGTGGACTATGCAACGCGATACCCGGAAGCAGTGCCTCTGCGCAATATCTCAGCACGCAGTATTGCCGAGGCACTCTTCCGCGTCATCTCCCGAGTTGGAATCCCGAAAGAGATTCTGACTGATCAAGGCACTACGTTTATGTCACGAACACTACGCGAACTGTATGGGTTATTGGGGATTAAGCCGATCCGCACCAGTGTGTATCACCCACAAACGGACGGTTTAGTAGAACGGTTCAACCGCACCCTCAAAAATATCATTAAGAAATTCGTAAGTGAGGATGCACGTAATTGGGATAAGTGGCTCGAACCCTTGCTGTTCTCAGTGCGAGAGGTCCCTCAAGCCTCCACGGGGTTCTCCCCGTTTGAATTATTATATGGGCGTAAGCCGCGCGGCATCCTGGACGTGCTGCGGGAAAATTGGGAGGAGGGACCTTCACAAAGTAAGAATGAAATTCAGTACGTTATGGACCTGCGCGCAAAACTCCACACGCTCACCCACCTAACTCAGGAGAATTTGCGGCAGGCCCAGGAACGGCAAGCCCGCCTGTACAACAAGGGTACGCGCCTTAGAGAGTTCACACCGGGAGATAAAGTACTCGTACTCTTGCCCACGTCGAGCTCCAAATTAATCGCCAAGTGGCAAGGACCCTTTGAGGTCACACGGCGAGTCGGGGACGTCGACTATGAGGTGAGGCGAACAGACAGGGGTGGGGCGCTACAGATTTACCACCTCAATCTGCTCAAACTCTGGAACGAGGAGGTCCCCGTGGCGTTGGTGTCGGTAGTTCCGGAGAAGGCGGAGCTGGGGCCGGAGGTTCAAAAAGGGAATTTGGCATCACGTACCTCTCCGGTCCCCTGTGGAGACCACCTCTCCCCGACCCAACTCACGGAGGTCGCCCAGTTGCAGGCCGAGTTTTCGGATGTGTTCTCGCCCCTGCCCGGTCGCACTAACCTCATAGAACACCACATAGAGACACCCCCGGGGGTGGTAGTGCGTAGCCGCCCTTATAGACTACCCGAACACAAAAAAAAGGTGGTTCGGGAAGAACTTCAGGCCATGCTCGAAATGGGCATCGTCGAGGAGTCCCACAGCGACTGGAGCAGCCCGGTGGTCTTGGTTCCCAAGGCCGACGGCTCGGTCCGGTTCTGTGTGGACTATAGAAAAGTCAACGCGGTGTCTAAATTCGACGCGTACCCAATGCCTCGTATTGATGAGCTGCTCGATCGACTAGGCACGGCTCGCTTTTACTCGACACTGGATTTAACGAAGGGATATTGGCAGATCCCCTTGACTCCATTATCCCGGGAGAAAACGGCCTTTTCCACACCGTTCGGCTTACACCAGTTCGTCACACTTCCGTTTGGGCTGTTTGGGGCGCCTGCTACGTTTCAGCGGCTGATGGACCGGGTCCTCCGGCCCCACGCCACCTATGCGGCCGCCTACCTGGACGACATTATCGTTTATAGTAACGACTGGCAGCGGCACCTGCAACACCTGAGGGCCGTCCTTAGGTCGCTGAGACGGGCGGGACTCACAGCCAACCCAAAGAAGTGTGCGATTGGGCGGGTGGAAGTACGGTATCTGGGCTTCCACTTGGGCAACGGGCAGGTGCGTCCCCAAATTAATAAGACAGCAGCGATTGCGGCCTGCCCGAGGCCCAAGACCAAAAAGGGGGTGAGACAGTTCCTGGGGCTGGCTGGCTACTATCGTAGGTTTATACCTAATTATTCGGACGTCACCAGCCCGCTGACTGACCTCACTAAAAAGGGGGCGCCAGATCCGGTCCAGTGGACGGAGCAGTGCCAGCGGGCTTTCTCGGAGGTAAAGGCTGCACTGTGTGGGGGGCCACTTTTACACTCCCCTGACTTCTCTCTCCCTTTTATGTTACAGACAGATGCGTCGGACAGAGGGCTGGGGGCCGTTTTGTCCCAGCAGGTGGAGGGGGAGGATCGCCCGGTCCTATACATCAGCCGGAAGCTGTCAGTGCGTGAGGGGCGCTACAGCACGATTGAAAAGGAGTGCCTGGCGATCAAATGGGCGGTCCTCGCCCTCCGGTACTACCTGCTGGGGCGCTCTTTCACCCTCTGTTCGGACCACGCGCCCCTCCAGTGGCTCCACCGCATGAAAGATGCCAACGCGCGGATCACCCGTTGGTATCTGGCGCTCCAACCCTTTAATTTCAAGGTGGTCCACAGGCCGGGGGCGCAGATGGTCGTGGCGGACTTCCTCTCCCGTCAAGGGGGGGGGGGAGTCGGCTGCGGGCCGGACGGCTGCCCGGCCTGAGTCGGGCGGTGGGGGTATGTGGCAGCGGGGGCGTGGTCAAGCACCGGTCTGTGACAGGAGGGCGGAGTCAGGGAAGGTAAGTGGCAGATTCACTTCACCTGAGAGCAATTAACCTGTGTTTGTGTGTCTTCCCAGGGACCGCGCCCTATTTAGGGAGGGAGAGCGAGAGCAGAGGAGATCTCTCCCGAACCAGACACCTGATGTGTGTGTGTGTCTGTGTTAAGCAGATTGTGTTCCCTGAAAAGTGGAAGCAATAAAACTATTTGTTGAACCTGATCTCTGTCCTGCCGTCCTCTGTGCTCCACCCACACCTAGGGAAAGCTACAGTATGCGAACAGACTTTCTCTGTGATGAACTATAACAAGTCCCGCTACAGATCACAGCTAACTGACAGACACCTGTCGTCCATTTTGCACATCTCAACATCTAACATGACACCAGACTTCGATGGTCTGGTAAAGAGATCGGACCGCCTTAATTGTTCACATTAAGTTACATAACACTGATGAAAAGCTTTTCATCTCATAGTTGTATAGGCCGTAATACTGTGTTCTAAAGTAGCCTATCTACACAGATCAGTTCACCTGAATTGAGGATGTTATTTTCTCATCATTGTTCAGTTCAGTGGCGGCTGCTGGTTTTTAAAACAGGGGAAGCCCATTTTACGTATTCATCGTAAAACCTGTAGGCCGGATATCAAAGCATAGAAAGGTGTGCCCCATTAGCATAGTGAACTAGACAACCCTACCTAGTGGCAGAAAGTATTTTTGCTTGTACATTTCATGTTATAGTCTGGCTTGCCAGGCTAGTGCCTCATATCCTTAATAAAAAATATCAAACATCCAAAAATCACTGGCTATTCAACGAAGAGCCTTGAACATCATACCCTGATATGCAACACAGAGTCTTTAACACAACACCCAGCTGTGCAACACATCCTTGAACATCTTCTGCAACACAGTCTGGAAATTCATAACCAGGTAGGCTATGCAACACACAGAACCTTGAATATTATACCCAGGTATAACCTATAACAGAGCCCACCATTCTCTTAACATTACTGAACAATATACACACTTCAGATTCATGAACATTACTGTATATGATGCACACTATTTATACACAAATTCTGCCCTCCGCTCCTTTTCCAGAAAATGGTCTGTGAGCCTGTCATACCAGCTGGTTGTGCTTTCCAGAGACTTCACCAATTTCTGTTAGCAGCTAGCACTGCAGATCCCAATAAGGCTCAAGCTAGCCTACAACCAGATTGAACTACAAATGAAATAAACGAGTGAATTCACGAATGATCAAACTGATAGAATGGATGAAAGTTAACGGAGCACAACGAGTAATATTTACATTTATTTATAGAGTAATGTACAGAGACATCAATGAGAAGAAACATTTATATGAAAAGAAATTCGGACAGCACTTTGGCACACGACTACACTTTCTCAATATCCGCTAGGGACTGACTGATCATACTTCCGTGTTCCTCGCCGACGCACAGAGCCCGCCCTCCTCACTACCTCCAATAATCCTTTATCAGCCCGGCTTCTTGTCCCTCCCACTGTCTCGTTTAGTCCCAGAGAAGCCCAGCTTCCCTGGAAGTGACGATTTTGTCGATTTTAACCAATAACAACTAGCCGAAATTGGCTGTTCAGAGCCCTCTCATAGACTGCAATGGAAACCCGGCTGCCAGCACATAGAGCCCATTGAAATAAGAAAGGTTACAGCGTGTTGCCAGATTGGGCGGTTTTAAGTGCATTTTAGCGGGTTTTGAACATATTTTGGCTGGAAAACGTCAGCAGTATCTGGCAACACTGGTTACAGCCTGGCAGCAAAGGTGATTCTCGTAGCGAACTGCAAGTTCATCAGACATCACTCAAATAAGTTACAGGATAGTTATGACCGTAAATACAATCTTGGGCATATATTATGTTATGCAAGTTATTGTTTTAATGAGAATTCAACGTCATAGATGCCGCAGTTTGGGGAGAGAATTTTAGGGGAAGCTCGGCTTCCCTTGTTGTCTCTGAGAAATCGCCCCTGGTTCAGTTGTATGTTGGCATTTTTGTCCCACGTAGATGGTGATGAGACAGCTAAATCAAAGTTCCAAATTTTTGAGATGTAGCATACTCCATGTTGCCCTTTTACATCTGCCAATCTTTTTTTTTTTAGTGTAATGAAGTTGATCTGCACTTCAATTTTGTTCCCTCTCTCTCATTAACTCTAGCCGCTTTATCCTGTTCTACAGGGTCGCAGGCAAGCTGGAGCCTATCCCAGCTGACTACGGGCAAAAGGTGGGGTACACCCTGGACAAGTCGCCAGGTCATCACAGGGCCGACACATAGACACAGACAACCATTCACACTCACATTCACACCTACGGTCAATTTAGAGTCACCAGTTAACCTAACCTGCATGTCTTTGGACTGTGGGGGAAACCGGAGCGCCCGGAGGAAACCCACGCGGACACGGGGAGAACATGCAAACTCCGCACAGAAAGGCCCTCGCCGGCCATGGGGCTCGAACCCAGACCTTCTTGCTGTGAGGCGACAGCGCTAACCACTACACCACCGTGCCGCCCCATTTGTGTTCCATTTCATAAAAAGATTAAAATATGGGAAAGAAATGACAAAAACAAAATGAATAATGACAGAAATCAGCTGGATAAGCATGTATTTGTCATTCAGTGATGAAGGTCTCCCTCTGGTAACCTAAATTAAATTTGATAATTCCATGCCAGTCTGCCTGTTGTCTGTATGTTGATGTAACCTGCATACATACTTTTAAAGATTTGTTAATAGTTATCTATTGAGCTACAGTTGGTATGAATGACAGTTGAACAAGATGCATGATAGTGTAGTAAATGAGTCCTTGAATGTAAATCCAGTTATTGTAACCTTAGAGTAGCCAATGTCAGATAGGCCTAGCAAAAATAAGTGTCAGGCCTTGAAATAGGCTGGCAAAGTTGAGGCAACTGTAAAGTATCCCAGTATATAATTTGCATAAAATTAATTTGTACCATTTAATTGTGTAACTATGTTTTATTAGCAATCGTCCAATGTGGCCCTCCGCTTACTTTTCCAAAGAGAATGTGGCCCCCAGACTAAAACTGTTGCCCACCCCTGCTTTAAAGGAACCGAGATGTTTGGCTGAGTGGCTTCATCAAGTAAAGCAAGAAAACTTTACACCTGGAAAAAGTAGCAAATTGTGCAGTGAGCACTTTACAGAAGATTGTGGATTTGTGGAAGACTTGTATGAAAAAATCACTGGGAAGAAGCGAGACACGAGGCAGAAATGACAACTGAAGCCAGACGTGATCCTGCCTTTGGTTCACCACAAAACACCAACACCAGCAGCACAACAGCATACCGTGTCATGCATCAAACAGATGGAAGATAAGCAGGTAATTTTTTTTAAATAAACAGGCAACAAAGTAGCCACTACTTTATTTGGATTCCTTTTCTAATACTGCATTGGCATAATTTTTGTGGAGAAATGCAAACAAAGTGACTGAGAAGTCACGCTAGACCATAATATTTTACTATAGTCTAGTATACCGTGCACTTGTACACCTCCGCTGTGCTCGTGGAAAATTACATCATGTGTGATGGAGTTATGGCGGCCTCCATAACAAAAAATAGTCCCATCTATTTTCATCACTTTAGTGGTTATATCATTAAAAACAAATTCAACATGCGACTTTTTTATAAAGGACAGACATAAAGACCAGCTTTAAGTTCAATTTATTTATTTGTCAGATATTTCCTTTAAAGGTAGACTGCCTTTCAGATTTTTCAAGTGTAGATCATAAAAATAATTTTCCCTGACACCCAATTATTTTCCTTTCGTGGACCGAAAGCTACTGAATTCGAATCACAGACTTCCAATTTTATTAGTTTTTTGTTAAATAGAAAAATTAATGAATTTAGGGCCATGTGGCCCTAAATTCGCCACAATTTTTTCCTGCTTCACCATGATCCAATTCAAGATACTGCGTCATGCATCACATGGTGGGCTTTCTCCATTCGCTCAAGGCATTGTGGGATACAAATTTGAAACAGGAGAGAAAAATGGAGGACGTCAGTGTGCGAGTGAAATGTGGAAGACTGACTACAGTAACAGAAAGCGAGAAGAAAAGATGTTATGTTATATGCGAAGGAAAGGAAACGCAGGACCAAACTGATAAATACCAGTGGTCAGTGAGCACCTCGGTGTGATCAGCTGTTTGTTTAGCGACAGAATGATGGAACTGTCAGTGCATGGTCAGGGTAAAGTTATGCATGCGCACACAGACTTCCTCTATCTGCTTGACTGTGTGAAGCAAGTGAATCCATGCACATTATTTGCTTTAATCCCCTCAAATTAAATAACTTCCCAGCCACAGAATGGCCTGATAGTTTGAGATATTACAGAAATAAACAAATATCACAATGACCAAATTTCAGAGGGCACTAAATTTCACAGATGTTATGAAATCAAAAGGCCATCTAGCTTTAATTAGTATCCTCCTCTATGTGTTACTATACAAAGACTGAAGAGAAAAGAAAAGAAAAGCTGGGTAATGAGTCTAAATGGGAATGCAGATTTCTCAAATCATGCTGTGTATAAAAAGAGACAGCACTGCTACAGACAGACCAACAATGATAAATGGGCTGCTGCTTAGTTCTAAGCACTGTTTAAACCTAAACCCATCTGAAGGTGAAATTTACATATACACAATTATAAAATTTTGCAAACAAAATCAGCCAGAGCCTTATGTTCATGATGGGAAGAAAACAGTATGGAATCACAGACTAACTGAAGGTCTAGTTGTCTGAGGCAGTCTCTGAGTCTCTGCATTTATATTGTAAAGCTAACAACTGTTACATTTTACATTTACGTCATTTGACAGATGCCCTGACCCAGAGCAACTTTCAGAAGTGCTTTGAAGTCTCTATCAATAAATATCTCCTTGTCCTGGTTTACTAGATCATGGACTAAAAATATTATCAGGCTAAAAACTCTGTTGGGGAGGTAATATATTTTAAAAGCACACAGACAGCACATTTTGCTTTATATTCATTCAGCATAGCATTGGGGTGGTTTGGGAGAACTTAGCAAGGCTGAAAACAAGTCGTTCAGCTGCATCCTGGATCAGTTGCAGAGGTCTACCAGACATGCTGAGATCTGAATGGAAATGTGATAAAACATCATGGATGAATTGAGTGTCATCTGCATAGCAGTGGTATGAAAATCCAAGGGAGGATATGACCTCACCAAAAGAACAAGTATAGAAGGAAAATCAAGGAGGAAGAGGACCAAGTACTGAGCCTTGTGGGACACAAGTGGAGAGTCTGTATGGAGCAGACGTGGTTCCTCTCCATGTCACCTGATATAACCGATCCTCCAGGTAGGAAGCAATGCATTGCTGTGCTGTGCCACAAATTCCAAGTCTGATGATAAGATAATATTGTATTTGACTGTATGAAATGCTGCTGAAAGTTTGAGAAGGATGATTAGTGATTACAATTTGGCTGCTCTAGCAGCATGTAGCTTCTCAGTTTGAATAAACATGATAATCGACACACACAAAAAAAGTGAAAGTCCCTCCCATGCAGCCTCTTGTCCCAGTACTAACCAGCTCTTGAGGCGCATAGGTGTGGCACCAATCTCCATAGCCCTCTGCCTCTCGCCTATTATATAACTAAGGTTACAGTGGGGCGGCACGCTGGTGTAGTGGTTAGCACTGTCGCCTCACAGCAAGAAGGTCCTGGGTCCGAGCCCCGGGGCCGGCAAGGGCCTTTCTGTGTGGAGTTTGCATGTTCTCCCCGTGTCCGCGTGGGTTTCCTCCGGGTGCTCCGGTTTCCTCCACAGTCCAAAGACATGCAGGTTAGGTTAACTGGTGACTCTAAATTGACCGTAAGTGTGAATGTGAATGGTTGTCTGTGTCTATGTGTCAGCCCTGTGATGACCTGGTGACTTGTCCAGGGTGTACCCCGCCTTTCGCCCATAGTCAGCTGGGATAGGCTCCAGCTTGCCTGTGACCCTGTAGAAGGATAAAGCGGCTAGAGATAATGAGATGAGATGAGATGAGATGAGGTTACAGTGGGGGGCTGGTCCTCTGGTAACCATGAGAGATTGAATCCCTACTCGCATCTGTATTGCAGCATGCCTTGCCAGATGGCAGTAGGTACCATTTTTATGACAGTCTTTGGTATGACCCAATCATGAGTAGAACTCACAATCTCCTGGTCAAGAGGCGGACACACTAACCACTAGACCAGCTTGTGGTATCACACACATACAGTAAAAGCCTTATAGAAATCGCAAACAGATTAAATATAAGTTATTGAATTAAGTAACAGATTAAACAAGCCCATGGTGGTATTTAAAAAATAAATTGTTGATACTTTGAAGATGTTTTCTGACCGACTTTTTTATAGCTTCTATCATCATACTGTTAGTCATAATAGGAACTAACATCATCATTGGCAGCAACTCTCCATCGCTAGCAATAATGACTGCTTCATGAGGACGTGCAGAAACACAGATGTGCCGCAACGTCCGCACCAGAGCAACAGAGTCATCCACAGCAGCGGCGTGAACTGCCTGGTTGAGCTGCTATGGAATGTCTAGTTTCATGAGCCCTCGTATACGCCCTTTGACACTTATCTTCAATTGCAGACACTGAGCTTTTATCTATGCATTGGCATGTTGCTCTATCCGAGGCATCCCTTTCCCATGTACGCTTCTCTTAATGAAGCCCCTTGCACAGTAAGGTAAGACAAACAATGTCATGCCCCCATCGTGTTGTCTCTCTGAACCTCCAGACCTGATGCCAAGTGGTGCACAAAAGTGCCACAGACCTGACGGGTATGGAATTTGCCCCACAGTGACAGCTGATTTGCTGAGTGATGCCATCCATTGACCATTTGAGTGGTTCTTCCGCATGCCATCTGATGTTGTGCCATTGACCCTGTTGGGTTCATCTGCCACATTGCACCGAAAAGCGCCCTGCTAGCAGCACCTTTTTGGTGCTGTACTATTTAACCCATCGCTGGAACCCAGGCAGGTGCTACCACTCCGGGTCAAAGCAGACCTGGGAGCAATGGTGATTACAGGGTAACTCCACTTTCCCCAATACTCAAGTCCTCCCAGACCTGAGACTCACCAACGGTTGCAGTTTAAAGTCATACCAAGGGCGTAGGTTTGGTCTAAGCTTTGGTAGGGACATTACAACTTACTCCCCCCCATCCACCCATAACTTGATCATACATCACGTGTACACAACCACACTCATACGTACTCAGCAGAACAGTTCAAGAACACTTTACTTATTCCTTTTCCAAATTCAGCATACATTTTGCATTTTGTCCTCTTATGCAGTTAAGAGAAAACATTCCAGGTAAGATCAAAATAAATAACTATTATTGGGATCTTCTGTATTATACAGCAAACACAAATCCAGATAAGAACAAAGAAATAACTTCTTGCACTTCAGGTAAATGATGCAATCTCTACATTTAAACTGGACAAAAAGAAAACTATAGTGACAAAAGCACAGATTCTTAACCTGCACAAGGCTTGCATCTGTCTTCTGTTGTTTAATTTCATGCACAGAGTTTTCATTAATTAGCGACAACAACTGGCAAGCTTTATAGCCATCAGGCTACACTAGCACTAACTAACTAATTAAAACGGGAGCTATCAGCATCTTTCCATGACTTTCCATGACTTCCTGTGTTTATTGCATGTATCTGCCAGGGCTTTATTCTGTTGGCTACTACAGACAGTTAAAACTAGCACTCCAAAAAGACACGGGAGGGGAGGAGGAAATATAACACTTAGCTAAGCCTTCACTGAACGCTGCAATAATTGTGTTGTGTGACACAGCTAAATATCAAACTTCTGGGCGCACTATACTTACTGTCGCGGTGGTGAAATAACTTCTAATGTCCCGTTTCTTTTTTGGTGGCAATGGCATTGTTGTCTCTTAAGCTTATAAAGTAGAACAGTGGTCAAATTCAGAATGACAAATTTATACAGTTTCAGGCCATTACGAGCCAGATGCGTTGCCGCTTTCAGCACCACAGCACATGGACCTCTGCTTTCACGTGAGGCTACCTGACTGGCACCACTGATGACCATCGCTCTGTTGCAGCCAATGAAATAGCGGCATGGGTCGTCATAGCTCCGAATACATCTCGGAACCTCTCATAAACAAAACGTTTAAATTAATGCTACCACTGCGTAGTATATTGAAATATTACATTAATAAATGTAGATTTTCGCTATATTAAAATAAAATGGTAAATATTGGTAGGTACTATTTTGTATTCCCCAAATATTGATTGTGATATGTCCCTACCATCCCTATATAAATCTACGCCATTGAGTCATACCCATACTCTATAAATGGCTCCAAGTATGCCATTTGGAACAGGAGGTCAATGGCCAAGTGGCTGTCTGCATTATCCATAATGCTTTAAACAGGAACTACCACTAACACTGATGTTCTACAACATTAAAAGTAACTATAAATGCACAAAAGTGTGATATGTCATTCTCATCTCATTATCTCTAGCCGCTTTATCCTGTTCTACAGGCTCGCAGGCAAGCTGGAGCCTATCCCAGCTGACTATGGGCGAAAGGCGGGGTACACCCTGGACAAGTCGCCAGGTCATCACAGGGCTGACACATAGACACAGACAACCATTCACACTCACACCTACAGTCAATTTAGAGTCACCAGTTAACCTAACCTGCATGTCTTTGGACTGTGGGGGAAACTGGAGCACCCGGAGGAAACCCACGTGGACACGGGGAGAACATGCAAACTCCGCACAGAAAGGCCCTCGCTGGCCATGGGCCTCAAACCAGGACCTTCTTGCTGTAAGGCAACAACGCTAACCACTACACCACCGTGCCGCCCGTGATATGTCATTCTTTAATAAATAAAAAGTTGTAATCCTCAGTAAGTTGTTGAAATTAAAGAGGAATAAAACACTTCAGAATCTCCTGTTATTGGAAAATAATCACCTTCAGGGTGGGAACAGTATCTCCACTTCTTCACACCTGTCACTGATTATTTTACTATATCATCACACTCCCAAGTGCTTCATTCCTTACTTGTTATCCAGTCATTTAAAGGGGAAACTTTTTAAACATGAAAGATTTTATTGCATTTGTCAGCCATTTTTCAGTTCTAAAACTCATATGCTTGCACTGCATCATGGGTAATGCAGACAACCACTTGGCCACTGAGCTCTTGTTCCAAATGGCACACTTGGAGACATTATAGGTCCACAAAGCCATGGGGTCTCATGAGTGCAGCCTTAACCAATTATGATATCAATGAGGGCCAATCGCACAAATGGGTTTATTTTTCATAAATTGTAATTAACTCACATTGGGTTTGCAACTGGTCACCTGGTCCCTTCTCCTCTCTGCTCCTGCCCAGCCCCCTCAAGACTGCTGTGTGTCCTGGTCCCCCGTTGGTGGAATGACCTTTCTATTGAGGTCAGAACTGCTGACTCCCTGACCACCTTCAAGCGCAGACTGAATACCCACCTCTTCAGGCTGCACCTCTCCCCTTCTTCTCTGCCCATTGTGTAACTGCATTTCGGTCTAGACCAACCCAGGCTGTGTGTCTAGCCTGAGGTTAGCTGTTCTGAGTTCTTTATTTAGCTGTACTTTATATGGTAGGTTTGTTTCCTTGGCTGTTTGAGTATTGGTACTCTAACAGCATATTACACTAGGTATTGCTTCACTTGTACAGTTGGCACTTGAACTTTCTTGTCTAGATGTTCAGCACTTCATGGATTTGGGTGGATTCTACAGCAGTAGAAGCACAATTTACCATCAACTAATCTTATCATATGAATAACATTAATAGGTGTAGGAACAACCTTATTTATCTTATAAAGACAAATCTACTTCATAATAAAGCATGATACTGAGAATGATAGTGGGGAATTCTGCTTCTCATCATAGCAGCTGGTAGCCAATAAATTATTATTAAGCATTTCTTTGACATATACAGGTTACACCGATCAGGCATAACATTATGACCACTGACAGACGAAGTGAATAACATTGATTATTGAATAACGTGAATAATTAGTGAATAACATGAAGCTTTTCTCCATGCTCTCGCGGAAGGCAGTCGCATTCTCTCCCTCTCCCTTCCCTTATCTTTCCTGCTTCTGCTGTCTCTGTCTATACTTTTGAGAGACTCTCTCCGCACTGCTCTCTGAACTAAAAACCATGGAATTGATAAACTGGTCTCTTCACACAATTGACACAATCTTCTCTATGAGAAGCCTGGGTTCAGGGGAACCAGCCTGTCCTGCCGGAACGTTCGCAGCCGGCTACACGATGGATGTGTGGGAGCGGTGGCGGGTCGTGTGCCTGGCAGTTCTTTCTGTGGAGGACATTGAAGACATCTACCTATTCGGAACCATGATTACAGGACTTTTGCTGATTGGATTAGGCATTGCCCTGGTTTATCGAGGAAATCAGAAAATGGTGACAGCTGTTCAAAGCCCCATAAAGCTGCCTGACATGATTGAAGCGGTGGGCAGAGCTGTCGGCATTCAGACTGTGGCTATTCAGAACTTGAACCGCAACATGGATAACATCATGGAGAAGCTTTCGGCTTTGCAATGGAAACTGGATCGAATTGGAGACCAGTATGGACAGAATGGACATACAGAGTAGTTGTGCAAAAAGAATGCGTCTACTCACCAAGACCAAACAATTCCAATCTTATCTACTTTCGGCTCCGTCAGCCAGCACTGGCCTTGGCCAAGGCCGTTGCTGGGACAACAATTCCCCTGGAGAACACTGCTGTTAGACTCTCTCGTATTCCTTCCCCCACTTCCCACGGTCGCCGTTTTTACCCCCCAGTGTGACAAGTGGGTAAGCGCCGTTGTCAGGCGCAGGACTGGACTGCTTGGTTGTGCTGGGTTACCTATACCTCCGCCCCTCCCCCCACCCTGTCCCCCCTTACCCCCTCCCATGATCGCCCCCTCCCTCAATCGCCCCCTCCCTCACCCCCTTCCCCTTGAGTCTCGAGTTTTCATGTTGTATTGTGTTATTTTGTGCTTATGTGCTGAGGTGCTTTTTTTAATGTTCCCACACTGTACTCCCCGTAGGAGCATAGTGGGGGGGGTTGCTTTTTTCTCCTCCCCTTCCCTCATGTTACTCTGTATTTTTCATCCCTGTCTTCCTGTCCTGTCTATTCCCCCTGTGTCAATTGTACAGTATGTATGTATATGTACGGATGGGTTGATGGCTAATTTCACTAGTACTTGTGACTATGTGACAATAAAGGCTTCATTCATTCATTATCTCATTACAATGGCACCTGTCAAAGGGTGGTATGTATTAGGCAGCAAAAGAAGAGTCAGTTCTTGAAAGTTGATGTGTTGGAAGCAGGAAAAATGGGCAAGCGTAAGGATCTGAGTGATTTTGACAAGGGCCAAATTATAATGGCTAGATGACTGAGTCTGAGCATCTCCAAAATGGCACATCTTGTGGGGTGTTCCCAGTATGCAGTAGTTAGAAACTACCAAAAGTGGTCCAAGGATCCAAAGGACAACCAGTGAACCAGCAACAGGGTCATGGGTGTCGAAGGCTCATTGATTCTCATGGGACACGAAGGCTAGCCCATATGGTCGAATCCCACAGAAGAGCTACTGTAGCACAAACTTCTGAAAACGATAATGCTGGCTCAAACAGAAAGGTATCAGCATTAACTTTTTCAGCAGTTAATTTTCCCTGCCCATTTTTCCTGCTTCCAACACATCAACTTCAAGAACTGACTGTTCTCTTGCTGCTGAATATATCCCACCCCTTGACAGGTGCCATTGTAATGAAATTATCAACGTTATTCACTTCACCTGTCAGTGGTCATCATGTTATGGTTGATCGGTGTATAATCAACTGTGCTGTGTGGGTATTCTGTTAACTGCTCATGAACAAGCATTCCAGACCCAATATTCCTACCACCACCACCACCACCCCAGCTACACCTCAAGCTTAGGGCACCAATTGGGAAAGGGCTTGAAAACTACATGGTACAAACACTTGAAAATAAGTATAAAGTCTTGCCAGAAAGGATTCTATGTTTTTCACTTCTTAGGAAAATGAACCACATTAATCCTAACATTTGGAATGGAGTGTCTCTTTCTATAAACTCAGGTCTTTAATTCTCCTGAAGCTCAGGAAAAATAGCTACAGCAAAAATGGCTTGTGTAAAATGAATTCCTGCTGAAATAAATTAAATATTGTCAAATATATCAGCTTGAGCATGATGAAACTGATGCAGGCAAACGAGAGAGTCCAGGGACTTCAAAAGCTCTCTTCTCATTTACATTTAGAGGTTAAGGTCTGAGGCAGATGCTTATTTCCATCGGAGATGAAAAATCAAGTGGGCACTTGCAAGACATATGTCACAGTGCTAGTGTAATGAGAGAGTCATTTGCCTCTTTCTTGCATACATTATCTCTGACCTCTTGCACCTCAGTTTGTTGACATTATCTGTTTAATTTTGTTGCAGGAGTGTGCTGCTAATCTTCTATAGGTACCTGCCTACAGAGGCCTGCATATTAAGAAACATTTCCCATGCAATATTCTTGATGGGTTTTGACCTTTTTATCATGACCCTTTTACACACTTTGCATTTCATATCATCCTTTAGCTCTGATGTGAGAATGCAGCATCCATGCTGAAATTCATAATTCTGTACTTTCATTACATTTTCTCATGTTGCTCCTACAGATTCAGAGTTTGGTTAATCATATGCAATGAGCTTTTAATATCAAAATTGCACACATCCATATTCAAACTTAAGTGCTGTCCATCCATGCATTATCTGTAGCCTCTTATCCTTTACAGGGTTGCAGGCAAGCCGGAGCCTATCCCAGCTGACTATGGGTGAGAGGCGGGGTACACCCTGGACAAGTCACCAGGTCTTTGCAGGGCTGGCACATAGGCACAAACAAATGGTGTATGGTGTGAATGGTCACACCTATGGTCAATGTAGAGCCACCAATTAGCCTAACCTGCATGTCTTTGGAGGGGAAACCGGAGCACTCAGAGGAAATCCATGCAGACACAGGGAGAACATGCAAACTCCACATAGAAAGGCCCTTGTCAGCCACTGAGCTTGAACCCAATACCTTCTTGCTGTGAGGTGACAGTGCTAACCACTACACCACCATGCCGCCTGACTTAAGTGCTATTCAAAAGTTATTCATAAGTTACACACATAGGGTAGAGTTTACCTAAAAACAGCAACGTGAAAATCATAGCCAAACAATTCCATGGGCGTGGATGATATTAGCCAATCAGCGTCAGAAAAAGCACAGCTGCGAAATTAGCATGTTTTACACTATAGGGTTTTGATACCATGGGAAGATGGGATAAGAGCATAAGGAAAAAAGCCACACACACAAACTTTTATAAATCATCTCAGTGAATAATACAAAGTAACTGAAAAGTGTATGGCATGTTGAAAACCAGAAAGCAACAGTCAAGGTGGAACAAACCCTCACCAATCCATTCAGAGTGAAGAAACGGGTACGGCAAGGGTGCCTTCTGTCACCGCTTTGCTTCAGTCTTTACATTGAAGAGGTAATGAGGAAATCTGCTGACAAGCTAGCCTGGATGTGTGTCTGGGTCAATGGCCGCGCAATCAACAACCTTCATTATATGGATGACATTGTTCTGCTCGCTCCATCACCAGAACAGCTGCAGCAAGGTTGATACAGCCTCAGGAGAATATTCCCTTGAGATCAATGCTGCCAAAACAAAGACCATGACAGTGACTCGAGAGGTAGAATGATCAACATCTACTTCAATGGTTTGCTACTTGAGCAAGTCAGCTTGTTCAAGTACCTTGGGGTGTATATCTACCAGGATGATAACTGCAGCAAGGAAATCCATCATCAGCTTGGCATAGCTAGAACAATCATCAAAGCTTTAGCCAAACTCTGGAAAGACCATGTCCTCAGTAAAGCCCTGAAGGTCAAACTTCTTGAAACACTTGTTTGGTCCATTGCAACCTATGGTGCCAAAAGTTGCACCTTCAGGAAAGAGGAAATGAAGTGCATTGAAGCATTTGAGTTGTTCAGATACTGCAGGATTTTATGGGTTGGTTAGAACATAGAACTAATGAGTCCATTCTGCAGGAACCAAGCACCCAAAAGAAACTCCTGCCTGCTATCACCAAACATAAGCTAGCCTATTTTGGCCACATAACAAGAGCTGGAGGTCTAACATGCACTATCCTGGAGGGCCAAGTGGAGGGGACTAGATCGAGAGGTCGGCCTAGGAGAAGATGGATGGATGACATTTAAGACTGGACAGGCCTGACTGGTGCTGCATGCTCTGCCTTGGCACAGGACAGGCAGGGTTGGGGGAGTGCATGTGCATCTCCTAGGATCATCAACCCTCAAACATGAGGATGGCCATAGAGAGAAAGAGAGAGAGAGAGAAAGAGAGTATGGCATGTCCCCTTTAATGTCACTTACAACTCTATTTTCATGGGGGTTAGGTGCCTTGCTCAAGGGCACTTCAGGCTTTTCTGCTGGAGGCAATTGAGCTGGTGACCTTTTGGTGTTTACGAAAAGAAGGATTCCCAAAAAGCTTGCGTTCATGTTTATGGAACTGCTTTTGTATTCAGATTTGAACTGTTTATGAATCCCAAAGAGCTTGCTTTCATGTTTACTGTAAGTAAATCAATGTAGTCTTAAATAATAAAAAAGCAATTCTGCGACACCAACCTATTGAGTTTTGGTGGAAAAGAAGCCTGAGAAATACTCAGCAGGTGCACTGTGCAGAGGAGAAGAGAGGAAAGGTGTATAATTAGAAGAGTGTGTGAAAATCACAGGTTCCATGCTACTCTGAATTTTAATTTCACACTGCGCTGTACGAGCACTGGAGTGGAACTAACATCTCAGGCTGCCGGCTTCACCATGAAGGTTCATGTTTCTTAATGTTTAATGCAATGCTCTGTCAATGCTTCCTCAAGATCAATTTCAGTAATCTGAAAGCTTAGCTTACATGAAGGCTAATCCTTCTTTATCATGTAGCAGAGAGGCTCAACAAAGCCACAATTCCACTGATACTGATTAACTAGCTATGGGATATTTGATCCTGTCTTTATTTCTATTATTATTATTATTATTATTATTCAGCAAAAGAGACACACCTCCACTTCATATGCTCACTTTTCTATTTAATGTTATCAAATTGTTTTACTTTTAGTAAAAGTTGGGTGTTTATCCAAACATCACTCTGTGAAAAGCAAATGGTGTAGTAGCACAAATTTAAAGACTTCACTGTGAATGAGTCGCAAGCCACCATGATAATTATTCCATGCTCCGAAACACCGAGACTAACCTGTATGACGGGAGAAAGTGGCCTCCGGCAATTTCCAAACTTGGATATCATGGCAAATTCCAGGGAGGGCTCATGAGCAAGAGCAAATCTGACAGTCAACAAGGTCACAAGAAGTTGAGCACTAACTCCAGTGACTTCAATCATCTGTATCCCAATTAAATTTGATTTTATTATATAGTTACGGTATAGAATCTTTTAGCAATGGATGTTTTCGGGGGGATTCAAGATGGTGGCGTAGAGGACGGACGCAGTGAAACCAGCTCCTGTACATAATCCTACTTTTCGCTCCAGATCCGCGCTAATTTGCCATAGAAACGACTACATTTACCTCCTATATCTAAACTAACAACTGGAGATGCCACCGAAAAAAGCTGATGTAGGTGTGAGGGAAGATAGAGGTGGAAAGCCCACTTAATCAACAACACCTGTAGCTAACACAGCTAGTCCTGCTAATGTTAGCCCAGACAAAGTCAACGCCGAAAAGTCACCGACATGGTTTCATGAAGAATTTGCAAAGGGGTTCAACAAAATTCAAGCCTTGCTGGACCGAAAGCTGAACCCTTTGGCCACCTCAGTGGATAAACTCATCAGCGACAACCATGCACTAGGTCTACATGTTAAAGAGATTGAAGGCAAGCAGGCCGACCACACTAATAGTCTCGACTTCCTACGCAATGACCTTGGAGATTATAAAAAGAAGACGGAGGAAGAAATTAGCGATCTCAAAGATAAACTCGACGACCTAGAAAACAGAGCCAGAAGGCAGAATCTGTGACTGGTTGGCTTCCCAGAGGGGGTAGAGGGGAGCAACGCCATCACTTTCTTACAAGAGTGGCTCCCAAAAATACTAGAGCTAGAGTCCAGGACCCCTATCGAGATCAAGCGGGCTCACCGCACACTCCAGCGCTGACCTGATGATGGTGGCCACCCCCGGGCCATGGTGATCAGGCTGCTCTGCTTCACAGATGTGACGAGGATCCTTGATACGGCACAGAAGAAAAGATCGCTCCAGTACGGTAACTCCGATATAATGATATTCAGAGACATGTCCACAACTCTGTACAGAAAAAGGAAAGCCTTCACACCACTGAAGAAACTACATGACCGCAATATATCCTTCAGGCTCCTCCATCCTACTAACTTGGTGATGGATCTCCCGGAGGGCAGACGCACTTTCACCTCCCCGGTGTCAGCTGAGAACTACCTGGGAAAGCATCACCCTGACGTGCTGACCTGAGCCCGGGACTCCAACCACCTGAGGTAACAAACCACATCGAGGCTTCATGTGCGAATTAAGACGGCATTGAAATCCGAGTAAGGCGGACGTCTTCTTTTTTTTTGTTACTTTGTTTTGCTCTCTTCTTATTCGTCTCTTTTAATTTTACTCACTCCATAAGGACTACCTGCTGAACAGATAAACTAGCTGAGCACACTGAGCGCAGGGCTGGATCGATTATGTGGGCAACAAGGGCGCTTGCCTGGGGGCCCCATGGCAATAAGAGTACAGGCTAAAAAATCTGTATTCCTCTGACTTTACATGAACATATTCTCTGTAATGCCAGTAGAATTATGTCTCTTACTTTTAATCGAATTTTATTTAAATGTTTAATGCCTAAAACTTATTTATTTTAGATCTCTTTTGAAACATTTTTTTGGACGAATTTTGGCAGGATACTCTGACTATTTGTTGTATTATTTCTATTATTATTATTTTTAATTCTAATCCTCTATTTTATTTCATCCTGCAACTTTTGGTCTCTCAATGCCCAGTGTGTGTGATACTTAATGCCCGTCCCTTAGTTGGATCTCACTACTAAACTCATTACCTCCAACTGGTTCTATGATAATTAGCCTCCTCAGATGTTAATTATAGAACTTTTTGAACCCTTTTCTGTTCTGAATCTTTTAAATAATATGTTCATTAGTTCCTTGGCCATCACCAATTGGGCTGTTTTGATGGCATCTCGCAATGGGGTTGTTTCTATCTGAAACCTTGGCACCTTACTTTAGATTAGGTAGTCTGGTTTCATCTGGCAGGGTTGAGTATGCTACTACACTTGTCGACAGGAAGAAATATATGCCGACTTTTTTTTTGGGGGGGGAGGGTTTTGAGGGAGGGCAGAGGGGCTACGGGTTTAGTAACCTCTCTGATTACCTTAGTTTCAGTTTTGACCTCATTAGACGATTCATTTTTTATGGCACAGGATATTATTTTGTTTTTTATATTAACCAATGACACTTATTGTTTGTCTTACCATACTGATGTGACTATCCAGTGACCGCCTGTTGCACCACCATATCTGTGTTTACTCCCTACCAGTTTAACTTACATGGCCAGATATGATGTATAGATTTCTAAGCTGGAATACCAATGACATTAATCAACCTACTAAATGCCGAAAAGTCCTTAACTTCATCAGAAAGCACAATGTTGACATTGCATTTCTGCAGGAATCTCATTTAACTGATGTAGAACATTGTAAGCTGGGCAAACAATGGCAAGGCCAAATTTACTACTCCTCATTTACTTCTCAAGCACAGGGAGTAGCTATTCTGTTGAGAAAAGGGGTACCCTTCCAACTGGAATATTTAGAGAGGGATAAGAGGGGCCAATGTGTCTTGGTTAGAGGCTTTTTGGCCAATAAACCAATCACCATGCTCAATGTTTATGGACCAAATCAAGATGAAGCTGATTTCTTTGTGAATCTTTTTTTCAAAATAAATTGCTCCCCCACCGAACTTATAATTGGGGGCAACTTTAATTTGGTATTGGACCCACACATGGATAGGTCCTCATTATTCTCTAAGCCTTTATCCTCAGCAACCAAGATCCTTAAAAAGACTTGACAGATCTCAATCTGATTGATGTGTGGAGGGCGAAGCACACACACCTTCGCGAATACTCTTTTTACTCACATGTACACAACAGCTATTCCCGAATTGATATCTTTTTCATCCATGCAGGAATGGAGCACCTTGTTACATCCTGTGAATATTTAGCTAAGATGCACTCAGATCATGCCCCTCTCCTACTTGACCTGAACAAACAGGACCAAAACAACAATCCTAAACGCTGGAGGTTCCCTATCCATTTGGTCAATGACGAGAATTTTGTTAAACTAATTAATGAGCAGATTGATTTTTTTTCTCACTGCGAATAAAGGCTTGGCCTCCCCATCCATAATCTGGGAGTCCATGATGACTTACATCAGGGGTTCCACAATTAGCTACTCCTCATGGAAAAAGAAGCAAAATCGAGCCCAAATTATGTCCCTGGAGACTGATATTAAAACCCTCGAAAATGAACATTCTCACTCACAAACACAGGCAATCTTAGACAAACTAATTGCCAAAAGAGCGGAATATGATGCACTTACAACATGTGAGGTAGAAAATGCAATGGCTAGGCTGAAACAGCGCTATTATGAACAAGGTGACAAGTCAGGGAAGTTACTGGCCTGGCAGATTAGAAGAGAGGAGGCTGCCAGATACATTTCAGCTATTAAATCGCCAAGTGGAAATGATGTGGTCCGCAATCCCCAACACATTAATCAGGCTTTCACAGAATTCTACAAAACCTTGTACTCTTCTCAGGGTGAGAAGAATCGTGACATGCACAGCTTTCTGGACTGCTTGGATATTCCAAAGGTACCAGAAGGAGTTCAGATTAACCTTGAAGATCAAATATCCAAACAAGAGGTGCTAGACGCTCTGAATAGATTGCCAGGGGGGAAGGCCCCTGGCCCTGATGGCTTTACAATTGACTTTTTAAAAAATTTGCAGAAAAACTAATTGATCCCCTCTTAGAGATGTTTAACCATGCAATTGAAAACAACCAATTGCCTCAAACACTGGAACGAGCCCTCATCATTGTTCTGTTAAAACCAGGTAAAGACCCTAAGCTGTGCGGTTCATACAGACCGATCTCTCTTTTGTCAACCGAATACAAACTGCTTACTAAAATTATAGCCACTCGTCTTGAGAAAAATAGTTCCCTATCTGGTTGATACGGACCAGACTGGATTCACTCAAAATCGGTCATCAATAGACAATGTTAGGAGGTTCCTTAATATAGTGCACTGTGCTAAATCCTTGAATGACCCAGTTCTGGCAGTCTCACTTGACGCGGAAAAAGCCTTCGACCGCGTCGAATGGCATTTTCTCTTTGCGGTCCTACATAAAATGAACCTTGGCCCAAATTTGTTAAGTATGATTCAACTGCTATACCTTAACCCTACAGCCTTGATACAGACAAATTCAGACATATTGCCTCCATTTTCCCTCTCAAGAGGTACCCGACAGGGGTGCCCATTATCACCCCTGCTTTTCGCGCTAGCAATAGAGCCCTTAGCTATTGCAATAAGGACCCACCCCTCAATCTCAGGGGTCAGGGTTGGGGATGCAAACCTTGTTATCTCTTTGTATGCGGACGATATAATCCTATTTTTGACAAATTTATCTACCACCCTGCTGGCTCTTGTAGACTTGCTTAATACATATAGTGAAATATCTGGATATAAAGTGAATATGCAAAAATGTGTGGCCTTACCCCTTAACCTGCCAATTGAACAAATCCCACAGGAAAACTTCCCTTTTCAATGGAATGCTCAGAGTGTCACGTATCTGGGCTTAGAGATTCCCATGAAGTTAGATAAGACTTACTCACTTAACTATGACACACTGTTAAGGAAGGTGGAGAAGGACCTGGACAGATGGATACAACTACCCATCTCTCTGATAGGGTGCGTGAATTGTATAAAGATGAACTTGCTGCCGCAATTTCTCTACTTGTTTCAAACCCTTCCCATATCAATCCCAACTAAATTTTTCAAGAAACTAGAAGGTGTGATATCCAGGTTTATATGGAGGGGGAAAGTACCCAGAATTAAAATTAAGACCCTGTATAACACTCCCCAACATGGTGGGCTGAAACTCCCCAATTTCAAATTTTTTTACTGGGCTGCTCAGCTAAGAACTGTCTGGTTCTGGCAGACAGAGATGCCCAATCCTCCAGCTTGGAAGCAAACAGAGCAATTCCATGCAGCTGATGTGCCATTGGCTGGTATCCCCTTTATTAAATCCTATCATACTTTGAAGGATGGCACAGATAATCCATTTATCAACCATACGTCTAAATTATGGTCAGTTATACAACTACGCACCCGTAGTGTGAAACTATTGCATAACAGCACCCCCTTTCATAATAACCCTGCACTACCACCTGTACTAAGAGATGGTCTCACTAAGAGGTGGCACAGCATGGAGATTAAAACATTTGGCGACCTTTATGAAAATAATATATTCAAATTCTTTGAACAGTTAAAAGATACCTTCAATCTCCCTGCTGTACATTTCCTTAAATACCTGCAGGTCAGACATTTCATTTGCGCTCAACAGGGTGGGCACCCAACCCCTCTAGAATCTCCTGTAACTGATAACATTCTGAAGGGCATTCAACACCCTAAGGGCATGGTGTCCTTGATATATAGCAGAATACTGGACCTCCTGGCAAATAAAACTCTGAAGACTGTAATTGGGAAGCGCTGTGTAGTGCAGCTCAAAATTTCTTGTGTAATAGTCGTCATAGGCTTCTGCAGGTTAATCTCATTCATAGAATCTATCTCACACCAGAGAGACTTCATAAAATATACAGTACGATTTCTGAACTTTGCCCTAGGTGTAAGGTTGCAATAGGAAGTCTTATCCATATGTTTTGAGATTGTGCAAATTTGAGACAATTTTGGGATCACATTCTGGATGCACTCAAGAGCATCACAGGGATTGAGATTCCTCACTCACCAAGACTGATTTTGCTAGGGGACTTATCTGTTTTACCTACTGACAAGATAAGGAAAACACGTTTTATTAGACTATCCCTAATTGCTGGAAACAAATGCATTGCTATGTTGTGGAAAAGTGAAAACCCACCTACTGTCTCAATGTGGCTTAAGGAAGTTGCATCATACATGGCCTCTGAAAAAATTATGTTCAATGTGAAAAAGAAACCCCATCTCTTTGAGAAATGCTGGAGTGAGTTTAAAATGTATCTGGATAACTTTTCACAGTTAACTAGTTGAGTTCTGCCAATGATGTGACGGTGGTCGTTGGTTGTAGCACACCTGTAGGAGTAGCTGGGCTTCTCCATTGCCAATGTCATGTCCTGTGCTGCACTTAATTTGCTGTGCTTTGTATTTTCTTTACCTTTTTATGGTTTTAATTTATTTTCTTTATTATTTATTTAACTAATGTATTTGGTTATCATTTAATTGATTATTATTGTTATTATTCCTTTTTTATCTATTTTTATTTATTTATTTATTTTCTTTAGGGATGAAGGCAAGAATTGGCCTATGGGGTCTGGCTTGGGAGGGGGGTGGGTCTGGGTGGAATTTGAAGCTCTATTGCTGTTATTGATGCTGTGAACTGCATATGAAAAAATGTTAATAAATAAATCTCATCATCTCTAGCCGCTTTATCCTTCTACAGGTCGCAGGCAAGCTGGAGCCTATCCCAGCTGACTATGGGCGAAAGGCAGGGTACACCCTGGACAAGTCGCCAGGTCATCACAGGGCTGACACATAGACACAGACAACCATTCACACTCACTTTTAGAGTCACCAGTTAACCTAACCTGCATGTCTTTGGGGGAAACCAGAGCACCCGGAGGAAACCCACACGGGCAGAACATGCAAACTCCACACAGAAAGGCCCTCGCCGGCCCCAGGGCTCGAACCCAGGACCTTCTTGCTGTGAGGCGACAGCGCTAACCACTACACCACCGTGCCGCCCTAATAAATAAATTGTTAAAAAAAAAAACAATGGATGTTTTCACAGAGGCCTGCGATGACCTGACGACTTGTCCAGGGTGTACCCCGCCTCTCGCCCATACTCAGCTGGAAAAGGCTCCAGCTTGCCTATGACCCTGTAGAACAGGATAAGTGGTTACAGATAATGGATGGATGGATGTTTTCACAGAGGGGCTTTACAGTAGTCTGAATATAGATTCAGACCCTAATGTTTAAGGCAGAAGTGTTAGAGGCAAAAAAGATTATAAACTCTAAGATGGCTTCAGAAAGAAACCTTGAGATAGACTCAAAAGGGAACCCATCCTCTTCCAAATTGCTGTTTTATAAGAGGAATACAATACCATGAGGGAAAACATGGCCTAATGGTTAGAGAAGTAGCTTTGGAACCAAAAGGTTGCTGGTTCAATTCCCTGGACTAGCAGGAATGGTTGAAGTGCCCTTGAGCAAGGCACCTAACCTCCAAATGCTCCCTAGACTGCTCTGGGTATGTTGTATGTTGCTCTGGATAAAAGCATCTGCTTCAGGGAATGCTGTTACCAGAAAATAATCAATGCTCAACTTTGGGATGATAACTGGGCTGCATCACACTGTTGTTGATTATTTTCCCATTACAACATGTACCATGTTTTGGAACTCATTATATGTTGTTATAAACATATATGTCAAGACATACTGTATTGAGAGGTCTTTCCAGAATACTACTTTGTAACTTTTACTGAAACATAATCAAATAAAGTAAGAAGAAAACACACTCCTAAGAAGAAAAGGTTCCATTTAATATCCTTAATGGTCCTTTGGTTTGGGGAATTAAGAGTTCATAAAGGTTCTTCAAGGGTTTATCTAGAACCCAATAACAGACTGTTTCCCTATTCGACAGTGTTCCAAGTAGAACCCCTTTAAGATGATAAGAACCCTTATCTATCCAAAAGAAAACCCTGTGAGGAAGTGTAGTTTGTGAAAAAACCAAACCATCAGCTAAGATTATCCATCCATCCATCCATCCATCCATCCATCTTCTATGGGGGCAGCCATGGCTTAAAGGTTAGATAAGGGCCCAAAGGGTCACTGGGTCAATTCCCAGGACTGGCAAGAAAAATGTAAGGGGAGTTGAGTGAATGATGAACAGCACTTTCCCCTTCCTCTGTATCATGATTCACGGCTGAAGTGTCCTTCAGCAAGGCACCTAACCCCCAACTGCTCCTCAGACGCTGTAGCATTATCTGCCAACTGCTCTGTGTGTGTGTGTGTGTGTGCGCGCGCATGCATGTGTTCACTGCTTCAGATGGGTTAAATGTAGAGAAGGAATTTCACTGTGCTTGTGTACATGTGACAAATAAAGGCTTCTTCTTCTTCTTCTTATCCATCAGGGTCATGGGGAAAGCTGGAGCCAATCCTTGCTGAGAAGCAAGGTTCACCCTGCCAGGTCGCTAACACAGAGATGAATGACTGATCACACTCATATTTACAACTAAGGGTAATTTAGAGTAACCAGTTAACCTAGCCACATGTCTTTGGACTGTGGGAGGAAACCGGAGTGCCTGGAGGAAACCCATGCAGGCATGAGGATAACATCCAAACTCCAAACTGAAAGGCTCCAGTCTCCAGTGAGATTCGAACCCAGAAGATTATTATTCTTGTTGTTGTAATTTATTTATGACAAACTGTAGTAGAAATGTTTTAGTACTGCTTGGTTTTAGTGAGTTTTTTTTCTTAGTGTGTAGTATTTCCTCAGTCCCATGATAAGACCCAGTAAATACAGTACGTTTCTTACTTTTATGGTTTTATTTAATACAGTGTAGGATATATTCAATAGTTTATAGTTTTTGAACTGTGTGGATTTATTTATTCATTCTTTTTTTGCCATTTCTGGATACAGCTTGAAAAAAAAGTTTGTTTTTTCACTCTGAACTCTAACAATTGTGCTGCTTTCATTAAAAAAAGTAATGACGCATCCTTCTGATACTAAGGTGTGAGAATCATAAAGGAATAAGAAGCTTACTCCGAGTTTATCTCTCTCTCTCCCTCACACACACACACACACACACACACACACACACAGAAACCCAATTACACACCCATCCATGTTTTATGAGTCAAACCTGAGGTTTATTTGGGTCCCAGCATCTTTTTTTGTTTGTTTGTTTGTTTGTTTGTTTGTTTGTTTGTTATGTAAAATAGATCCCTAAGACTAGTATACTTTATACTTTATAACCTCCTCTGGAAAATGGCAATGGGACACACTGCATTCAGACTGAAACTGTGAGCATACATACACTGCATTTTTTCCTGACTGTCATTTCTTTAGGAGATGAGCAGAGTGGAAAGGAAGAGAGAGAAAAAGGACAGAGTTTGACAGAAAGTGATTGACAGACAGAATGAAAGAAAGGGGGGGAGCCAATATAGCACAAAAGTTATATGTACGATTTTTCTCTGGGTGCCAGTGAGATGGTAAGAGAAGTTATGAACACTGACCCTGCTCCTGCACGAAGCTTTTAAAGTTTTAAAATCTGAATATTTTGTTGCGTACTTCTGAGCTGCTTAAAATTCCTTTCACTGGTCAGAAGGATTTTCTGTAGCTCTGCTTTTCGGCTGTTAGATCTCTTCTAAGAATGATCAGTTCTCTCCTTTAATAGCTAGAAATTCTTTTTTTTCCTGAAAGGATTTAACTCTGCTAAAATATAACGTCTTTAGCAGGAAGACATTCCAGAGGTCACAGAAAGATAATATTTTGCTTTATATTAGAAAGAGTGAGTACTTAGAAAGAGTGTATCACAATATTCTCCATAAGACCCCATACTTCTGCCGCACCATTTTATAGAAAGTGAGAAAGTAAGTTAAATAGTTAATGCTATTTTTGCTATATGATCCACTCACCAGCCATTTTAATAGGAACTTGTTCTTGATTCGAAGATCCCTGTTCTTGGCTGCGGGAGTGGAACCCAATGTGTTCTTCTGCTGTTGCATGCTGAAATGCTTTTCTGCTCACCACGGTTGTAAAGAGTGATTATATGAGTTACTATATGAGTTCCTTCCTGGCAGTTCAAACTAATCAGTGCTGAGTTTCCCAAAAGCATCGTCAAATCAATCAATCAAAGTCCTTCCCATGCCATGTGGCGTATAGGGCGGCGCCGATCTCCATTTCCATAGCCCTCGGCCTCTCGCCTATTAGATAGCTAGGGTTACAGTGGGGGGCTAGTCCTCTGGTAACCGCGAGAGTTTGACTCCCTACTCGCATCTGTATTGCAGCGTGCCTTGCCAGATGGCAGTAGATACCATTTTTATGATGGTCTTTGGTATGACCCGACCGTGAGTAGAACTCGTGATCTCCCAATCGAGAGGTGGACCACTCCCAATCGAGAGGTGGACCACTGCTAACCACTAGGCCAACTCGCGGTCAAAAGCATCGTAGCACAAAGATAATCATTAAATGGTAGCGCAAGTAGCACAATGAACACTCTCTGTCCTAGTTAAGATGCTCTTAGTGTTAAGAGGCTTTTGGGAAACCCACCACTTTTCATTTTCCTCTGACCTCTCTTATCAACAAGGCATTTGTTTCCACCCACAGAACTGTCGCTCACTCAGTTGATGAGGTTTTTTGTTTTTCCCACTGTGGCAGCGAGGGTGTGAATGGCGAAGAGGCAGGTTGAAGCAGCAGGTAACATGTGATGAGGTGCACCTGTGTCAAATTACTGGCTGTCTATTAACCTGTGTCTCTGTGTGTCAGTCAGGAACGAGAGAGAGAGCTGTGACACCCCGTCACGTGTGCGTTTATCGTGTTTGTGCCATGAAAAGTCACTGAAAAGTTTGCCAGTAAAATGAACTCTCCTGTTCTGAAGCCTGCTTCCTGTTCCTCTGTTTCCCAAAGTTAGAAAGTTGTTACACACACCATTCTGTGTAGACTCTAGAGAATGTTGTGTGTGAAAACCTCAGGAGATCAGCAGGTTCTGAAATACTCAAATCAGTCCATCTGGCTCAAACCAACACCCATGCCACAGTGAAAGAAAGTCATACTTTGAGATCACAATTTTTCCCGTTCTGATGTTTGAATAAAGTGAACATTAACTAGCTGAAGCTCTTGATTTGTATCTGTGTGATTTGATGCATTGTGCTGCTGTCGAGGGATCGGCTGATTAGAGAACTGCAGAAAATAGCAGGTGTATGTATGGGTGTTCCTAATAAAGTGGCCGGTGAGTGTATTTTCTTGTTTATTATTATGTCAGGAATTGCGTAGTAAAATCTGAGCACTGGTCAATAGTTTATGAGTGAAAATACACGTAATAGACATTTTGGCATGGACTCCATCCTGGACTCCACTTCTCAGAGCACACCACTGTACAGAAGAAGAAGAAGAAGCCTTTATTTGGTTACATGTACACTCAAGCACAGCAAAATTTCTTCTCTGCATTTAACCCATCTGAAGCAGTGAGCACACAAGTGAGCACACAAGTGAGCAATGAGCACACACACTCAAAGCAGTGGGCAGCTATGCTACAGCACCCAGAGGTTAGGTGCTTTCCTCAAGGGCACTTCAGCTGTGATACACAGGGAAGAGGTAAGTAAATGCTGGTCATTCACTCAACTCCCCTCACATTTTACCTACTGGTCCCAGGAATTGAACTAACAACTCTTTGGGCCCAAGGCTGCGTCTATAACGGAGTTATTGGGCATGGAGGTGACCCAGCCATGCCCAATAACTATAGACCCATATCTAAACTTTCAGCCTTGGCTAAAGTATATGAATCATTAATCAGTGAGCAAGTGAAAGAGTACCTAGTCACTCAGTCAGTATTATCTAGGCATCAGTCTGGTTTTAGGAAAAATCATAGCACTACAACTGCAGCTATTAAAGTGGTAAATGATATAGTCAAAGCACTTGATGATAAGAAACATTGTGTGTCTCTTTTCATTGATCTATCTAAGGCATTTGATACAGTCAACCATAACGTTAGTTAAGAGGCTTGTTAGTATAGGAATGTCTCAGCATTCTGTGGGCTGGTTTGTGAACTACCTGACTGATAGAACTCAGGCTACCCAAGCTGAAGGCTTGATGTCACAATTTTTATCAGTCTGCAAAGGAGTCCCACAGGGTTCAGTGCTAGGACCACTGCTATTTACTATATATATAAATTGTGTGGGGGAAAAGGTTCAGAATGCAACTTTTCATTTTTATGCAGATGATACAGTCATCTACTGTTGTGCGGCTACTGTGAGGAAGGCCTTTGAGTATCTGCAAACTGCTTTTGATAGAGTGCAAGCACAGTTACATCAACTAAAGCTGGTTCTTAATGCTGATAAGACCAAATTAATGGTTTTCTCAAACTCAAGAAGGAAAGAGTCCGACCTTATTATTTCTACTACTCAGGGTCACTCAATTGAAGCAGTTACATCATACAAATATCTTGGATTTTTAATTGATGAATACCTTTCTTTTAAGTCTCACATACAGAACCTAGTTAAGAAGCTAAAGCTAAAACTAGGGTTTTATTATAGGAATAAGTCCTGTTTTACTGCATGTGCCAGAAGAAGGCTAGTTGATGCAACGTTTTTACCCATCATCGATTATGGTGATCTGCTCTATATGAATGCCCCAACTCAGTCTCTCCATATGTTAGATGCGGTGTATCATGGTGCCTTAAGATTCATTACAAACTCCAGACCTCTCACTCATCGCTGCACACTTTATTCCAATGTAAACTTGCCCTCACTGTCAACTCGCAGGCTCTCTCACCTTTATATCTTTTTGTACAAGGCCTTAATTGGCAGACTCCCATGTTACATTTCTGAGCTTCTTTCTTTTAAACAGAGCTCACGTTGTTTGAGGTCTCATGATTTTATTTTATTGAATGTACCTCAAGCCCGGACAGAGTTGTTCAAAAAAGCATTTATGTTTGCTGCACCCATCGCTTGGAATGATCTGCAAAAAGATCCGAAATTACAGCGTTTCATTCCCTTGCATGATTTTATAGGTTATGTAAAAGCCTTAGAGCACAAGTCCACTCATAATTGCACATGTTTTAATTAGATGTTTTAGGTGATGCCTTTTAATGTTTGTAATGTTCTTTATTTGTTTTATGTCTTTTGTGGGTTTTTTTTTTTGGTTTGGTTCTTTTTAGGGTTTGATTGTTTTATGTTTTTATGTTTTTTATGAAACTATTTGTACTGCCATCTTGGCCAGGTCTCTCTTGGAAAAGAGATTTATATCTCAAGAGACTAACCTGGTAAAATATAGGTTAAATAAAAAAAAATAACCTTCAGGTCACGGCTGCCCTTAAAAACAGACTCCAAATTCAAGCACTTTGTGAAATAAACATTCAGTGTGTGCTACCTGACTTTACCAAGCCTTTTGTTCATTACATTCCAGGTATTACAGGCAGATGTTCTTATCCAGAGCGACGTACAACGAGCACACACACACCCCTTTTCCACCAAATCAGTTCCAGGGCTGGTTCAGGGCCAGTGCTGGTGCTGATTCACAACTCGTTCAACTTGAGAGCCAGCTGAGAACCAGTTTGCTTTTCCATAGCTCGTGGTGCTAAGGGAAGCCACATCATTACGTCGCTGTATACGTCAGTTACGTCGCTACGTTTGCATAAACCTTGGCGCGAATATCGAAGCAAAAACAACACAGAAGAAGCAGCAGCAGCAGCAACAACAATAATAATAATGGATGACTTCGCGTTTGTACAGCTGCGGCCTCTCGTCGCTTAAAAATGGCGATCTTTCGCGGTCTTGTTATTGTTGTTGGTCTTAACAACTCCGCCCCCCCGCTGATGTAAGCGGTTCTTTCCTCTGGCCCAGCAGAGAGTTGGTGCTCGCCTGGAACCGTTTTTTCTGGCCCCAGAGCCAGTTCTTTGTCAGTGGAAACAGAAAACCCGGTTCCAAACTAAGCACTGGCCCCGGACCAGCCCTGGAACTGCTTTGGTGGAAAAGGGGCAACACACCCCCCCAGTGCATAGGGAGCAGTTGGGGGTTAGGGGTCTTCCTCAAGGGTACTTCAGCCATGGATTTTTCCTTCCAGTCCAGTGAATCAAATCAGCAACCCTTTGGGCCCAAGGCTGCTTCTCTAACCTTTATGCCATGGCCAACATTCTTCACCTGTTGCTATTCTGGTTCTTGTCTTAGTTTGTTTATGTGCTTAATGTATATTTGCCGCTTGCCTCTGCCAAGTTGTTTGCATATCACTTGACCTTCTGCCTAACTTTGATCTTAATACTGATTCTCGTTTTGGGTTTGCTGCCTTCTGTGTTTAATAAATATCATAAACTGCATTTGAATCTACCTCCAGACTCTCCTTGAGACCTTACTAGTGGACACCAAGATGACATTAATGTGTTTTGTTTTCCACATTGCTGAACGATTTTGTAAGTTACAGAATGAATGAATGAATGAATGAATGAATGAAAGAAAACAGAGAGCAAAAAAAAGAAAGAAAACGGTCTGGAATTTTGCCAAAAATGGCAAAACATCAGTTTGTTGTTTTTTTTCTGAAAACGTTTCTCTGCTGTTGACTAAAGGTGATGATACATGGGACAACTTTTTGGGCAATGCTGCATCAACAGCCAACCAGATGAGACACGGGGCAACTAATTAGGGCAACAAACAATTGACAGCAACCAATCAAATAAAAGCAACTCACAAAAAAAAAAATCATGAGCTGCCCGTCACTTTTAACTTGATGCAAGAGAGCCAACATTATCCCTACATAGCTAGCAATAATGTTCAGCTAACTATGTTAGCAAAAAACACCGCTAGTTCATGAAATCCCATTCAATCTCTGTGGAGTGGTGGTTAGCTAACAGCAGTTTACACTTAGCTTAAAAAAAAATTAATGTCTTAATTACAACCTGAGCACATAAAAATAGATGTCTGTTGGTTTTCGAAGCATTTGATGAAGTAAATTCACCACTTTGGGTTTACACAGAACAACTTACCGACATAAAAAGATATAAGGCTGATGATATACAGGGCAACATTTTGGGCAATGTTGCCAGGCAATTGTGTTTCCCATCGAGATTAGGCAACATACTTTCTTTCTGAACGATTTTGATAATTTTGGGCAACTTTTTAAGATCATCCAATCAGAGTGCTAGCAGTGAATCACATGACCACTCGAGAGCTTCTGAAATTTTCAACAAAGATGGCGGCGTCTCTGGCAGTGGAGCGAAGAAAAAGAGGGACGACATATCTTTTTATGCTGGTAAGTTGTTATGTGTAAACCCACAGTGGTGAGTTTACCTCATCAAATGCTTAGAAAACCAACACACATCTATTTTTATGTGCTCAGGTTGTAATTAAGACATTGATGTTTTGTATTGGGGTTTTTTTTTCAGCTAAGTGTAAACTGCTGTTGGCTAACCACTGCTCCATGGAGATTGAATGGGATTTAGCTAACTAGCAGTGGTTTTTGCTAACATATATGGGGTGCCAAGTGTCACTGGGCCCATTTCGTGGACGAAATGCATTTCGTCCATCACAGAATGTATTTCGTGATGACGAAATGCATTTCGTCCATCACGAAATGCATTTCGTCCCACGAAATGCATTTTGTGATGATGAAATGCATTCTGTGATGGACGAAATGCATTTCGTCCACAGAATGCAGTATGGTAGATCACGAAATGAATTTCGTCAATCACAGAATGCATTTCGTCGGATGAAATGCATTTCGTCCATCACAAAATGCATTTCGTCAGACGGAATGCATTTCGTCCACGGAATGCAGTATGGTAGATCACGAAATGAATTTCATCAATCACAGAATGCCTTTCGTACGTCACGAAATGCATTCCATCCACACAAGACCTTTGATTGTGCCATTTTTCCATGGTTTGTTTACGTTCGGTGCACTGGCCACGTGGCGGCCATATCCCAGAGTGCAACGCGTGTGCCCGAGCCACATAAACGGGGATGGGGTAGGCCCATAGACATGTATAAACCTTGTACAACACTGCCACCTTGTGTAGCCTACTGGTCACGCAAAATGTGCAAATAGGTCATAAAAGATAATTTGGAAAAATGGCACAATCAAAGGTCTTGTGTGGACGGAATGCATTTCGTGATGTACGAAAGGCATTCTGTGATTGACGAAATTCATTTCGTGATCTACCATACTGCATTCCGTGGACGAAATGCATTCCATCGTATGAAATGCATTTTGTGATGGACGAAATGCATTTCATCTGACGAAATGCATTCTGTGATTGACGAAATTCATTTTGTGATCTACCATACTGTATTCTGTGGACGAAATACATTTTGTGATGGACGAAATGCATTTCGTCCGACGAAGTGCATTCTGTGATTGCGAAATTCATTTCGTGATCTACCATACTGCATTCTGTGGACGAAATGCATTTCGTGATGGATGAAATGCATTTCGTCCGACGAAATGCATTTTGTGATGATGAAATGCATTTCTTCCACGAAATGGGCCCGGTGACACTTGGCACCCCATAAACATAGTTAGCTGAAAGTTATAGCTACCTATGGAAGGATAATGTTAGCTCTCTTGCGTCAAGTTAAAAGTGATGGGCAGCTCATGATTTTTTTTTTTGTGAGCTGTAATAGAGATTGTCTGACTTCCTGTCTGGTCTAATTCGCATACAGAGCATGACTATTTGTGAAACCTGAGGGTGAAATAGTACAAACTTCAGGATATAAAAAAGACAGAAAGCCTTTCAGGAGCTCTGTCAGCCCCTTTTCCTCCTCAGCAGCATCTCCTGGTCCATGTCCTTTTTTCTTTTTTGCTGAGATGAGAATTAAACCCATTCATACCCCGCCTTTTGCCCGTAGTCAGCTGGGATAGGCTCCAGCTTGCCTGCGACCCTGTAGAACAGGATAAAGCGGCTAGAGATAATGAGATGAGATGAGCTGTAATAGAGATTGTCTGACTTACCATCTGGTCTAATTCACATACAGAGCATGACTATTTTGTGAAACCTGAGAGTGAAATAGTACAAACTTCAGGATCTAAAAAAGACAGAAAGCCTTTCAGGAGCTCTGTCAGCCCCTTTTCCTCCTCAGCAGCATCTCCTGGTTAATGTCCTTTTTTCTTTTTTGCTGAGATGAGAATTAAACCCATTCATACCCCGCCTTTCGCCCGTAGTCAGCTGGGATCGGCTCCAGCTTGCCTGCGACCCTGTAGAACAGGATAAAGCGGCTAGAGATAATGAGATGAGATGAGATGAGATGAGATGAGATGAGATGAGATGAGAATTAAACCATTATGTTTTTGTGATGTATGTGTCAGTTATTAGTTTTAGCATATGTGATTGAGGCTAGTAGCATTTTCAAGAGATTTAAAAAGTGTTTATTATTAACAGAGGCTATTTTGACTTATAAATGTGAAAATAATGGCAAATTATCTTTCAACAAGTGGATCTATTCAGTTTTGTTCCAGAAGTGATACTTACTTGAGCAAAATAAAGGCTGAAGCCAAGACGAAAGTGACAGCTGCGAATGTTTCAGTGTCCGTCTTTGCGGTGTCTGTCTCCCTGGCAATAGATTTGCTCTCATCTGATTGGTTGTTGCCAATTGTCTATTGCCCTAATTAGTTGCCCTGTGTCTCACCTGGTTGCCCATTGCTGGCAACATTACCCAAAAAGTTGTGCCGTGTATCATCACTTTAAATTCTCTCTTTTTCTTTGATCCACTGCCAGAGATGCCGCCATCTTTGTTGAAAATTTCAGAAGCTCTCAGGTGGTCATGTGTTTCGCTGCTAGCACTCTGATTGGATGATTTTAAAAAAGTTGGCCAAAACGATCAAAATCGTTCAGATAGAAATTATGCTGCCCAATCTCAGTGGGAAAGTGTCGAATAGCAATTGCCCAGCAACATTACTCAAAAAGTTCCCCCATGTATCATCATCTTAAAGGTAGACCGCCTTTCAGATTTTTCATGTGTAGGTCATAAGAAGAACTTTCCCCGACACCCAATTAGTTTTGTTTAGTGGACCGAAAGCTATACTGAATTTGAATCACAGACTTCCAATTGTATTAGTTTTTTTTTTTTTTAAATAGAACAATTAATTAATTTAAGGCAACGTGGCCCTAAATTCTCCGCTATTTTTTCCTGCTTCACCATGACCCAATTCAAGATACTACATCATGCATCATGTGGTGGGCTTTCCCTGTTCACTCAAGGCATTGTGGGATACAAATTTGAAACAGGAGAGAAAAATGGATGTGAGTGTGTGAATGAAACGTGAAAGACCGACTACAGTAACGGAAAGCGAGAAGAAAAGACGTTATGTTATATATGAAGGAAAGGAAACGCAGGACCAAACTAATAAATATCAGCGGTCAGCGAGCACCTCGGTGTGATCAGCTGCTCGTTTAGCGACAGAATGATGGAACTGTCAGTGCACGGTCAAAGGTAAACCTGTAGATGGCAGTAAAGCAACACTGTGGATGCCAGCTGTTGCAAAACCCAAAAGAAGAAGGTAAACCTGCGCACGCGCACACGGACTTCCTCTGTCTGCTTGACTGCGTGGAGTGAGCGATTTCACACAAGATTATTTGCTCGGGAATCCCCTCAAATTAAATAACTTCCCAGCCTGTTTTTGTGAGATATTACAGAAATAAACATATGTCACAATAACCAAATTTCAGAGGCAACTAAATTTCACCTGTTTTATGAAATCGAAAGGCCGTCTCGCTTTAAGAGCACCAAGAAAATATGTATTTATACTCAACGTTTTATTTTAAAAATGGTATCAATGCATACCGACACATTAAACTATTTTTTTTCACAAGAAAACACCTTAGATTAATTTTCTGACATAATGCACATGAATAAATTTAAAACTTCACCTTTGTGATGCATTAGCAGAGCAGCTGGACTTGGCTCACACATACAGATTTCTGAATAGCGAATCAATGCTGATTATCATTAGGTAGATCAAATAGTGCTATTCTGAGTGCAGTCAAACCCCTGACAGAATCATGTGAGATGCAGGACATCCAAAACGTGCAGTAATTACAAATGCCAAAGTAGCAATCAGAAAGATTGCAGATCCTTCTCAACACTCTCTCAAAAAAAAGTTGGCTAGCATTACCAAACTGCTGCTTAATTTGCATCATTAGGCTGCTGTGCTGATGTTATGTCTTTATTAATGAGCTCCTGGGCCAAGTGTTTTGGTTTTAATGAGCTGTTGTGCCTTTATTCCAAGACATATTGACTGCTGGATATGTGTGTGTGTGTGTGTGTGTGTGTGTTGCTCAGCCTATTTATCCCACTGGATTCCGAGAGCTCTGAACACTGAAGCTCTGTAGTGAGAATTGATTTCCCATGTGTAAGCTATTCAGAGTTGCTGTAGGTGTTTGTTTTACCATGTGCATTTAACTGTACGCGGTATGTAACTGCATGGGTGATTTCATTCAAACATTTGTGCATGCGTTTAGCAAACCAGAGAATCCCATCTCAATATACGCAGTTCCTTTCTCCAACCCATGAAGTGTTTACATTGCTGAAACAATCATGTCATTTCAAAGATTCATTAATTCATTTATCTTCAGCAAGTGTTTTATCCTGGTTGTGGCTGCGATCGACCTGAAGCCTATCTAGGGATGAGGTGGGAATACACCCTGGATGGGATGTCAGTCCATATACACACACATTCACCAATAAGCTGAACTGCATTTCTTAATATAAGGAATTACATCAGTTCTTCTGCATTAGTCATGTTAATTAAGCTAATTATATTACATTACAGGCATTTAGTAGATGTTCTTATCCACAGTGACATACCCAGAGCAGCCTGAGGATTAGTTGCCTTGCTCAAGTGCACATTAGCCATTTTTGCTGATCCACGGAATCAAACCAGTGACCTTTTGGTCCCAAAGCTGCTTCTCTAACCATGAGGCCATGGCTTCCCCATTACATTACATTACATTGGACCCCATTATATTACATGGCATTTAGCAGACGCTCTTATCCAGACTATTCAACAAGTGCAAAGGTCAGGTACAAGAAGTGCTGAACTTCTAAACAAGAACATTCTAGTCCCATTCTAGTTGACCAACACCTCGTGTAATATTCTGTTGAAGTACCAGCAAACAGCCAAGGAAAACGAAACAATTCAAGCATACAAATACAGTTCTGACCTCAATGGGAAGGTCATTCCACCAATGTGAAGCCAGGATGGACAGCAGTCTTGAGCAGGCAAGAAGAGATGTGAGCGGAGACCTGTGTGTCAGAAGAAGTATTATTATATAATGTATATAACGTATTATTAATTATTCTATTCACATTCACTGGATATGAGCAACCGCATGCTCTGATTGGCTACTCTACTACTAGGCTATCATCTCATATACCGTGAGTAGAGAAAAACAAAATGGTAGAGTGTGTTGCTGAACCAACTGAGGATGAAATAAAAGCTCTACTCGAAAACAAAACCCCCAAAAATGTTATCAAGTATTGACAAGAAACAGAAATATATATATCATCCGTCCCCTCCCCAATCTCCTGTTTTACACTCCAGCCTAGTCCATGGTGGTAATGCACTTTTAAGTTGGTTTGCCAACCACCAAAAAACCCTAAAGAAGAAGAAAATCCCCCAAAATACAAAAAAGTAATAAAATATGGAACAAAAAGTATTTGATGGTAAGAACACATCTTTTTTATTTTTCAAGAATTATTATACCATTTTGCACAAATTGCTCCTGTCATTTCGCCAGTTTGTTTATATTCTAAGCGGAAATGATTTTGTCAGACGTTTTGTATAAAGTTTTTATTTATCAAATTTGCAAAAAAATAAAAATGCTGTTTCTCAAAATCCAGTGAATGTGGATAGAATAAAACAGTTATTCCACTAAACCTTGTCATACATGGCTTATAGCCAACTTGGTGCTACGCACCTTGTCGGCTATCAGCTCATGTACGACTCGATTTCGTGGAATAACTGTTAAATACTTCAAGCCTTTTTTTATTTTAATGATTATGGGTGGCACGGTGGTGTAATGGTTAGCACGGTCGCCTCACAGCAAGAAGGTTCTGGGTTTGAACCCAGCGGCTGGCGAGGGCCTTTCTGTGTGGAGTTTGCACGTTCTCCCCGTGTCTGCGTGGGTTTCCTCCGGGTGCTCCGGTTTCCCCCACAATCCAAAGACATGCAGTTAGGTTGACATGGGGTGGCCTTGGGCTGAGGTGCCCTTGAGCAAGGTACTGCTCCTCTGGTGTGGCTGCTCTGGGTGTGTGCGCGCGTGTGTTCACTGCTTCAGATGGGTTAAATGCAGAGGATGAATTTCACTGTGCTTGAAGTGTGCATGTGATGAATAAAGGTTTCTGCTTATAGCTCATGAAAATCAGAAATCCAGTATCCCAAATTATTAGAATATTTCATTTCAAGTTTGAGTAAAACAGTATAAATAATGTGCATCACTTGGTCTAGTTCAGTACACGCAACCACAATCATGGAGAAGACTGCTGACTTGACAGTTGTCCAGAAGACAATCATCGACACCCTCCACAAGGAGTGTAAGCCACAGAAGGTTGAAAAGGCTGGCTGGAAAAGGTGCACAAGCAACAGGGATGACTGCAGCCTTGATAGGATTGTCAAGAAAATTCGATTCGAGAACTTAGGAGAGCTTCACAAGGAGTGGACTGAGGCTGGTGTCAGTGCATCAAGAGCCACCCTGTCTTCAGGAAAGGGGATACAACTGTCGCATTCCTAATATCAAGCCACTCCTGAACCAGAGACAACTTCAGAAGTGTCTTACCAGGGCTAAGGAGAGAAAGAACTGGACTGTTGCTCAGTGGACTTGATAAAATACAGTGGACCAACACCAGCAGATGACATGGCACCCCAAATCATCACAGACTGCGGAAACTTCACATTGAACTTCAAACCCCTTGGATTCTGTGCCTCTCCACTCTTCCTCCAGACTCTAGGACCTTGATTTCCAAATGAAATGCAAAATTTACTTTCATCTGAAAAGAGGACTTTGGATGACTGAGCAACAGTCCAGTTCTTTCTCTCCTTAGCCCAGGTAAGACGCTTCTGACGTTGTCTCTGGTTCAGATCGGCTTTAAGCATACCTTTGACAATATTGAAATCATTTTCATGGCTACAGCTCAAAGACCATTTCAAGGAACACTTTCAAAATGCAAGTACATTTACATGCATAACACCAGATTTGTTAAGACGAGTTCATCATGAGTGGGAGAGATGACTCAGTGTGTGTTTACAGAGAAATGGCAAAAATGTAGAGGAGGTTTTGGAAATTAAGTTACATTTTGCTTAAAAAAAAGTGTTAATTTCCCTTATGTATGCAGGCTTTGGGACACCTTGTAACATTATTCAACAGTTCGTTTTATTACTAGATAGTTCCATTAATTTGATTGGATGAGCAGTGTTCTGAGTGTGCGTATATTTAGTGTAAACCAGTGGCGGCTGGTAGTCTTTCAAACAGGGGAGGCTGGTCGGTTACGATATTTCCAGATTTTAAAAGAAAAAAGAAAAAACACATCAATTTTGCCCATACTCTTGCCTCTGATCTGGCTGATTGTTGGCAGGGTCACAAACTGTGAAATAACAGGTTCTTTTGGCCCATTAGCCTACTGTCCAATATACATGATGGTGGTGTTGGGGGGGGTATATTTTAACATTTTATATTTTAAAATTGTGGCATGTTGTTTAAAAATTGATCATTATTGAAAGCAGCTCTTTGTCAGGAACCTCAGCAGTAACAGCAGAGTGTTCTGGAATAGGCACAAGCACTGACCTTGGGGAGCCAAACATAGAGCTGGGTGCCACACATTTCATTCAATGACACTTTCCCTATATTTTACTTATTTTGACTGAGAAATGTTTTATTGACAATTTTGATAACCCTTCACTTTTAATCCAGGTCTGTAGTGTGAAATGTTCTCGGCTGTGTTTTTGTTTAAAAATGTTTTCCAAATTGTAGCTGTGTTTAATTCATATCCAGAAAAATATATATTCCAATATAATATACTCAGCATAAACATTTTAAATAGATTCTATATTTTTGGTCCATCCATGACATATTACTAAAGTAGCCTATTTACTGTTGTTGATGTGGGTCACTTGCTGTTAGCCAATTCACTTTCTCGTACCAGGAGAGCTGAAAGGAACGAGCATTATTCCCTACCTTTTTCACCGTCAATTTGAGGCGTTGGTCTACCCTGCGCTTTAATTTTAATTTTTTCCTCGAAAGGAAGACTGGCAAATGGCTTCGCCAAAATTAAATCAGCAATGCTTGGCATCCGTGCGCAGCTTTCTTGCTAGCTGACTAGCCCCCTCAAGTTCAAGTTCAGTTACTCAAATAAACGAAATTTCTGGAACTAAGATAGCAAACTTGACAACACTATATTTACACTTTATTTACAATGAAAATATATACAATCTAAAAAAGCTGGTAGAAACCGTATGTACAGTAATGAATGAAATCGAAATGTAAGCTGATCTCTTACAATACACCACAGCACTTGCGAATCTGCATGGGACTGAACTGAAATTCACCGCTGCCTGTTTATAGTTGAAACGAGCTATCAATCAAAGAAAATATCCGGCCGCTTTCACCAATCACCAGTCTCCTCGCGGAAACTGTCTTGTCCCTCCCACTGTGAGGCTGGGAGTCCGTGGGCGGGCATTTTCACAGTATTTGTCCAATAACCGTCTTGCATTTTGAGATTGACAAGCGCAAAGCTCCCAAATGCCATTGAAGTGCACTGAGGCTGGGCTGCATCGCGCTGTCACGAGGGGGAAAAACTCATGCGCACATTAGGCGAACTGGGGAAAGTTATAACGGAATGATTTCGCACTGTAGTTGGGTTGAGCACATACCGTATATTTCTATGATTCTGGATCTGAAATAGCAATGTTATAAGGTCGGCTATAACATAAGCCTAGCGCAATTCATCCTACACGATGTTCATCATTTTTAGAGGAGGCTGAGCCTCCCTCGTTGTCTTAGAGCAATCGCCTGTGGTGTAAACACACTGAGACGTTTCACTGTATACAACCCTAATTCCAAAAAAGTTGGGACGCTGTGTAAACTGTAAATAAAAACAGAATGTGATAATTTGTAAATCATGGAAACCCTTTTTTTCACTGAAAATAGTACAAAGACAACATATCAGATGTTGAAACTGAGAACTTTTATTGTTTTTTGAAAAATATATGCTCATTTTGAATTTGATGTCAGCAATACATTTCAAAAAAGTTGTGACAGGGGCATGTTTACCACTGTGTTGCATCACCTCTACTTTTAACAACACCCAGTAAATATTTGGGAATTGAGGAGACCAATTGCTGTAGTTTTGAAAGAGAAATGTTGTCCCATTCTTGCCTGATGTACAATTTCAGTTGCTCAACAGTTTGGGGTCTCCTTTGTCTTATTTTGCACTTCATAATACACCAAATGTTTTAAATGGGAGACAGGTCTGGACTGCAGGCAGGCCAGTTTAGCACCCGGACTCTTTTACTATAGAGCCATGCAGTTTTAATATGTGCAGAAAGTGGTTTGGCATTGTCCTGCTGAAAGAAGGAAGGCTTTCCCTGAAAAAGATTTTGTCTGGATGGCAGCATATTGCTCTGAAACGTGTAGATATCATTCAGCATTAATGATGCCTTCCCAGATGTCTAAGCTACCCATGTCATGTGCATTAATGCCCCCTCATACCATCACAGATGCTGGTTTTTGAACTGTGCACTGATAACAAACCGGATAGTCCCTCTCCTCTTTAGCCTGGAGGACGTGGTGTCCATGATTTCTAAAAAGAATTTCTACTTTTGATTCATCAGACCTCGGGACAATTTTCCACTTTGCCTTAGTTCATCATAAAAGAGCTCAGGCCCAGAGAAGGTGGCGGTGTTTCTGGATATTGTTTATATCTGGTTTTAACTTGCATGTGTGGATGCAGTAATGAACTGTTTTCACAGACGATGGTTTTCTGAAGTGTTCCTGAGCCCATACAGTGATTTCCACTACAGACACGTGTCTGCTTTTAATGCAGTGTCACCTGAGGGCCTGAAGATCACAGGCATCCAATGTCAGTTTTCAGCCTTGTCTCTTGCATACAGAGATTTCTCCAGATTCTCTGAATCTTTTAATGATATTATGGACCACAGATGATGTGATCCTGAAATTCTTTGCAGTTTTACATTGTGGAATGTTATTCTTAATTGTTGCACTTTTTGCCCACGCAGTCTTTCACAGAGCGGTGAACACCTCCCCATCTTTACTTCTGAGAGACTCCACCTCTCTGGGATGCTCTTTTTATACCCAATCATTTTACTGACCTGTTGCCAATTAACCAAATTAGGTTTGGGGTTTTTTTTAAATTCGCATTACACAACTTTTTTTCAATTGTTTGTTTCCCCGTCCCAATTTTTCTGAAATGTGTTGCTGACATCAAATTCAAAATGAGCATATATTTTTTCAAAAAACAATAAAATTTCTCAGTTTCAACATTTGATTTGTTGTCTTTGTACTATTTTCAGTGAAATGCAGGATTTCCATGTTTTGCAAATCTCCACATTCTGTTTTTATTTATGTTTTAGACAGCATCCCAACTTTTTTAGAATTGGGGTTGTATACTCACTCTGCAGGTCTGTGCCCACAACCAATATTCCATATAACCACACTCGTGCTTGTGCGATATTGCTTAAGCATACAGTATCTCAGAGCTGTGATCATACTGTTTCTGAATCAAACTCGGGAATGATTACAAAGTAAGATGTTGTTCTCCAATATATTAACAACTGTAATCACTGTCAAATTTTTGTGGAGGAATAAACCACTTACAGACATGCTGTTCTTTGGAAATAATTACCTTCAGGCTGGTAATAGTTACACTGCTTTATGGGCTACATCACATCACCCCATTATTGATTATTTTCCTACAACAGCTTGTTGACAGAGTGTTTTAATCCTTACATAAATGAGAAAAAGTTTAGATAAACTGAACCAAGCACTGCAAGCCAAACAGCAACATGATACATTTGAATTAACTTGTTCATATTGAATGACAATTAATTTATGCCCTGATAATGCAACATGAGCTCTGATACTTCTGAGATGTAAAGCAATGCTGATGATGGACACTGCACATGTACACTGCTGCTAGACCTGAAGCTGAAAGAGAGACTGAAAATAAAAATAAAAAAAACTGTACAAATTCAGTGATACGAATTAGTGCCTCAATTCAAAGCAGTGTGTTTCAGGAAAAAGTTGGAAGGGAATCAAAACAGAATCAATAAAGGCATCTCTGTATCTGGCAAAGTCAAATAGCACACACACACACACAGCTCATTCTGTTACCTCTGTCAACTTTATTGGAGGAGGTTATGTTTTATATTTTCGCCTCCATTTTTTTGTTTGTTTTTTTGTTTGTTTGCCTGTTCCCAACATAACTCAAAAAGTAATGAATGGAATTTGATGAAATTTTAAGGAAATGTGAGCCATGGGCCAAGGAACAACTGATTAGATTTTGATGCCAATCAGAATATGTGGTTTGGTGGAGGTATGAACTCTCTATAGAGTGTCCTTCTCGTTATTGCTGAATTGCTTAGAATCTTTATTACATTTCCTTTGGCACTGTGGGTTCCTCCATCACTCTCATCTTAATGACACTTCAGATATGTCTGTGCCTCTGAATCACACTGAAGGAGGCGTGGCATCTGTGACTGTAACACTCAGTGAAGGAGGCATGGCATGCGTAGTGTTAATTCCAGTGAAGGAGGCGTGGTCTCTGTGACTGTAAGTCTCAGTGAAGGAGGCGTGGCCTCTGTGACTGTAAGTCCTAATGAAGGTGTGGCCTCTATGTCTGCCAATCTTAGTGAAGGAGGAGTGGCCTCTTTAGTGCCAGTTCCAGTGAAGGAGGTGTGGCCTCTGTAGTGTCAGTTCCAGTAAAGAAGGTGTGGCCTCTGTAGTGTTAATCCCAGCGAAGGAGGTATGGTCTCTGTGTCGGTCAGTCCCACTGAAGAAGGTGTAGGCTCTGTATTGTCAGTCCCAGTGAGGAGGTGTGGCCTCTGCGTTTGTCAGTCCCACTGAAGAAGGTATGGGTGCTGTAGTGTCAGTCCCAGTGAAGGAGGTGTGGCTTCTGTAGTATCAGTTCCAGTAAAGAAAGTGTGGCCTTTGTAGTGTTAAGGCCAATTTATGCTGACAACCCAGTCCTCGCAGATGGTGTCGCAGATGGTGTCTGCGTAGCCCCCCCACCTTCGCAGACGCTCTGCGCGCACCTCCCAAAAATTGTGACCACCGCAGAAGCCTCGCAGACAGCGTCGCAGACAAGAGGGCTCTGATTGGTCCACTCTACATCCGCTGTACACGCACTTCCGCTTCCCTTCTTTCCCGGTTTGGTTTGTTTTCACTACCACCATTTTTAAAAACACGAGCGAAGATAGAGCAGCACGAAGAGCGGCTGATCGAGGAAGTGAGGAAGTACGTACATCTATACGACTCCAGTTCTAGTCATTATAAGTAACCAGAGGATAAACACTCCACTAACCACACCCACCAACTACTCCTAGCGATTTCGCGACTTCGCGCCCCCTTGCGTTGTGGCGGTGAATAACATCGCGCACGCCTATTACTCCCCGCTCAACAATAAATTACAACTGTCTGCGAAAAGCTATCTGCGAAAGCCTTGTCGCAAGAGCATGCAGAGGCCTTTAATACCAGTGAAGGAGGTGTGGCCTCTGTGTCTGTCAGTCCCACTGAAGAAGGTGTGGGCTGCCAAGATTAAAACATCTCTTAAATGTCCAGTTTATGACAACTAATAGTTATGATAACCAAAGAATTGTTTTGTTATGCTGTGTGAGAGAATTATCCAATCAATTCCTCTCCTGCAATCCATCAACATCCACTAAAGCAACAAACATGACCGTTTTCATTTTCTTATCTGGAAATCGTACGGTACTTCAGCACACAAAGTCACAAATTAAAAGCAAAATACTTTTTCTGTTTTTCTTTTTTTAATAGAATTATTTACTTCAACCCAGATGGCTCAAATGTTTTGGTTTTATCTCCCAAAATGAACTGCCTCATCCCAGATCTACTGTATGGTGTTGGCTAAAGCCTTAACAATGAGTCAGAGCAGGAAATTAAAAAAAAAAAAGCTCCTGATAATTTGAAACGACAGAGAAAGTGACTACTGTGTTATTGAAGAAGCACTAGAGAGAAGAACATCTGCTTCTGACGTAGGGGAAGAAAGGAGAATGAAGATTATGAATGCAACTAAAGATATCTTTTAAACACGATAATAATCCATTTAGTGGTTATTTTCATTCTTTCTTCATAAGTAGTAAGGTCTAAAAAGTGGTTTAATATTTGTACAGTTTTGATAGATAAATGTTCACATATTTTGGACATAAACCAAGTTACATTGTAGACTTGATCCCCCAATATAATGTCAATCAGATCATTAGATTAGTCATTTACTCCTGAAAATGATAACAAAACATGAATAAAGTATACCCAACCTGATACCCAACTATTCTGAGCTTCAGCAGATATCACATATTTTAGAGCAACTTTATCCAAATGTGCATGACACCACATTGATATCTTAGATGTCAGCTTCATCACTGTGGAAGTACTGAACAGTGATGAACAGCAGCTGATCATTAATATTCTCCAGCAGTCATCTTTCACAGACTATATCAATACAGTCTGAAACGTTAACCTTCTCATCTCATCTCATTATCTCTAGCCGCTTTATGGCACTTCCACATTAGTAGTAATTTGACTTTCAAAATGAAGCTTTTGTCAGCAGGGAACCACTTTTCTGGATTTCCAGCTCATTAATATGCAACATTAATGTCATTTGTCATAGACAATTTGTGTCTAAGGACAGATGGTGAAGTTAATGAAATTTGAAAGAAAGTATTAAAATTCTATGTCATAAATAGAAGAATATAAGAAATTGTTTGCTCTTGAGGCGCATGTACACGTTCACATCAAATTAACATAAATGGATGATTCATATTTTTAAAGATTAGTGTGATAACATATATATCCATCCCAGTTTATTCCAAGACGTTTAAACAAGTGAGAAATTCTATGTCATAAATAGAAGAATATAAGAAATTGTTCGCTCTTGAGGCGCATGTACACGTTCACATCAAATTAACATAAATGGATGATTCATATTTTTAAAGATTAGTGTGATAACATATATATCCATCCCAGTTTATTCCAAGACGTTTAAACAAGTGAGAAAATTTGGATTTTATACAACCTCTCCCATCACCCTTTGAGCTCAACCTTAACTATCTCTGCTATTTTACAACACATGCATGTCCTGGGGGGCACGGTGGTGTAGTGGTTAGTGCTGTCACCTCACAGCAAGAAGGTCCGGGTTCGCGCCCCGGGGTCGGCGAGGGCCTTTCTGTGCGGAGTTTGCATGTTCTCCCCGTGTCCGCGTGGGTTTCCTCCAGGTGCTCCAGTTTCCCCCACAGTCCAAAGACATGCAGGTTAGGTTAACTGGTGACTCTAAATTGACTGTAGGTGTGAATGTGAGTGTGAATGGTTGTCTGTGTCTATGTGTCAGCCCTGTGATGACCTGGCAACTTGTCCAGGGTGTACCTTGCCTTTCGCCTGTAGTCAGCTGGGATAGGCTCCAGCTTGCCTGCGACCCTGTAGAACAGGATAAAGTGGCTAGAGATGATGAGATGAGATGAGACATGTCATGGGATTTTCAGCAACAGCGCCTTCATCTTCAGTAAGTGCTATATCCTGGTCAGGGTTGTTGTGGATCCTGGGAACACTGGACACAAGGCACCCTGGAAGGGGCAGCAGTCCATCATGGACTGGATGTACAACAGTGTGAGGTAAAGATTTTCCAATTTATACCAGTGTAGCAACCACAATTAATTAGCACTTCAGTCTTCAGTGAATGTTCATTAGTGTACACTTGAAAACAAGTAATATTTTATTACCTAGAAGGACACTCGGTAGAGTGCATACCTCTGCCAAGCCACATATCAACATCACAATCGAATCACTTGAACCCAGGATAATACTAAAGCTGTACACCAAATTTCATCCAAATCTGTTCATTACTTTTTGTGTTATGTTGGGAACAGGCAAAAAAAATCCTGGATCCACATGCATATCTGGATTGCCATCCAAATCTATTAAATTGTTCCTTGGCCCACCTTTCCTCCAAATTTCATCAAAATCTGTTCACTACTTTTTGAGTTACATTGGGAAAAGACAAACAAACAGAAGTGAAAACATGACTTCCTCCAACAAAGTTGGCAGAGGTAATAATAAACTAAAAACATGTAATCATGAGAATTTAATAAGGATGTAGTGTCATTTACTATGAAAAGTCAAGTCAAATCAAAGTCCCTCTCACACCAGAATCTGGTCTTCCCAGGCAGTCTCCTGTCCCAGTACTAACCAACTCCTTAGGCGTATGGGTGCAGTACCAATCTCCATTTCAATAGCCCTTGGCCTCTCACCTATGCAGCTAGGGTTACAGTGGGGGGCTAGTCCTCTGGTAACCACAAGAGTTTGACTTCCCCACTCATATCTGTATTGCAGCGTGCCTTGCCAGATGGTAGTAGGTACCATTTTTATGATGGTCTTTGGTATGACCCAACCACAAGTAGAACTCACTATCTCCCAGTCGAGAGGTGGACAAGCTAACCACTAGGCCAACTCGTAGTTACTATGAAAAAAGCCAGCCATATTCAGAGTTGAGTTAAACATTTAGTGGGTTAATACTCAGACAGTTGCACAGGAGATGCGCATACGAGTTGGAGTTTGACCAAAACAAAGGCATGTCTCAATTCTGCCATTTAATATTGGACACTTTTGTGAGACTTTGGAGCCATGTGTTAGAAAGCACTAGCCACCAACATTATCAAAACATCAACTGAGGGAATGCACAGTGTTCATCTCCGCAATACAGTTCCAGAAATGTAGAATTTGTGCCAAGGGGCATTAAACCTGTTCTGGTGGCTGGTGGTGGCCCTTATTAAAACAATTTGTGTTGTTTTTTGTCTCACATCTATAAATAGAGATATATAACATGGATTAAATATCCTGAACTTGACAAATGAACATGTATACAGGACATTCATATATAAACAGGGCCTCCAAATGTTCAGCGCCTGGGACAGCAACCAGATCATCATCATCATCACCAGACTCAGCAATCCAAATGAAAAGTTTTATATGTACAACTACATAAATGCATTGGAATTTCATTGATGAGTTAATTACAGACTACTACCACCTCAGTCAATCACTGTCCATATTCATTTGTGAACTTCTCTATCATCAGAGATGGACAGTAACGAAGTACATTTACTTGAGTACTGTACTTAAGTACACTTTTTGAGTATCTGTATGTGGCAGTGGGGGCGTGGTCAAGCGTCGGTCTGTGACCGGAGGGCAGAGTCAGGGAAGGTAAGTGGCAGAATCACTACACCTGTTGTGAATTAACCTGTGTTTGTGTGTCTTCCCAGCAACCACGTCCTATATAAGGAGAGAGAGGGCAGAGGAAGGGAGCTCTCTCCTGCACCAGAAGACTTGTGTGTGTGCATGTGTGCGTTCTCAGTTCTGGCCTGCCGTACTTCTGTTTCACAGCCAGCTCCTGCCTCAGATCTCGAGCTTCATCCTTCAATCTCTGTTCTGACTCCAGTAGGTTCTCCTTCTCATCCAGCTCGCTCTCCAGGAAAGAGTTCCTCTCAATGACATGGTTCATCCTCTGCTCAAAGTCCTCCAGGGACATGATGGTGGCCCTTTTGGCTCTCTCCAGGTCATCGTTGGCCTGCTCCAACTCTCTGATGTATTTCTGTAACTGGTCCTTGATGGCGGTGGTCTCGGCTAACTCCCCCTCCAGGGCAGAAATCCGTCTGTAGGTCTTTGAATGTTGTGCCTCATACTTCTCCTTGAAGCTTTCCAGTTCCGTGCGCAGACAGGAGCTCGCAGTTTCGTGCTTTGCACTGCTTCAGCTCAGTCTCCAGTTCGGCTTCATAATCTCGATTCATCTGCTGGAACTCCTGAAGCTCATCTCGAGCCTCGTCAGCCCTCTGCTGGTGCTGAGCTGCTCTCTCCTTCCAGTAATCCCTCTCTCTTTATATAGGGCGTGGTTGCTGGGAAGACACACAAACACAGGTTAATTCACAACAGGTGTAGTGATTCTGCCACTTACCTTCCCTGACTCCGCCCTCCGGTCACAGACCGACGCTTGACCACGCTCCCACTGCCACACTGTACTTTACTTGTGTATGATTTTTTAGGAAACTTATGACTTTAACTTCACTGCATTTGAAAGACAAATATCATACTTTTCACTCCACTACATTCACTTTACATTTCACTTCACTACACTACAAGGTCCTCGTTACTCGTTACTATGAAGCAGCTTTGAAAGTGGATGTTTTTTTCTTTTCTTTTCTAAAATGTGATTGTTTTTTTCGCAGGTGACACTGAGACAGCCTATCAGTAATCACTAGCATCACATCACGTCCATAGACTGTATAAAATCAAGTTCAGTGATTTCTCAGCAGCATTATTTGAACACGATCAGTTGATGGCAGAATGGAAGGAGGCGGTTCTTCTGAGGAATGCACACACCCATGGCCATACCTAGAACCCATGTTTCAGTTTTCTGAAAGGGTTGAAGATTAATTTTGTTTTAAATGTTTGCTTTGTTTGCCTCAAATGAACCACATCACAGCCTACAAAAACTCGCCGTCCAAACTGCAGGCGCATGTTGAGGTATGTAAAAGTTTTATTCCAAGAGAAAGCTTGCAGTGAAGTTGTCTGTGATTTTAAAGCTAGTGATAATGTTGCAATAGCAATCCATCTAACTTGAAGGAGTTGGAGTAGTTTTGCCTTGAGGAATGGGCAAAACCCCCAGTGGCTAGATGTGCTAAGAAAGAAAGAAAGAAAGAAAGAAAGAAAGAAAGAAAGAAAGCACAACTTTATTCATCACACACTTGTGAAATTTCCTCTCTGCATTTAACCCATCTGAAGCAGTGAACACACACGTGCATGTGAGCAATGAGCACACACACATACATACATACATACCCAGAGCAGTGGGCAGCCATGCTAATAGCGCCCAGGGAGCAGTTGGGAGTTAGGTGCTTCGCTCAAGGGCACTTCAGCCCAAGGCCGTCCCATATTAACCTAACCTGCATGTCTTTGGATTGTGGGGGAAACCGGAGCACACCCATGCAGACACGGGGAGAACATGCAAACTCCACACAGAAAGGTCCTCGCCGGCCACTGGGTTCGAACCCAGAACCTTCTTGCTGTGAGGTGACCGTGCTAACCACTACACCACCGTGCCGCACAAAGTTAATAGAGGCATACCCCAAGAGACTTGCAGCTGTAATTGCAGCAAAAGGTGGCTGAACAAAGTATTGACTTTGGATGGGTGAATACCTATACACACTCCAGATTTCTGTTTTTTTTATCTTAATTATTGTTTGTGTCACAATCAAACAACAATTTTCCCCTTTAAAGTGGTAGGCATGTTGTGTAAATCAAATGGTGCTAACCCTCCAAAAATCAATTTTAATTCCAGCTTGTAACGCGACAAAACAGGACAGACACTAAGGGGGATGAATACTTTTGCAAAACACTGTACCTACCTACCTATCTACCTACCTACTACAGCGAGCTCAGTCAAACATTCATGGCCAGACTTCTCCATAATTCTCAATCATCCACTGCACTTGATAGATCCTCTTTATCCAGGTGTGTTGCTGCGTTCATGTGCTATGGGAAGATGATATTTTCCAGTTGGGAAGTGGTATTTACCAGTGTGTTGTGTTCACATGCTTTTGTTGTTGTTGACAAATTAAAGATGGTGGACCAGATTCAAGTTAGCAATAGTTAGTTAGCTATCGTTAGCAATAGCGTCTGCTCTGGATAGGTAAAAACAAACCATAACAACACATTTTTAAAGGAAACAGATTTCTAACGTATTATATTACACTTGTTAATGACGCAACATTGCATAGACACAAAAAACTACCCACTAGTACTAGTAAAAAAAAACTTTAGTAGCGTACAATGCTTAACATTCAAGTGTCTTGTACCGCTCGCCGCCATGTTGAAAAGGTTAAAGTTCATCTCATCTCGGCAACTCGTGTATCAAAATTTTCCACAAGTTGCCCAGTGGAAAATACCACAAGAGGGGGCGTTCATGTGTGCTTTCCATGTCGGCGTTTGGTATTTACTATAATTCCCATAGTACATGAACGCAGCATTAGTCATCAACCTATTTGGTCAATAAAAGTGTGCACTGGATGCCCATGACTGTGTTCGCCATGGGTAGGTTACCATAAGATAACTTTATGAACAACTTCAGTTTTACTTCTCCAGCAGTATCCCAAGAAACACAAACGCCTCTTGGCTATTGTTGTTGATATTTTTTGCAGAAAGACAAGCATGACAGATTCTTCTGAACAGAGGTAGATCTTGCAAAATTCAGAACTGACAGTGACCTTAGCTCAGATTGGACCCTGGAGCAGTGAAGCAGCGATTTCATTTGCCTCAGATAATTTTTAGTCACAACATAAAAGCACATATTAAAATTTTTGGCGGGTTTTTTCTGTTAATGAATATTGAATTGAATTACTAGATGAATTGACTAAAAAAAATCATAATTTGTTTAAATTTGTGAGAAACCGTCACCCCGTGTCACTCTGTCTGCAATAAAGCAAGGAAACGCTTGTCTTTTGATCTGCAAACATTGTCCTAAAGGAAAATGTGTTTGAACATGAAACGGATGATGGTGAGTTTATTCTCAGAGGTCTCTTGAGGTTCTCTTTATCTGATCAAAATCAAAGCATGTGCTTTAGACAGCTTTTTGAAAAGGTTGAAAGTTCAAACAAAGTGGATTTCATGACCTTTAGCAAGTAGATCTGACTTTGCCTATGATAAAGTCTCTGAAACATTGTGCAGAGTGTGCCACCTGAACTAAGTACAGTAGCAGGAAATGGTAATACTTCAACTATTTCAAAACACCAATCTACAGCTTTATTGTGGTGAACTGTTACAGGACTGAGATCCAAGGAATTGCTAATAATATTTGGTTGGCATCCATTCGTCTATGAGAGACAATGGTGTAGCGTCGTCTTATTTGCACCTTCGCATATGGCTAAACAAGCCAATGCGTGAAAGACAGTCTCTACCACAATTGCTGCAAGAGTACTGAGATGCCTGGGAAGGCTGGTTTTGTGTCTTCTTCCTTCTGGTGCGGTTTTCAATCAGGTTTGAGCTCCTGTCGTGCTCAGCCCTCTGAGCACCTGCTCGGACAGCAAGGCGCCAAGCAGCACGGTCCTCTGAACACTGCTCCCACGTATTCACGTTGATACCACATGACTTCATGTCCCTCTTACAGACATCCTTGAAGCACAGGTGAGGTCGGCCAACCAAACGGCTCCCCTCCGCCAACTCGCCGTACAGTAGGTTTTTGGGGATGCGGCCTGAGTCCATTCTCCTTACGTGACCAAGCCAGCGGAGGCGCCTCTCGCCAAGAATGGTGAACATGCTGCTTAAGTTGGCGCATTCCAGGACCTCTGTGTTGGGTACCTTGTCTTGTCAGCTAATGTGCAGAATCCGTCTGAGGCACCTCAGATGGAAGCTGTTGAGCTTTTTCTCATGTCTGGCGTAGGTGGTCCATGCCTCACTACTATAAAGGAGAATGCTGAGCACGCAGGCTTGGTAGACGTGCAGTTTCATTTTCACAGTGAGGCTGGAATTGTTCCAGACTCGTTGGGTTAGCCTTGCCATCACTGCAGCTGCTGTAGCAATCCTGCTGTTCACCTCTGCGTCGACAGAGAGCGAGTTGGAAATCGTGGACCCAAGGTAAGTGAAATGCTCCACGACTTCTAGGCTGTGCCCATCGATGGTGATGTTAGGTGGGGCTAGTGCACTTTGAGCCAAGACTTTCGTCTTCTTCAAGCTGATGGTCAGACCAAACGCCTTACAAGCGTGAGAGAGGTGACTGACAAGCTGCTGCAAACCGTCTCCGGTGTGTGATACCAAGGCTGCGTCATCGGCATAGAGCATCTCTCGGATGAGTACCTTCATGACCTTGGTCTTAGCGCGAAGTCTGGCAATGTTGAAGAGCTTTCCGTCGGCCCTGGTGTAAATATACACTCCCTCGCTGCAATCTTGGAAGGCATGTTGGAGAAGCATAGAGAAGAAGATTCCAAAAAGTGTTGACGCAAGGACGCAGCCTTGCTTTACCCCACTGCTGACTGGGAAGGCCTCAGATGTTGCACCATTAAAGCGAACTGTGCTATGCATGTTCTCGTGGAGTGAAGAAACCACTGCAAGGAGTTTTGGAGGACAGCCAATCTTCTGAAGGATCTTAAAGAGTCCAGTACGACTGACCAGGTCAAAAGCCTTAGTTAAATCTATAAAGGCAATGTACAATGGCATTTGCTGCTCTTGGCACTTCTCCTGCAGCTAGCATAGTGAGAATATCATGTCTACTGTGTCTCTTGAGGTTCTCTTTATCTGATCAAAATCAAAGCATGTGCTTTAGACAGCTTTTTGAAAAGGGTGAAAGTTCAAACAAAGTGGATTTCATGACCTTTAGCAAGTACCCGTAGATCTGACTTTGCCTACGATAAAGTCTCTGAAACATTGTGCAGAGTGTGCCACTTGAACTAAGTACAGTAGCGGGAAATGGTAATACTTCAACTATTTCAAAACACCAATCTACAGCTTTATTGTGGTGAACTGTTACAAGACTGAGATCCAAGGAATTGCAGATCTCATCTCATCTCATTATCTGTAGCCGCTTTATCCTGTTCTACAGGGTCGCAGGCAAGCTGGAGCCTATCCCAGCTGACTACGGGCAAAAGGCGGGGTACACCCTGGACAAGTCGCCAGGTCATCACAGGGCTGACACATAGACACAGACAACCATTCACACTCACATTCACACCTACGGTCAATTTAGAGTCACCAGTTAACCTAACCTGCATGTCTTTGGACTGTGGGGGAAACCGGAGCACCCGGAGGAAACCCACGCGGACACGGGGAGAACATGCAAACTCCACACAGAAAGGCCCTCGCCGGCCACGGGGCTCGAACCCAGACCTTCTTGCTGTGAGGCGACAGCGCTAACCACTACACCACCGTGCTACCGGAATTGCATATAATATTTATAATTTCGAAAATAATTATATCACGGGGCGGCACAGTGGTGTAGTGGTTAGCACTGTCACCTCACAGCAAGAAGGTCCTGGGTTCGAGCCCAGCGGCTGACGAGGGCCTTTCTTTGTTGAGTTTGCATGCTCTCCCTGTGTCTGCGTGGGTTTCCTCCGGGTGCTCTGGTTTCCCCAAAGGCATGCAGGTTAGGCTAATTGGTGGCTCTAAATTGACCGTGAGTGTGAATGGTTGTTTGTGTCTATGTATTAGCCCTGCGATAACCTGGCAACTTGTCCAGGGTGTACCCCGCCTCTCGCCCATAGTCAACTGGGATAGGCTCCAGCACAAAAAAATTGGCAGTGAACATTTGACATTCTCACTATGGATTCAATACTGACAAGCTAGCTTTGTGTTTTTCTTCTACAATAGTGGTTGTTTTGGCAAATATTTGATGATACCTTTGTGTTCTCTAGCTAGCTAATTCTATTTGCTAGAAATGTCCCGTTACACTGTCTTGCAAAAGTATTCATCCCCCTTGGTGTTTGGCCTGTTTTGTTGCATTACAAGCTGGAATTAAAATGGATTGTTGGGGAGTTAGCACCATTTGATTTACACAAAATGCCTACAACTTTAAAGGTGAAAATTGTTGTTTTATTGTGACACAAACAATAATTAAGATAAAAAAACAGAAATCTGGAGTGTACATAGGCATTCACTCCCCCCCAAGTCAATACTTTGTAGAGCCACCTTTTGCTGCAATTGCAGCTGCAAGTCTCTTGGGGTATGTCTATTAGCTTAGCACATCTAGCCACTGGGATTTTTGCCCATTCCTCAAGGCAAAACTGCTCCAACTCCTTCAATTTAGATGGGTTGCATTGGTGTACTGCAACCTTCAAGTTATACCACAGATTCTCAATTGGATTGAGGTCTGAGCTTTGATTAGGCCATTCCAAGACATTTAAATGTTTCCCTTTAAACCACTCCAGTGTACCTTTAGCCATGTGTTCCGTCCCAGTCTCAAACCTCTGGCCGACTCAAACAGGTTTTCCTCCAGACTTGTTCTATATTTAGTGCCATCCATCTTTCCTTCAATCCTGGCCAGCTTTCCTGTCCCTGCAGATGAAAAATATCCCCACAGCATGATGCTGCCAACACCATGCTTCACTGTAGGAATGGTGTTCTCAGGGTGTTGGGTTTGTGCCACACATGGTATTTCCTATGATGGACAAAAAGATCAATTTTAGTCTCATTTGATCAGAGAATCTTCTTCCATGTGTTTGGGGAGTCTGACACATGCTGTTGGGCAAACTCCAAATGTGTTTTCTTCAGCAATTACTTTTTTCTGGCCACTCTTCCATAAAGCCCCACTCTGTGGAGTGTACAGCTTAAATTGGTCCTATGGGCAGATACTCCCATCTCCACTATAGATCTTTGCAGCTCCTTCAGTGTTATCTTTGGTGTCTTTGTTGCATCTCTGATTAATGCCCTCCTGTGAGTTTTTTTGGGCGGCCTTCTCTTGTCAGGTTTGTAGTGGTGCCATATTCTTTCCATTTTGCTATAATGGATTTAATGGTGCTCCCTGGGATATTCAAAGTTTGGGATTTTTTTTTTAATAACCCAACCCTGATCTATACTTCTCCACAACTTTGTCCTTGACCTGTTTGGAGTGCTCCTTGGTTTTCATGTTGCTTCCTTAGTAGTGTTGCAGAGTCAGGGTCCTTCCAGAACAAGTTGATTTATACAGACATCATGTGACAGATCATGTGACACTTTGACCTCATACAGGTGGATCTTAATCAACTAATTATGTGACTTATGAAGTGAATTGTTTGGACCAGCTCTTATTTAGGGGTTTCATATGAAAGGGGGTGAATACCTATGCACACTCCAGATTTCTGGTTTTTTTTCATCTTAATTATTGTTTGTGTCACAATAAAACAACAATTTGTACCTTTAAAGTGGTAGGCATGTTGTGTAACTCAAATAATGCTAACCTCCCAAAAATCCATTTTAATTCCAACTTGTAATGTGACAAAGCAGGACAAACATCAAGTTGGATGAATACTTTTGCAAGACACTGTATATTCACTTAATATCATTTTTTATGTTTTTTTTATTGTGCAAAATTCACAATGTATGTATACTGTTTATAGTTGGGTTGGTAGGAATTAGTTGGCTTTATCTTTGTTGGTGAAGAAGAACTTGCTTACGTGCAGTAGACCTAGCTTCAGACATATAAGGTAGTTGATTAGGCTTAGGAGGAAAATTTAGGTTTAAGTCCCTGTTGAATCACCATTCTCTGTGGAAGAAGTTCCAAAACTGACTACAAGGAGGAGCAGTCCAGGATTAAAATCCTAATGGCATGTTCAAGTCACTGTACCATGATCTGGTTGTCTTGTGCTGTTGTGCTATCAGGAGCTGGTATTTGCCACTGGAAAAACAACAGGAGTTACCAATTTCCAAAGCATATACAGTATGAGCATGTTTTACTCACCACATCATGCATCTCAGAGAAACCAGAGACAGCTGCACAGACATGCTGAAGAAATGCCAATCATTTTCTTTGTTTGCATCTTTAGATGTAGAAGGAATCAACTAGTAAAGAGCAAAACAAACACAGAGCTCTTGCCAAAGAACTTGCAGCAACTGTGAATTATTGATCAGAGATGCATTTGCAGAACTAACAGACTTGTCTCTCAAATCCATCACAAACCTTTGTCACTCACAAATGAAGGTCTTTGAAGAGACCTGGAAAGTTCTCAAGCATTGCCTCAGGGAACAGAGAAGCTCCGTTTCAGCTTTTGCCTTTCAGAATGGATTTAACGTGCCCATCATCCGTGAACCCATCTTCATCAGGTTGGCAGACTCATGAGGAGAGGTTAATGAGGATAGTAGCCTCCTCTGTAGCAGAACAGTGGATGATGTGTCTGAATAATGTGACTGTCTGTCTGTATCTGATTAGTGCTCTAAATATCCACATTTGTAATTTTTTTGGGGGGTTTTTTTGTTTGTTTTTTGTTTTTTTTACTTAACCCTACCACGATGCCACTGGAAACACTGGAAAATAAAACCCAGAGGTTGAAAAGGCCAGCACTGTCAGCATGGTCTGTAAATTCTGGCTACTACTAAGAGTCAGTTACTAAAGATTAATAAATGAAGAGTGTTAATGAATATGGTCTTTCTTTGTCTCATAAGCTGTTATGTTGCATTCGTGGTGCCATGTATGTGGTAATTTGCATAGTTGTAATAATGTCATTTCCCACCTTGGCATGTTTGACATGCTAAGCGGAGGATAAAAAACATGGACATGTTTTATTTACTCTGTCAGAGCACATAAAGGTCATAAGCTACATTAAGTGCACTTTTATAATTACAGGCCTGAGTGGCTACTGGTTCTGTTCTACTATAGTGAACTTTAAACATTCATGAATAATAAAGGTTTCTAAACATTTTGGACTGAAAGTGCAGCACAGCAATAACAGAGGACAATAGCAAGTAGCTTAGCAACAAGCTAGTCAGCTAATGTTTGAGATAACTCTAATGTTGATAATTACTTTTGCAAAGTGGGCTTCAGGAGACTGAAGAGACAGACACACGTGGGCTGTTTCACTTGAGTTTATTTGCAGATTGTTTAACTCTGCTCTTTACAGAGGCTTTATTTAGACAGCGGTCTCACTCTGAGACACACTTGGCAATTTAAGCACACACACTGTGGTTGGAAGACACACAAACACAGGTCTGTGCTGGATTATGATTTTCCTCTCTGCCAGCTCTCAACACTCTCTACCTCTTATGCCTTCCACCGTTCACTGCAACACAGACCACACTCATTCATTTACTCTGCCACAGGTGCAACCCTACTGACATCTACCTCTCCCCACAGACCAGTGCTTGAGTCCACCTCCACATAGCCCCACGGCTAGCCTCAGACTGGAGAGCCATCTGACCTGCCATCGATTCCCTCCCTCTTTGGCAAGACAGGAAGTCTGCTGCAGCCATCTGCATCCCAGGCCTGTGGATCAACTCGAACTTGAAGGGTTGAAGGGCCAGATACCAACAGGTGATTGAAGGATGCCATTGCACAGATCACCTGTTGGTATCTGGCCCTTCAACCCGATGGTGCTGTATGTGGTTTCTCTTTTCTGAAGAGCATCTTTTCTGATGGTGCTGTATGTGGTTTCTCTCACTGAGAGCTTATGGCCGATGTACAGCATAGGGCAGGGGTGTCAAACCTGATCCATAAAGGGCCATGTGGCTGCAGGTTTTCATTCCAGCCATGCAGCAGCACCCTGATTTGGCTTATTCAATCAACTGACACACCCACCCTTTAATCAAGGGTGGGTGTGGCTGCAAGTATTTGACTGTGTGAAGACAGTTCAGTTGATTGAATGAGCCAAGTCAGGTGTGCTGCTGCATGGCTGGAATGAAAACCTGCAGCCACAAGGCCCTTTATGGATCAGGTTTGACACCCCTGGCATAGGGTGCTCCTCTCCCTTCACCATCTGGGAAAGAATGGCCCCCAGCCTTCTATCTGATGCATCAGTCTGCAAAACAAAAGGGAGAGAAAAGTCAGGAGAGTGTAGAAGTGGCCCACCACAAAGTGCAGTTTCACCTGAGTGAAAGCCTGTTGGCACATATCCGTACATTGGACCAGAGCTGGTGACTCCTTTTTATTGAGATCAGTCAGCAGGCTAGTGACATCTGAATAGTTAGGTATGAACCTATGATAATAGCCAGCCCCAGGAACTGTCTCACCTCTTTTTTGGTCTTGGTTCTTAGGCAGGTCACAATTGCTGATGTCTTATCAATTTGGGGATGCACCCACTGAAGGCCCAAGTGGAAGCTCAAATACTGTACTTCCACCAACATAAGTGCACACTTCTTTGGGGTTTGTTATGAATCTTGCCCACCGCAACGATCTCAGGACAGCCCTCAGATGTTGTACATATGCATTGTGCAGGCAGATGATTCTGTCCATGAGCCACTGAAACATTGCTGGGGCCCCAAACAGCACAAATAGAAACATGATGACCTGGTGTAAGCCAAACATAATGGAAAAGACCATTCTCTCTCAGGATATTGGAGTCAAGGGGATCTACCAATATCCCTTGGTTAAATCCAGTGTTGAATAAAAGCGAGCCACGCCTAACCAATCAAGAAGCTCATCAATGCAAGGGATTAGGTAAACAAATGTAGACACCACATTAACCATTCTAAAGTCTACACAGAACCAGACCAACCTGTTGGTCTTGGGGTACAAAACCACTGGGCTGCTCCAATTGCTGTGTGATTCTCTCATCTCTCAGCATAGCCTTTAGTTAATCCCAAACTACATGTTTTTGTGTTCAGGTAAGTGATATGGGAGGCTGTGCACAACTAGCCTGGGCCCGCCCATCCTAAGTGCGACGCAACACGGGAGCCTGTTGCGAGCTTAGTCTGGCAAGGCAAGCTATCTCTAGCTCTTCCAAGCTCCCGAAAAATCGGGAGCCAATCAAATTTGAGCATCTCCAATGGCCCTGGGTAGAGGCGTGTTCAAGGCAGTGACGTAGTAGAACTGCGACCGGAAGCCATAGATTGTTTACAGAATCTATGCCGTAAGCGCTTCATTCACTAGAAACATTATGAACATGGAGCAGCGGCAAACCTTTGACACAGCGGTAGATGCTGTATTGAAAGCATTCAACGGGAAGTTCTCATTGAAAACGGAGCAAAGAGCAGCCCTGGAGGTATTTATCTTCTTCCTGTTACTCAAGCAGTTTCCGTCGCGTCACATACGTCAGAGGAAAGAGTGATGTGATTGGTTTAAGCTTCGTCACAGGCTTTTCTGGCTTCGACCAGTAGCAAACTGAGGCATTTCAGCCTTTGGGAAATGGTTGGGCTTAATATCTTTGCCAGACCAAATGCTCGCAGAGCTTTGAAGTCGCGTTAGCCAGACTAGTGCACAACCACACCTGGATGCTTCTCAGTGTGGGGCTCTATGAGATTAGTGCGACCGGGAAGAGGCAAGAACACATCAAAAAATTGCTCCTGCAACCTGGCAACCTGTGCTCTCTGGGATGAAGAGAGGTAGTCTCCACAGGGGACCAGGTGAATTGGGCTGCACTTCTTGGACTTAACTCCAGTCCTAGCTCCTCCCTCTTGGGAACTGCCATTGCTAGAGCCACAGAAACCTCCTCTCTCCATGGTTTTAGGAGATAGAGGTGGTATACTTGAAACATCCTCCATCTCCGACTCGCCATGTGACCGCAAAGGGTCCTTGCCACTTTGCAAGTAATTTAGAGCTTGGCATGGGTAGTAAAATGAGTATTTTTTTCTCCCAGTGCAAATATGTTGATCCCCCTTATTGTACAGCCAGGCTTGTCATTCTTGTGCCTGTAGTAAATTCTCCTGAGTTAGGTGACTCAGTTTGTGGAGTTTTGCTGTCAGGTAAGAATTTATTGAATTTCATTTTTACTCACAGAAGGTCCTTCCTCCCAGTTTTCCCTAATGATGTCCAAGACTCCACAAGGCTTGCAGCCATACAGTAATTCAAATGAGGAGAACCCCATGGAGGTTTGCAGGACCTCTTGTACTGCAAATAAGAGGGGCTCCAGCTAAATGTCCCAATTTTTAGTATCGTACTGCATGAACTTACGAATCATGTTTTTAAAGGTTTGATTGAACTGTTTGAATAGGCCATCCATTTGTGGATGGTAAACACAGGTATGAATCAATTTAGTCCCCAATAATTCATATAGTTTGTGAAAGGTGTGTGTGAGCTAAAACTTGTGCTTTGGTCAGTTAGGATTTCTTTCAGGATCCCAACTTGGGAGATAATGTGGAAGAGTGCCTCACAGTTTTTTGTGCTTGCAGAAAATACAAAAGTTACAGAAGCTTCATACAGGGTATCCCTCCTGATCGTGAAAGCAGGCAAACCTCATTCAATAGGCGAGACTTTAGTTAAGCCAGCTGCAAAGGTTATGGCTAATATAATGCTTGGGGGGAAAGCAAGTGATGAAATTAACGAGGTATCTCTGTCCAATGACACTGTCCAGCGACGCATAACATCCATGGCTGAAAATGTCCAAGAGCAGATGGTGACACATTTACGTCAAAGTCAATTTTTTTCTCTGCAAATGGACAAATCCACTGATATTGAGAATGAGACAGTCTTGTGGACATTGCGTCAGATGGGACACTGAAGATGACATTTAAAGGGAAATGCTTGACAGACTTTTGGGTCCACATCCTACAGTACCTGAACATCCTGAGCTGGCTGATACTGCTTTGAAACTGTTAATGCCATTTTCAACCACATACAACTGTGAAGTCGGATTTTCCACTCTGGTTGGATTGAAAACAAAGCAGCGCAACTGGATCAATTTGGTCCCCAATATGAGATGAAAACTGTCCAGTTTGGAGCCAGACATTGCTTCATTGATGTATCAGAATAAGCAGCACCATCCTTCCCATCAAGATAAGGACAACAATGAGTGATTTGACTATACTATTTGTAAAACTGTCATTTCATTAGTGTGTAATTTGTAATATACTGTTGAAGTAGGCTCATTGTTTTTTATTCGGGATATTTAGGGGGATAGGTGGTCTGCGAATTTTTTTTATGGATAAAGTGGTCCTTGGTCTGAAAAAGTTTGAGAAACACTGTCCTACAGCCTCATTTTGATGAGGGTGACATGAGGGAAGCCTGCGGCTGTAACAGGTACTGCGGCTGGGGTAGCCAACACCTTAACCAGGGCCCGGAGCACCCGCCAATCCTCTTGCTGTGCCTGGAGGAAGGCCTGGATGTGCTGATCCTGATCCACACACAGGGAGACAAGTGCTGGATGCTGTCTCTGGTGAATGCTGGCGAGGACTTAGCAATGAGCTTAGCAATGGGCGAGGACTCCATCACAGTGTTTACTTTCATTCTGCCGGGTTTCAACACCAGTGTAGCAGAGTGGTGTTCAGGAGACTGAAGGGACGGGGACAATTGGGCTGTTTCACTTGCATTTATTTGCAGTTTGTTTAACTCTGCTCTTTCCAGAGACTTTATTTAGACAGCAGTCTCACTCTGAGATGCACTTGACAATTTAAACACACACACTGTGGTTTGAAGGCACACACACAGCTCTGTGCTACATCAAAATTTTCCTCTCTGCCAGCTCTCAACACACTCCTCCTCTTATGCCTTCTGCTGTTCACTATAACACCAAACACAGTCATTAATTAAATCCGTCGCAGATGCGACCCCTCCATCCACAGACCAGGGCTCGACCCCACCTCCACCTCCACATGACCATCTCAAAAAATGTATCAGTATGGTCAGTGTTATTGATTTAACCAGGTATTGTGTCTGCATATTAACTGCTCTAAAGCCAATACTGTTATAAGATAATTTAATTCCAGAGATTTTCATCCCAAGCCAAAGGAGCCAAAGGGGGTGCCCCTCATCTTTTTCCCCACACAAGCTCACCCTTCCCTCTTCAGTGCAGTTATCACTTCTGCAACTTTTATATTGTTATGCAAGTGTTGAGCGTCAGTCTGACTGAAGCAGCACCTGACAAAGAGAAAAAAAAGTGCGTGGGTGCTTGACATAAGCGTGATACACACATTAGCACAGAACGTGCTGTCAGGCAGTGTAAAAATAATTGTGCCTTTTAGTAAATAGTAAATAAAACTGAGTAATTTAAAAAATATATATTGAAATTACATTTTAGTATATTTAGTGAAGGAGATGGTGTGGTCGACAGAAAAGAATAAAAAAATATTAAATTTACAATGTATTGGTGTTTGTCCTGTTTTGTCACATTACAAGCTGGAATTAAAATGGATTTTGGGGGGGTTAGCACCATTTGATTTACACAACATGCCTACCACTTTAAAGGTGAAAATTGTTGTTTTATTGTGAGACAAACAATAAGATGAAAAAACAGAAATTTGGACTGTGCATAGGTATTCACCCCCTTTCATATGAAACCCCTAAATAAGTGCTGCTCCAACCAGTTCACTTCATAAGTCACATAATTAGTTGATTAAGATCCACCTGTGTGCAATCAAAGTGTCACATGATCTGTTACATGATGTCTGTATAAATCAACTTGTTCTGGAAGGACCCTGACTCTGCAACACTACTAAGCAAGCAACATGAAAACCAAGGAGCACTCCAAACAGGTCAGAGACAAAGTTGTGGAGAAGTATAGATCAGGATTGGATTATAAAAAATATCCCAAACTTTGAATATCCCACAGAGAACCATTAAATCCATTATAGCAAAATGGAAAGAATATGGCACTACTACAAACCTGACAAGAGAAGGCCGCCCACCAAAACTCACAGACCGGGCAAGGAGGGCAACAAAGACACCAAAGATAACACTGAAGGAGCTGCAAAGATCCACAGCGGAGATGGGAGTATCTGTCCATAGGAGCGCTTTAAGCCATACACTCCACAGCTTTATGAAAGAGTGGCCAGAAAAAAGCCATTGCTTAAAGAAAAAAAAACACATTTGGAGTTTGCCCAACAGCATGTGGCAGACTCCCCAAACACACGAAAGAAAATTCTCTGGTCAGATGAGACTAAAATTGCACTTTTTGGCCATCATGGGAAATGTCATGTGTGGTGCAAACCCAACACCCTGAGAACACCATTCCTACAGTGAAGCATGGTGGTGGCAGCATCCTGCTGTGGGGATGTTTTTCATCTGCAGGGACAGGAAAGCTGGTTAGGACTGAAGGAAAGATGGATGGCACCAAATACAGGGCAAGTCTGGAGGAAAATCTGTTTGAGTCAGCCAGAGGTTTGATAGTGGGACGAAGGTTCACGTTCCACCAGGACAATGACTATAAACATACTGCTAAAGCTACACTGGAGTGGTTTAAAGGGAAACATTTAAATGTCTTGGAATGGCCTAGTCAAAACCCAGATCTCAATCCAACTGAGAATCTGTGGCATAACTTGAAGATTGCTGTACACCAACACAACCCATCTAACTTGAAGGAGTTGGAGCAGTTTTGCCTTGAGGAATGGGCAAAAATCCCAGTGGCTAGATGTGCTAAGCTAATTGAGATATATACCAAGAGACTTGCAGCTATAATTGAAGCAAAGAGTGGCTCTACAAAGAATTGACTTTGGGGGTGAATACCTATGCACACTCCAGATTTCTGGGGGGGTTTTTTCATCTTAATTATTGTTTTTGTCCCCCAAAAAAATTTGCACCTTTAAAGTGGTAGGCATGTTGTATAAAACAAATGGTGCTAACACCCCCCTCCTCCAAACCCATTTTAATTCCAGCTTGTAATGCCTCAAAACAGGACAAACACCAAGGGGGATGAATACTTTTGCAAGACAGTGTCATTGTAGACTGTGTGAATTACAAATCAATGGTAATGAAAAATGAATGCTAATTTGTAAAGATTTTCATATTGTCTTCAAGAAAGACAGTATGAGACAGTGTAAAAATAAGCATTGTTGTTCATGAACATGCATATTTTTGGTGAACGGTGAACTGAACAAATCAGTTTGCAACTAATGCACATGAACATTGTTCTCTGTAGCAAGAGGGTATCATTTGTGGTCAAGTATTAGTGATACTCTAATGCGTGGCTCTTTGCTCAAAATGACAAGCACTCAACATTTAGAAGAAGAAGCCTTTATTTGGCTCATGTCCACTCGAGCACAGCAAAATTCCTCCAATGTGTTTAACCCATCTGAAGCAGTGAACGCACACAGATCAGTGGGCAACTATGCTACAGCATCCAGGGAGCAGTTGTGGGTTAGCTACTGTACCTTGCTCAAAGGCACTTCAGCCAATGCTTCACATTGCAAGTGTATTTTTACAGACGTAAGTATTCATTTCCCTGTGTAATTTACTTAGTTACTTTTAAAATCAACATCGACAACTACAACCCCAATTCCAAAAAAGTTGGGACAAAGTACAAATTGTAAATAAAAATGGAATGCAATAATTTACAAATCTCAAAAACTGATATTGTATTCACAATAGAACATAGACAACATATCAAATGTTGAAAGTGAGACATTTTGAAATTTCTTGCCAAATATTGCCTCATTTGAAATTTCATGACAGCAACACATCTCAAAAAAGTTGGGACAGGGGCAATAAGAGGCTGGAAAAGTTAAAGGTACAAAAAAGGAACAGCTGGAGGACCAAATTGCAACTCATTAGGTCAATTGGCAATAGGTCATTAACATGACTGGGTATAAAAAGAGCATCTTGGAGTGGCAGCGGCTCTCAGAAGTAAAGATGGGAAGAGGATCACCAATCCCCCTAATTCTGCGCCGGCAAATAGTGGAGCAATATCAGAAAGGAGTTCGACAGTGTAAAATTGCAAAGAGTTTGAACATATCATCATCTACAATGCATAATATTATCAAAAGATTCAGAGAATCTGGAAGAATCTCTGTGCATAAGGGTCAAGGCCGGAAAACCATACTGGGTGCCCGTGATCTTCAGGCCCTTAGACGGCACTGCATCACATACAGGCATGCTTCTGTATTGGAAATCACAAAATGGGCTCAGGAATATTTCCAGAGAACATTATCTGTGAACACAATTCACCGTGCCATCCGCCGTTGCCAGCTAAAACTCTATAGTTCAAAGAAGAAGCCGTATCTAAACATGATCCAGAAGCGCAGATGTCTTCTCTGGGCCAAGGCTCATTTAAAATGGACTGTGGCAAAGTGGAAAACTGTTCTGTGGTCAGACGAATCAAAATTTGAAGTTCTTTATGGAAATCAGGGACGCCGTGTCATTCGGACTAAAGAGGAGAAGGACGACCCAAGTTGTTATCAGCGTTCAGTTCAGAAGCCTGCATCTCTGATGGTATGGGGTTACATTAGTGCATGTGGCATGGGCAGCTTACACATCTGGAAAGACACCATCAATGCTGAAAGGTATATCCAGGTTCTAGAGCAACATATGCTCCCATCCAGACGACGTCTCTTTCAGGGAAGACCTTGCATTTTCCAACATGACAATGCCAAACCACATACTGCATCAATTACAGCATCATGGCTGCGTAGAAGAAGAGTCTGGGTACTGAACTGGCCAGCCTGCAGTCCAGATCTTTCACCCATAGAAAACATTTGGCGCATCATAAAACGGAAGATACGACAAAAAAGACCTAAGACAGTTGAGCAACTAGAATCCTACATTAGACAAGAATGGGTTAACATTCCTATCCCTAAACTTGAGCAACTTGTCTCCTCAGTCCCCAGATGTTTACAGACTGTTGTAAAGAGAAAAAGGGATGTCTCACAGTGGTAAACATGGCCTTGTCCCAACTTTTTTGAGATGTGTTGTTGTCATGAAATTTAAAATCACCTAATTTTTCTCTTTAAATGATACATTTTTTCAGTTTAAATATTTAATATGTCATCTATGTTCTATTCTAAATAAAATATGGAATTTTGAAACTTCCACATCATTGCATTCCATTTTTATTTACAATTTGTACTTTGTCCCAACTTTTTTGGAATCGGGGTTGTACACACAACAGAGCAACCTGGCAGCCCTTACAAAATCCTTTGCCTTGTTGCTTTTTTTGGTGTCTGGCTAAGTTTTGTCTGAGCTCAAGTCACAACTCTAATAGTCACGGTTCGCCACGGTCATTATGAATTAAGCTGTATTTATATAAAAACTAATAAAAAAAAGGTGTGTGAGTGTGAGAGAGGAGCTGATTTAAAGTTATTGATAGAGAACAGCCCCAAGGGAGAGCAAGAAATAGAAACCAGGCTCATTTCATATTCTCTCTCTTTTCTTTACTTCCTGTTGTTTGAGATGCTCAGCCTAAGCTGTGAATGAACAACGACCTTTATATCAGGTGTTTTTATGTCTGTGTATTTTATTCATTTATATTCAGCAAGTATAAATCCTGGTCAGGGTTAGGGAGGATCTGGAGTCAGCGACCCTGAGAACACTTTGTGTGAGGTGGGAATACACTCAGTGCATTTTACTGCAGCATATACACACACTTTCTTACACACACACACCTTACAGAAACACATGCACTTCACATGAGGATAATCACATGATTCACGTGTGGAATATATACAGTACATATGGCTTTTAGGCACTTAATATGTTATGTTTCACACTTTTTTTTTTTTCACTTGTAGTGCATGTGTTTACACTCACGTCATTTGTTTCATGATTCATTTATTTTTGTGGGATTTTTTTTCATGATTCATTGTCATATGTGATGTTTTTATTATTCATTTACACTTGTGATTCTTTTTACACGATTTATATTCACGTAATTTTTTTTTCCCCACACACATTTCGTCACACGTTTCTGATGTGATTTTTCCACATGATTCATTCATTTTCACGTGATCACATAATTCATTTTCACCAGAGGTGGGAAGTAACAAAGTACAAAAATACTTTTTCATGTATCTTAACTTTACTTGAGTAATTATTTTTCTGACAGCTTTTTACATTTACTTCCTACATTTTAACACAAATATATCTGTCCTTTCTACTCTTTGCATTTTCAAATCAGGCTCATATTTTGGTTTTAATGCATTTGAGGGGAATCTCATCATCTCTAGCCGCTTTATCCTGTTCTGCAGGGTCGCAGGCAAGCTGGAGCCTATCCCAGCTGACTACGGGCGAAAGGCGGGGTACACCCTGGACAAGTCGCCAGGTCATCACAGGGCTGACACATAAACACAGACAACCATTCACACCTACGGTCAATTTAGAGTCACCAGTTAACCTAACCTGCATGTCTTTGGACTGTGGGGGAAACCGGAGCGCCCGGAGGAAACCCACGCGGACACGGGGAGAACATGCAAACTCCACACAGAAAGGCCCTCGCCGGCCCCGGGGGCTCGAACCCAGGACCTTCTTGCTGTGAGGCGACAGCGCTAACCACTACACCACCGTGCCACCCACACATTTTTCTCTAATGTTTAATTTTGTGCTGGAAAATGAACGAACGTTTGGAACTCTAAAATGTTTTTGTACTGACTCAATAATGTTGAAGTCATAAAATAAAAATCTATAACAATGTTTGTATGGAGAAAAATAGGGTGGCCTAAGACATTTGCACAGTATTAGTATTAGTTGTAGTATTACTATGTAAATTTAATTTAATTTAAATTAGCACTAATACAGCATTAAAAGATGTTCTGGGTAAATGAAACACTTTCTCCTCTCTTTTCTTTTCACCTTCCAGCTTCCGAAGTTTCCATGCTTAACTGCCTGAGTTTCTGTCATTCATCCTGTTTAGAGTAACAAGATGTAAATTCTTCAGGCGTAATAGCAGCTCTACCAGGTAGAAAACTACAGGTCTTACCTGATGGACAAACTGAAAGGAGAAGTCTGACTAAAAAAAAAAAAAACAACTTTTTGTTTATAAATGCCTTGAGACCTCAAGAATGGCATGTGAATAGTTTTAAGCATTAACAATAAATCTAATATAGTAATTTTTACGATTAAAGTGATTTCATATAGGTAGCGGTCTGAGTGAATGACCTTGACGTCTGTGACGTCACCGCAGGAAGTCTATCAGTCTCATCGCCATTTCCGCTATACTAAAACACAGAGCTGACTGCAACTCTGATCCTCCATTTTGAGCTAATTTATCGCCATGCCACGTAGATGTGTTGCTGGCCAGTGCAGCAACACGACAGAAGGTGGATTTACATTGCATCCATGGCCCAAGAATGTTCAAACTGCAAAGATTTGGACACGTTTTGCGAGAAGTTCACAGGCACATTGGGCTCCTACGAAGTGGTCTCTCCTCTGCTTTGCACATGTTACTGAAGACTCGTATGAGACCTCTGATCTGTTGAGGAGCATTGGCTATAAGCCCGTATTGAAAAAGGGTGCAGTACCAACAATTAAAGAAAACTACAAGAAAAGGAAAGTAAGTTCAGTTGCACCAGTTCTCCCAGAGTGTCAGCTGAGGGTTGTTGCTAAAACCCGGGATGGACTGGGACGTGACATATTATCGCTCAGGCAGTGACCTCTCTGCGGTTGTTGCTAAAACCAGTGACGTCCCGTCCCATCCCGTCCTGGGTTTTAGTAATTGCCTGAGCCAAGCAGTAATGGTGGATTACTCAGTATGGAGAAAATGGAGAATGAGTGGAGCAGCCATCTGATTTCTCTGCTGGATATGCTTGCCTCAGCAGCAATATCTCGCCCTTACGTGGAAGAAGCAAATGAATGGAGAACTGAACAAACAACTGAAAGTCAGATTGTTTTGAAACAATTGGCCACAAGATCAGCCTTCAAGAAGCGAGAACACAGACAGGTAAGATCCGACTCTCATTTGGTTACAGAACAACAGCAAAAACACTCGTTGTTTACCTGCATTTAGATTAATACATGAATTGTGTATTTAAGTTACTGGTATAAGATTATTTAATCTCATCTCATCTCATTATCTCTAGATGCTTTATCCTGTTCTACAGGGTCACAGGCAAGCTGGAGCCTATCCCAGCTGACTACGGGCGAAAGGCAGGGTACACTAGGGTGCATCAGTTGCCCCCTAAAAATGAAAAGTTCCTCCGATCATGATGCATTTTTGTTTTTATGTTCCTTTTGGTAAGAAAACACACTGGGTGAAATATTTTGACAAAATTCAAAAGTTTAATGGTGGCACCAGGAGCTCAAAGTTATGGAAAAAGCTGCTATTTTATGACTTTTATGACAAAATTTCGATCACTTTTCATGAAACATTATGGCACCTTATAGAGTATACCAAATATCTTAGATACACATTTTAAGTACATATTGTAAATATATTATCAAGCACAGTTTGAGTTTTAGCTGTTCATTGAATCAGTGTTCAACTACTTTTAAACAATACAAATGTATTATGAATCACATTAATGCTTCTCAATCCCTTGCAAAGGTTCTTAACATGATCTCTGGCTCACAAGAAATCAATAAATGGAGTCCAACATTGTGATTCAAATCTTACGCGAAAACATAAAATAAGCGTTTTTTGGCAAAAAATGAACCTCATGGTGCCACCATTAGACTTTTGAATATGGTCAAAAAATTTTACAGGATGGCTTTATTGGTGAAAAGGAACACCCAAACAAAAATGCATCAGATTTTATGAAAGTGAGAGCAACTGATGCTCCCTAGGGTACACCCTGGACAAGTCGCCAGGTCTTCACAGGGCAAGAATATTTAATTTGCTTCAGAATGTGATTGTCTCAGTTCATCTGATTATTTAATTAGCCTTTTACATTTTATCAGTGAAAATGCATGCATGTACAGTACATGTATGTTGCATAAGTTATAACACCCATCCTGTTTTAATGAGAATCAACCCACAATCAATGAAGTCAAATCAGTCTTAGTTGAGCAAGTCGGGAACGGTATTTCTTACTTTCACCATAAATTTTTATTTATATGACTTTGGTCTATAGCTGTCAAAGGCCTCGGTCTTAAAACCGGTTACCGCTGTGACGTCACGCACTCAGGGCTGGCTGGCTCAGCGGGGCAGCTCGAATGCCAACTTTGCAGTCAATTTTAACTCTCAAAAATACATATTTTTTATTCCCATTTATGCAGCATACAAGAGTCAAGGATGGAGATACTATCCACTCAAATTTATTTAAAAATAAAGGTTCTGCGTATATCCTTTAAATAGTGCCTCAGTCTATCTTTTTTTGAGCAGCCAGGGGAGTATAAAGAGGTGCCGCCACAAACACTGGTTAGTTATGGAATCAATTTTGTGCCAAAATGTTCATACAATACTTTTGAAATATCAAACAAAAACGACAAATCAAAATACAAAAAAAGAAGAAAAAAAGTCAATTTTTTTAGACTGTCAAACAAATTATTCATGTACAGTAATTGTGCAAAATATCAGTCTATTACTCTTCAGAAACCTTTTATTTTTGTTCCGCGTCTTTCTCAGTTTTGCTTGACGTAATTTATTTTGGTTGCAATTCCAGCTTTCTCGTTTGCGCTCCCTGACTTTTTGCTTGCAGTTTTGGCACAAACTTCACGTGTAGGTGGGCTGTCCAGGAATGCATTCCCATTGGCTAACTTGTGTTTGACTGACAGCTACGCTCAGCCATTCCCCGGAGGCTGTTGCAGCCATTTCCTACTCAGATTCTGGCGGACTGTTTGACGAGTGGCCGATCCACTGACGGTAAACAAGGATCGAGTGGACTTCAGTGGTGACTATGATATTGAATTAATTCAACAAAGTTTAAGTACGGGACAAATGTGTTGTATGTGTTGCAGTAGTACAAAATCCGAGTAGGAAATGGCCACAACAGCCTCCGGGGGAATCGCTGAGCGTATCTGTCAGTCAAACACAAGTTAGCCAATGGGAATGCATTCCTGGACAGCCCACCCACATGTGAAGTTTGTGCCAAAACTGCAAGCAAAAAGTCAGGGAGCGCAAACGAGAAAGCTGGAATCGCAACCAAAATAAATTACGTCAAGCAAAACTGAGAAAGACGCAGAACAAAAAAAAGGTTTCTGAAGAGTAATAGACTGATATTTTGCACGATTACACAAATAATTTGTTTGCCAGTCTTAAAAAATGACTTTTTTTCTTTTTTTGTATTTTGATTTGTCGTTTTTGTTTGACATTTCAAAAGTATTGTATGAACATTTTGGCACAAAATTGATTCCATAGTTAGTTGGGTTTCCTCAGAGCATGTGGACTCATACCTCCTTCCTCTCCCTGTCCAGGTCATCTTGCAAGCGATGAGGAAGACTCCAGAGAAATCAGTTATCTCTTCAACAGCCACCTTCACTCCCACCTGCTGCTGTAGAATGATGACAACAGAGCCCCACGCAGCCAGAATCCACCTGTGACCCAGCACTAGGCCGGCTTTAGCCTCCCACCTCCTGCACCTGCTTCACTCTTCTTACTCCCACATGGTCTCCCTCTCCCTCCCTTCCCCTTCCCTTTAACTAAATAAAAGAGCACCTGTTTTTTCCACGATGCCTTGGGTTGCGTTTCTGTCCTCGCTGTTGTAGCCGCAAGTGCCACACAGTATACATCATGTACTGTATATTTCACAAAAGGTCAAAAATTCTTCTGAGGCTGTTACAGGAAACAGTCATAACCATTCTCACAAGACTAAAATCTCTATTTTGCTCTTTTCCAAACTGAAAAGTGCACTCCATAAAATACTATATACCTAGCAGTCTTTCAAAGCCTTTCAGTCTTTCACATCAGATTATTTGCTCTACCGAGGCCAGATTTACGAAGCAGAGCAAATTATCTGCAGTCTTTAAAACAAAAAGCACAGATAGGAGTGGCCTGTGGTGCAGGTGATCTACTAGCAATGCACAAATTAATGAACAGAGATGCAGTCCGTTAATTTTAACGAGACTGTCAATGACGGTGTAGCTCACTCCGGCCCTGTCTAGTCCAGAAGGAACGATCTAAAGTAGGCCACCTTGCGCAATAAATGCTGCAAGCTATATACAAGCTATATACACCCTAGGAATACCTACCTATTTGTCAGAAAGAATCCAAAATGGCAAGGAATGGACCAAGAAGAAGCTATTTTTGTTGAACTGCTCATTAAGGCTTAATTAGTCGATAACTTCATTAATAATTGTAATTATGCAAATCTGAGTAGAAGTTATATACACCCTAGGTACCCCTACCTTCATGCCAGAAAGAAACAATTTGTGTGGAAACTGCTCCATCCATTATCTGTAGCCGCTTATCCTGTACAAGGTCACAGGCAAGTTGGAGCCTATCCCAGCTGACTATAGGTGAGAGGTAGGGTACACCCTGGACAAGTCACCAGATCATCACAGGACTGACATCGAGACACAAGCAACCATTCACATTCCCACCTATGGTCAATTTAGAGCCACCAATTAGCCTAACCTGCATGTCTTTGGGGGAAACCAGAGCACCCAGAGGAAACCCATGCAGACACAGGGAGAATATGCAAACTCCACACAGAAAGGCCCCCATCAGCCACTGGGCTTGAACCCAGAACCTTCTCACTGTGAGGCAACAGTGCTAACCACTACACCACCGGTACAAGCCGTTAGTAAATTTGGTCCATGATATCTTAAAAAGCCATCAAGGTTATTTTGGATTTTTTGTGTAACCGAATGCAACAGCATCACAAAATGTTATGAAGAAGCTAAAAGTGAAGCCTAGGGCTGAATTCTTTCAAGCCCAGACTGTAGATTTATGCATCCAGTCAGTAACAGTCATGTCAGGTGATTACACAAAGGGACACCTCCCCTGGATTTGACCTCCATTGGGGCTGATACATATATTTCACACACATCTGTATCAGAAGGGATTGAGAAGGTGTGTGAGAAATACGTGGCACGTGTAATGAACGTGAACAGGGTGGATTATTTACTCGATCATTCTTTTTTTTTTCCAAAAAAGTGTTATTAAAAGATGCTAAAAGTAGATGATTAAAGACATAATGTCTAAGCAAAGTACAAATTGCACAAAATTTCAGACCACAAAAGTTGTTGAAAGTTTTTTCATTTGTTTGAATGAAAGTGTTACAGCGTTTCTGTTTATCATGTTCAGAAACGTTTCAGAGGAAACACTGCAGTAGGGAATGACAGACTTGAAACACTTTTAAAAAGTAGAATTCATGAATGCAGCAGCCTTTATGTAAGTGTGTGTGCGAGTATGTGTGCGTCTGCACGCGCATGCATGCAAAAGTCGCAACTAGATGCCCTGCGAACCTTCCTGGCAAGCTTTCTTTAAACCCAAAACAGGAAGCCATGGCCTAATGGTTAGAGAAGCAGCTTTGGGACCAAAAGGTTGCTGGTTTGATTCCCTGGACCAGCTGAAGTGTCCTTGAGCAAGGCACCTAACCTGCAGTTGCTCTGGGTATGTTATACATCACTCTGGATAAGACCATCTGCTAAATGCCTGTCATGTAAAATAATAATTGCACCTCCTAGTTTTATCTGTACTTGTATTGTTTAAAATATATTATCTGTTCTTTCTGAATAATGCATTTTATTCAGTCACATCCTCACTCTAAAGATAAAAACTGATAACAATGGCCATTGTGAAGCTTCTGAACTTTCCTGATCTCTGAAATATGGACGTACGTACAACACTTTTCTTTTTCAGTTATCCGTCACTTATGTTCAGGTTGCAGAGTGTGCATTTCTTCTGCTTGAATAACACTTCCTCTCCAGTTCCACTTGTCTTGTAAATCAAAACTAGGCTGAGGGCCATCAAGGGGAAATTTTCATTCTTTATTTCTTTCCAGTTTGCAATAATACTTGTGTTATGTTCTCACGTCTTCTTCAGAACCATTGGGAATGTAAAAATATGCATTTTTTGTTTTGAATTTGAATAAAATGTTTCTTCTATTTCCATCCTCATTGCGCTGTAAACAGTGTCCCTCTGGGCTTCTGATTCTCTGGTGGCCTTTTAGAAAAATTGTCGCCTCTTTAAATAGGCATACATGCCTCTGCCGAAAAGAGAAAAGCAGACAGGAAAATTTTGATTAAAAAACTCTCAACAACCAAAGATGACTTGATGGAATAATTTAGCATTTTGAACATGAATTTGGTGGTACGTTCCACTTCATTTTCATATTTCTGTGTGTGTGCAGTTTGAAAGTTGTAACTGCTTCACTAAGGTTATTGTAATAAACCCAGCTATTCTCAAATCGAGAGAAGAATTTGCTATCCACAAGCTACAGAGTTGCCTGATTGAATGAAATATAATGTTTGATTTGTATGAATTGAATAAAATAGAAACAACACTTAGGGAAAAATTGGATACATTTTATATACAGTCATATATTTTTCACATGCAATTATGTGAGGGATACTAAGGAGATACTTGGGAACTAATGAGACCAACAGCTGTAGTTTTGAAAATAAAATATTGTCCCATTCTTGCCTGATATAGGATTTCAGCTGCTCTTCATATTATGGTTTCCTTTGTGGTATTTGTTTCATAATGCTCCAAATGTTTTCAGTAGCTGACAGATCTGGACTGCAGCTGGCATCCTTCATAAGGTGGAGCCACTGGAGGGGGGTGTGGTTGGAACAAAGAGTGAAAGAGCATCCAAGCAGGTAGTACCAGAGGGTGAGAACCGCCCATTTGATGTCCAGACACGCCTTCTCAATTATGCTGTACTTACTCTCCCAAACCGACAGCTTGCGGCTGATGTACAACACGGGGCACTCCTTCCCCCTGGATCGACTAGAAAATGTTGTGGGAGTTAAGCGAACAGCCCTCTCCTGGCTCAGCTCTTATTTAACTAATCGTTATCAGTATGTTGATGTAAATGGTGATTTTTCTAGACATACTGAGGTAAAGTTTGGTGTTCCACAAGGTTCTGTCTTAGGTCCACTGCTTTTTTCTTTATATATGTTACCTCTGGGTGATATTATTCGTAAGCATGGTATTAGTTTCCACTGTTATGCTGATGACACACAGTTGTATGTTTCTGCAAAACCAGATGAGAGACACCAGCTTAATAGAATTGAGGAATGTGTAAAGGACATTAGACACTGGATGTTTATTAACTTCCTTCTGCTTAACTCTGACAAGACTGAACTACTTGTACTAGGACCACATGCAGCTAGAAGCAAGTTTTCTGATTACATAGTAACTCTGGATGGCTTTTCTGTTTCTTCACGTGCAGCAGTAAAAGACCTCGGGGTGATTATTGACCCCAGTCTTTCATTTGAAACTCATATCAATAACATTACCCGGATAGCTTTCTTTCATCTCAGACATATTGCTAAGATAAGAAATTTAATGTCACTACACGACGAAGAAAAACTACTTCATGCTTTTGTTACCTCCAGGTTGGATGATTGTAATGCCTTAGGTGGTGTTTACATTAGACCGTATCAGCGGATCATCAGATTAACGTTTTTAAAATGATTCGCGTGCACACAGCAACGCCAATACACGATTCGCGTGCACACAGCAACACCAATACACGGATATGCTAATCACATGACTAATTAGACAGCACGTCACATGATCCCAGTGCATATCGGGCATGCGCAAGTCACTCACCACTTGCAAGTGGAAGGATGGCAAGCGAACACCTTCTCCAGCAGATAAACACACCTGGCTGTGATGTTCATGTTCTCACTGAGTTTAAGCGCCTGAAGGAGGTAAATAAGTTGAAATGTGTAAATAAACCTCAGTGCGGCTCAGCGCTTCCTCCTGCGCTCCAAATCACTCCGCCCTGAACAGCGAGTGCCCTCTGGAGGGTGTGCACTCCGGCCCTGCGCAGCTCACAGAGCGCGCGAGTGAAGCGCACGAGCAGTGATTCGGGACTGAGCCGCTGTGTGTGTGATCCCAACGCCAGCGAATCAGGAAGGTGGATGTCACAGTGACGTTGTCCAATGACGACGTCAGCTAGAGCTCAGCACAGCGTTTCCTCGTTCCTCAATGTTTACACAGCACCGGATCAGATACGAACTGGGTTGAATACGTGGGCCCTGGCGGATTCAAGTTGTTCCGCCTGTGGAGTCATTTCCCAGCGTTTTAATGTGCACGGACAGTGCATCCGTGACGAAAACGAGACAGATACGGTCTAATGTAAACACCACCTTACTGTCTGGATGTTCCAACAAGTGCATAAACAAGCTCCAGTTAGCTCAAAATGCAGCAGCAGGAGTCCTTACTAGAACTAGAAAATATGACCACATCACCCCTGTCTTATCCACACTGCACTGGCTCCCAATCAAATTTCGTATTGTTTATAAAATACTACGATTGACCTTTAAAGCACTGAATGGTCTCTTGCCACAGTACCTGAGGGAACTTCTGGTCCTTTATGACCCACCATGCCTACTTAAATCAAAAGGTCCAGGCTATCTGTTGGTACATCGTATAGTGAAGGCTACGACAGGGGGCAGAGCCTTTTCTTACAAAGCCCCACAGTTATGGAACAACAGCCTTCCAAGTAGTGTTCGAGAATCAGACACAGTCTCAGCATTTAAGTCTAGGCTGAAAACATAACTGTTTAGTCAAGCCTTTTGTTAATAGTGTTTATGAGGTAAAGGAGTAGATCTGGAGGGTCCTCAGACAAAGAGTGTTTTGGTAAACTGGGAAGTATGGATGCTGTTAGTCCTCCACTCGCTTGCTCATTTGAGTTTGTTGATGGTGTAGTGGCTACTGCTTTATGTCCTGGGGTGCCCTCATGCCTGTGTTACCTTCTGGCTCCCCCCTTTTAGTTATGCTATCATAGTTAGTTTTGCCGGAGTCCCTGCTTGCACTCAGCGCAAAATGTATACTGTTCCTTCTTATCAGGTGACATTGGGCATCCCTAACAACCTGTGTTTTCTCTCTCTTTCTCTCCCTCTTCCCTCTTGTGCTCCTCGGACCTGCCTGATCCATCCTGATGCCCTACGTCTGGTTGGAGTCTCATTACATCGCTCCTGTGGAGGACAGCCCCATATGGACAGTTGAAAGTCACACTTGGAAGATGCTCTGGATACTTACAGTAATGCTTTTATGGCTGAGAACTACAGTTGACTTGCTAACTTTAGGACTACAGTTGTCATGAACAGTTTTGCACTCAAGTTTCCATCAGTGAAGAGTTATAACATCAACGAAACTGACTTCATGTTAAAACTGTTAAAAATGTTATAATCGCATTGTCTGTTATCACCCAAATGAGGAAGGGTTCCCTTTTGAGTCTGGTTCCTCTCGAGGTTTCTTCCTCATGTCATCTGAGAGAGTTTTTCCTTGCCATCGTCACCACAGGCTTGCTCAGTGGGGATAAATTAGAGATAAAATTAGCTCATGTTTAAAGTCATTCAAATTCTGTAAAGCTGCTTTGCAACAGTGTCTGTTGTTAAAAGCGCTATAAAAATAAACTTGAAAACTTGACTTGACTTCCCCTCCACAACCTGGGACAAAACAGCCCCTAGCCCTCTGTCCAATGCATCAGTTGAAAAGTCAGTTGAATGCAACAGCAGGCCCCCACACAAAACCACTTTTACCTACCAGAAAGTCCATTCATATGGCTCCATTGACAAGACCACATCTGGTGCCCCCTGTTTAGTGAGGTCAGTCAGGAGGCTGGTGATGTCTGAAAAATTAGGTACAAACCTTCTATAATAGCTAGCCATCCCCAGGAATTGCCTCACCCCATTTTTGGTCTTGGGTCTTAAGTGGGCCTCAATGTCTTATCAATTTGGGTAAGCACCTGCCCATGACCCAAGTGGAAGCACAGGTACCATACTTCCACCCACCACACTTCTTTGGGTTTGCTCTGAGTCCCACTCATCTGAAGGATCTGAGGACAGCCCTCAGATGTTGTAAATGTCAGTACCAATCAGTCATGGCATATGCACTGTGTGGGCGGAGGATTCTGTCCATGAGATTTTGAAATGTCGCTAGAGCTCTAACGAACCCAAATGGAATAGTGACAAACAGGTGTAAACCAAATGGAGTGGAAAAGGCTGTTTTTTTTCTCAAGACATTGGAGTCAAGGGTGGTGGGCTGCTGCTGGGCTGTGAGGTTGGCTTCCCTCGACAGGAGCAGTAGCAGCTTCATCTCACCCATTGATCTTCCAACCACCCCCACGCCTCTGCGGTCCACTTGAACAGATCCACAAAGGCTTCCAGATCCTGTGGCCCCATTTTGATGATGGTGACATGGAGGAAGCCTGCAGCCACCCCGGGTGCTGCGTCTGGGGTACCCAATGCCTCAAGCAAGGCCTGAAGCATCTGTCGATCCTCTTGCTGGGCCTGGAGGAGGGCCTGGATGCACTGCTCCTGATCTACAGGCAAGGAGATGAGCACTTGGTGCTGGCTCTGGTGGGCATTGGTGAGGGCTTGGATGACTTTGGTAATGGGCGATGATCAAGGGCGGCTGGTGCATAAGGGCGATTGGGCGACGCACTGCCAAAACAAAAAAAACCAAACATTTTTTTTTCTTTTTTTTAAAACAAACTTTCACCAGCGCTGCTCGAGGCCATTTTAATCTGTCTCTGGGTATCATTGTCCAATCAGGGTGGTCTTGCTTCTAGAGTACCACCCCTTTTGGGGCGATTTCAGTCACGCTGAAAATCGCCCAAGAGTTCACTGATAGAGTCCCATGTTAATATATTTTTTTTTCTCCTGACTGACACTTCAATGCAATCTCTATGGGTTCCGGGGGGGCTTGCCCTAACGTGGTTACGTCATTGAGAAGCGCGACAAAGTTGCATTCGATCCGCTCAGTTTCTGAGGTGAGATGGATGCGGACATAGACATATAAACATAGATGCCGCATTCTGCGTAGAATCATACGTCATCCTCGCCGCCATATTGGATGTGGCAAAGTGGAGATTCTTCAACCGTCTCTGGTATAGCGTCTAGACAGTAGCCGAGAATAAAGATGCCTCATTCATGTGCTGCGTTTAACTGTACCAACAGGTTTACCGTCCAAATGAGATCACATGGGATTACCTTTCACAGGTGAGACTGGAAAAATACTTTTCATTGTATTTGGTCATTATAACATAATTTTACGAACAGATTTTTCTGACTTTGTGGCTAATATGAAGGATTTTGATAGAAGAGGTCAGACAGTCAGGATCAGAGAGGGAGCTGTTACTTCAGTCTTCAGTTTCCCAGCTCATCTCCACCGGGTAGGTGTATAGTTATAAGCAGTGAGAATTAGATAATACAGTGCCACACTATGATGAACGTTTTTGAATGTATGATGAATGTTTTTAACCTTTCTGAATGTGAAGGAATCAGTGATGTATTTTGTTTTGGTATGATGTTAGAACCTGGCCGAACTCAGTTTGGCGCTCATTCAGCTCACTTTATTCAACGAGAGTAGGTCTGTGTGGTGACTCAATAAATAAAACAGTAAATTTTTATTTTCATTCACTATTTCCAGTTTTTCCACTATTTCCATCATTTATCATATTCAGTCTTGTAGGTTGGTTATTGTGGCCTCAGGTTTTGGTAGCTTGCTACGGTATGCTGACTGATTAGCTTACTTGAGCTATCTATCGTGTATCTGTCGCTAGTTTGCAGTGTACAGGGTATTTCGCACACTATTTATAACCATCACATTAAAAGTTATATGTGTTGTTTTGATGCCTGTTTGTTTCCCAAATATATACGTGTGTGTCTTAATGGGTGAATAAAAGGCATCGAGTTAAATATTATTGTAGAAAGGGGCTTTATGAAGTTCAGTCCATTTACTTGCATTGGTTTACGGGGAAGATTTGCCACATCCAATATGGCGGGCACTCTGATGTATCCCAGCAACGGGGCCACCAGCTCAATGCGGCATCTATGTTTATATGTCTATGGGGGGAATCATATACTCGAGGTTTTACTTCAACATGGTCCCAGCGCAAATCCTGGCGAGCTGGCTGCAAGGACGCCTCAGCGGTTTTCTGCTCCCCCTGCTTACTTTTCCACCCTGGAGGTGGCTCCACGGATAACACTGCTTGGACGGTCACTGGAGTTTCGGACATGCATCATTTGTCGGAGAAAATAAAAAAACATGAGTCATCAAAGATTCACATGGGCAGCTGCCTGAAATTTTCAGATTTTGGGAGCGTGAACATAGCTACACAACCAGATGAGGGCTACAGGCTAGCAGTTCACCGCCACAACGATGAGGTGAGCAAGAACAGGCACATATTAAACCGGCTCATCCAATGCGTGAAATTTTGTGGAGTGTTCGAGTTAGCTCTACGAGGCAATGACGAAACTGAGGGCTCCAGTCACCGTGGTGTTTTTCTGGGTTTGGTTGACTATTGACTTGCTACCTAGGTCAATTTACTTCAGTCCTGTGGACATTTATGGTCCGTGTAGACATAACGGGGGAAAATTGCCCCCCCCTGAAAAAAAATTCAGGAGCCACCACTGGCGATGATGCCATTACAATGTTGCCCTTCAATCTCCTGGGTTTTGGCACTAGTGTAGCAGAGTGGGGTTCAGGAGACTGAAGAGATAGGGACAAGGCGGGCTGTGTCACTTGTGTTTATTTGCAGATAGTTTACCTCTGCTCTTTTCAGACACTTTATTTAGACAGCAGTTTCACTCTCAGATGCACTCAGCAACTTAAATACACACACCGTGGTTTGTAGACACACATAGACACAGCTCTGTGCTGGATCACGATTTTCCTCTCAGCACTCTCCCTGTCATATACCTTCTCCCCTTCACTACAACACAGAGCACACTCATTAATTAAATCCATTGCAGGTATGACCCTCTGCTACATACGTCCCCCAGCTTTTCTCTCCATCCACAGACCGACACTCCATCCTGCCTCCACCTCCACAACAGATTCAGTCAGGTTCAAGAATGTCCACCATATGGTCCACAAATTTACATTAGTATCCTTTTCAGGAGTTATTCTTCACATAAACAGGTTCAAGAATATTCAGCAACAGTGCTTCATTTCCTTTCTGTTATTGTGTGGCTGACTAACTGGCAGAATCTGTTTCTCTGTGTGCCTTATTGCTGCCTTTCTATAAGTTATGGAGAGTGGAACGAGAAGGTGAAACAAAAAATAGCCCCGTCCTAAACAACGATTTGAAAAAATGAAGTTAATAAAATCACTACTTAAAGACAGTATCTGTTATCAGTTTTTTTTAAATATGAGGATCGATTCTCAAAACTGAACAATCAGGATTGAAAGTATTGATTTCTTGGTCTTGATCTGCCCATCCACAGCAGGAAGACAATGTTGAGGGATAATATTTCTGATAAGATTAGGGAATCAGGAGGGTGAAGGATTTGCTGCTGTGAAGTCCTGGGTATGAAGTTAAGTGCTGATTGACTTCTTGCTCTTGGAGTGTACGTACACAACAGAGTGTGGCACAGTGCACCTGCCAAGAAAAGAGGTTAATTTTTGTTACTTGGCTAGTCGGCACCAATGTTGTAGTTGAGTCACTAAACCTCGAGTTCGAATCCAGTCTTGAGTCCCCAGTGTTCAAGTTAGAGTCAAGTCCAAGTCATTAAAGAAAATTTCGAGTTGCATCCACTATTGATCCGAGTCGAGTCCGAGAACAAGGCTCCAACCGCACCATTTGACAGTGGCTGTTGCTGCCTTTATGTGAAACTGCACTGAAAAAAGTAACCTATAGAATTTACCCAATAAATCTGAGGTAACAATTTGCATTGACTTGTTTGGGGTAGATTTAATTCCATATATTGAGTATAAAATAACTGAAATAAAAAGCTATGAAATACTTAAATAAATTGGGTAAAATTTACCTCACATTTATGTATCTATTCAACAGCTACTTTCTCATTGAAATTGGGTAAAATTATCTGTTTGCTAGTAGGTAATACCTGATAATTACTAATCAAAGGTAATTAATATCACTTAGTAACCATTACTTATTCGGAGAAGGTACTGTAAGATGTACCCCCCCAAAAAAGACTTTCAGATGGTTCATCATCTCAATGTTTTTAATCCATAAAATCATTAAAAAAAAAAACACAGAATAAAGTGCAGTACAACAGCTTCACACAACATTTCAAGTAATGAACCTGTTTCATAACTCACTAACTAACAGCTTCAAATGTTGTTTCTGGACTGACCAAATCTGCAGTCCAGGTGCATTTATACAACAAATAACTGAACCGCCTTGTTTATATGCAGCAATGATGCACCAAATGATCAAAAAACACAAAATAAAGTGCAGTACAACAGCTTCACACAACATTTCAAGTAATGAACCTGTTTTATAACTCACTAACTAACAGCCGGAGAGAGGAAGATGGCAGTCCGAGAGTTTCCTGTCCCGCTCACTCAAACGCGTGGTCTGACACATGCGCAATTTGGAGCACAGGACTCACGGCTTTGGGGTATATTTTACCGTATTTTTCCATGTAACGGTTGTTACTGTTAACGACTAGGTAGCATAGGTATAATTTACCCATTACTTTATAATTCCTTGGCTGACTGCAATAATCGAGTAAATTTTATCTGGTTTGCATATATTATATTTACCACTCTCCAAAATCACTTTTTACAGTGTGTCTCTGCTACTGTGTTGGACTAACATTACTGCTTGACTGCCCCATTTTAGTTAATAGGCTACAGATAAAAAGCTTGTTCATCGCTCAGCAAGCCCCGCGATCAACAGGGCAAATAACATGAGAGAGGGTTATCACTAGCTAGTTCACTGGTCAGCAAGCAAGCCCTGCTATCAATAGAGCAATGAACATAGCGTGTCACTTCCTTCTCTGGTTGTGGTCTTGCCAAATGAAGATTGAAGTTTGAGGTTGTCCCTGTCGTCTCCTTGATAGTTCTTCTAGAACGCAAATAGAAAGTTTGGATTGAAAACAGACAGGGGAAGGGCTAAAAAAGAAAATGAGAAAGAGAAAGGAGAGAGAACACACAGAAAGTACAGTGCAGAGCGAGAGAGAGAGAAGCCTTTGGTCAGATGGTCAAATACAGCCTCTTTGATGAAACATGAGTGTAACACACACACACACACACACCCTCTGCAGTTGTCTACCTTAAAGCCCTATACATACAGTAGGAAATCGGCTCTGTGTGGGCAGAGTATTGATTGGGCAAATGCACATTCTGTGTTCTCCTCTAGACACTATAGCTAGTTTGACCTTTCCCTAAGACCCAGACCACTAAATAATGTGTCCCCCCATTCTTCTCTTTCCTTTGTGTACTTTTCACTTCTCTAATTCTATTAGACTCACTTGCAGTGTCAAAGGGACATGAGGACAAGTTGTTTCAGCTCCTGGAAAATGCTTAGCTCCAACATGGAAGCTCCAGTATTTGCTTCCTTGACCCTGTTTGAATAAATTCAATACTGTTCATGGTTTTGCTGTAGATCGTCTCATCATCTCTTTCACTTACACTTAGAGATGTCATGGAAGATATCATGAGCTCCCATGGCAGTTTGCCATTTTGCCATTGTCTGTAATTGCTATGATTGCTGTAATTGCAAAGCACGAACTCATCCGTCCCTATAGACTTCCCATGGTTGCAAACAGAAAGTTGCGGTTTTACTTCTGACAGTTACAAAGCACTGAAACTGGAGACTCCTTCCAAAAATGTTAAATAAAAGTCTGAAGCAGGTGATGTCACCAGGTGATTGTAATCATGATTTGGTACAAAATCAGTATCCAAGAAAGACCTAGCCTCAGGGGAGCAAAGATGGGCTGAGGATCTTTAGTTTATCAAAAATTGTGTGAGAAAATAATTGAAGTGTTTAAAAACAATGTTCCTCAAAGAAAGATAAGAAGGGATTTGGATATTTCACTCTCTATGGTGCATGATATCAGTAAATAATTCAAGGAATCTGGAGGAATTTGAGGGCATAAAGGGCAAGGGCTCAAGCCTAAGCCGAACACCTGTGATCTCCAATCCCTCAGACGGTAGTGCATCAAGAACCATCGTTCATCTATAGCTGATAGAACCACATGGGTTCAGGATTACTTTGGCAAACATTTATCAAGCTACAATGCAGAGTTATATCCACAAATACCAGTTAAAACTTTACTGTGCAAAAAAGGAAATCTTATGTTAACTGTGTCCAGAAGCGCTGTTGACTTCTCTGGGCTTGGAGGCATCTGGGATGGACCATTACACAGTGGAAACGTGTATTGTGGTCAGATGAATCAGTATTCCAGGTCTTTTTTGTACAACCCCGATTCCAAAAAAGTTGGGACAAAGTACAAATTGTAAATAAAAATGGAATGCAATAATTTACAAATCTCAAAAACTGATATTGTATTCACAATAGAACATAGACAACATATCAAATGTCGAAAGTGAGACATTTTGAAATTTCATGCCAAATATTGGCTCATTTGAAATTTCATGACAGTAACACATCTCAAAAAAGTTGGGACAGGGGCAATAAGAGGCTGGAAAAGTTAAAGGTACAAAAAAGGAACAGCTGGAGGACCAAATTGCAACTCATTAGATCAATTGGCAATAGGTCATTAACATGACTGGGCATAAAAAGAGCATCTTGGAGTGGCAGCGGCTCTCAGAAGTAAAGATGGGAAGAGGATCACCAATCCCCCTAATTCTGCGCCGACAAATAGTGGAGCAATATCAGAAAGGAGTTCGACAGTGTAAAATTGCAAAGAGTTTGAACATATCATCATCTACAGTGCATAATATCATCAAAAGATTCAGAGAATCTGGAAGAATCTCTGTGCGTAAGGGTCAAGGTCAGAAAACCATACTGGGTGCCCGTGATCTTCGGGCCCTTAGATGGCACTGCATCACACACAGGCATGCTTCTGTATTGGAAATCACAAAATGGGCTCAGGAATATTTCCAGAGAACATTATCTGTGAACACAATTCACCGTGCCATCCGCCGTCGCCAGCTAAAACTCTATAGTTCAAAGAAGAAGCCGTATCTAAACGTGATCCAGAAGCGCAGACGTCTTCTCTGGGCCAAGGCTCATTTAAAATGGACTGTGGTAAAGTGGAAAACTGTTCTGTGGTCAGACGAATCAAAATTGAAAGTTCTTTATGGAAATCAGGGATGCCGTGTCATTCGGACTAAAGAGAAGAAGGACGACCCAAGTTGTTATCAGCACTCAGTTCAGAAGCCTTCTCTGATGGTATGGGGTTGCATTAGTGCGTGTGGCATGGGCAGCTTACACATCTGGAAAGATACCATCAATGCTGAAAGGTACAGTGGTGCTTGAAAGTTTGTGAACCCTTTAGAATTTTCTATATTTCTGCATAAATATACCTAAAACATCATCAGATTTTCACACAAGTCCTAAAAGTAGATAAAGAGAACCCAGTTAAACAAATGAGACAAAAATATTATACTTGGTCATTTATTTATTGAGGAAAATGATCCAATATTACATATCTGTGAGTGGCAAAAATATGTGAACCTCTAGGATTAGCAGTTAATTTGAAGGTGAAATTAGAGTCAGGTGTTTTTAATCAGTGGGATGACAATCAGGTGTGAGTGGGCACCCTGTTTTATTTAAAGAACAGGGATCTATCAAAGTCTGATCTTCACAACATATGTCTGTGGAAGTGTATCATGGCATGAACAAAGGAGATTTCTGAGGACCTCAAAAAAAGCGTTGTTGATGCTCATCAGGCTGGAAAAGGTTACAAAACCATCTCTAAAGAGCTTGGACTCCACCAATCCACAGTCAGACAGATTGTGTACAAATGGAGGAAATTCAAGATCATCGTTACCCTCCCCAGGAGTGGTCGACCAACAAAGATCACTCCAAGAGCAAGGCACATAATAGTCAGCGAGGTCACAAAGGACCCCAGGGTAACTTCTAAGCAACTGAAGGCCTCTCTCACATTTGCTAATGTTAATGTTCATGAGTCCACCATCAGAAGAACACTGAACAATAATGGTCTGCATGGCAGGGTTGCAAGGAGAAAGCCACTGCTCTCCAAAAAGAACATTACTGCTCGTCTGCAGTTTGCTAAAGATCATGTGGACAAGCCAGAAGGCTACTGGAAAAATATTTTGTGGACAGATGAGACCAAAATAGGACTTTTTGGTTTAAATGTGAAGCGTTATGTTTGGAGAAAGGAAAACACTGCATTCCAGCATAAGAACCTTATCCCATCTGTGAAACATGGTGGTGGTAGTATCATGATTTGGGCCTGTTTTGCTGCATCTGGGCCAGGACGGCTTGCCATCATTGATGGAACAATGAATTCTGAATTATACCAGCGAACTCTAAAGGAAAATGTCAGGACATCTGTCCATGAACTGAATCTCAAGAGAAGGTGGGTCATGCAGCAAGACAACGACCCTAAGCATACAAGTTGTTCTACCAAAGAATGGTTAAAGAAGAATAAAGTTAATGTTTTGGAATGGCCAATTCAAAGTCCTGACCTTAATCCAATCGAAATGTTATGGAAGGACCTGAAGTGAGCAGTTCATGTGAGGAAACCCACCAACATTCCAGAGTTGAAGCTGTTCTGTATGGAGGAACGGGCTAAAATTCCTCCAAGCCGGTGTGCAGGACTGATCAACAGTTACCGGAAACGTTTAGTTGCAGTTACTGCTGCACAAGGGGGTCACACCAGATATTGAAAGCAAAGGTTCACATACTTTTGCCACTCACAGATATGCAATATTGGATCATTTTCCTCAATAAATAAATGACCAAGTATAATATGTTTTGTCTCATTTGTTTAACTGGGTTCTCTTTATCTACTTTTAGGACTTGTGTGAAAATCTGGCGGTGTTTTAGGTCATATTTATGCAGAAGTATAGAAAATTCTAAAGGGTTCACAAACTTTCAAGCACCACTGTATATCCAGGTTCTAGAGCAACATATGCTCCCATCCAGACGAAGTCTCTTTCAGGGAAGACCTTGCATTTTCCAACATGACAATGTCAAACCACATACTGCATCAATTACAGCATCATGACTGCGTAGAAGAAGGGTCCGGGTACTGAACTGGCCAGCCTGCAGTCCAGATCTTTCACCCATAGAAAACATTTGGCGCATCATAAAATGGAAGGTACGACAAAAAAGACCAAAGACAGTTGAGCAACTAGAATCCTACATTAGACAAGAATGGGTTAACATTCCTATCCCTAAACTTGAGCAACTTGTCTCCTCAGTCCCCAGACGTTTACAGACTGTTGTAAAGAGAAAAGGGGATGTCTCACAGTGGTAAACATGGCCTTGTCCCAACTTTTTTGAGATGTGTTGTTGTCATGAAATTTAAAATCACCTAATTTTTCTCTTTAAATGATACATTTTCTCAGTTTAAACATTTGATATGTCGTCTATGTTCTATTCTGAATATGGAATTTTGAAACTTCCCCATCATTGCATTCCGTTTTTATTTACAATTTGTACTTTGTCCCAACTTTTTTGGAATCGGGGTTGTAAGAAATGGATGCCGTGTACGCCAGACCAAAGAGAAAAAGGACCATCCAGACTGTTACCAGGAACAAGTCCAAAAGCCAGGGTGTGTCATAGTATGAGGTTGTGTCAGTGCCCTTGACAAAGGTACCTTACACTTCTGTGATGAAGAATTAATGCTTAAAAGTACATTGAGATTTTGGAGCAACATATGCTGCCTTCAAGATGGCATCATTTCCGGGGAGATTTAAACAAGACAATGAAAAACCACATTCTGCACACATTACAAAGGCATGGCTGTGGAAGAAGAGGGTGTCTGTCCCCTCTGTTCCCAATAGAGAATGTGTGGAGAATTCTGAAATTAAAAATATGACAACAACGACCCCGTACTGTTGCACACCTTAAGACCTGTTTGAAGATAGAATGAGACAAAAAATAACAACTGAAACGTTTCATCACTTAGTGTTTTCTGTCCCTAAACATTTTTAAGCGTTGTGAGAAGGAATGGCAGCATTATAAATTGGTAACTGCTTTACTGTCCCACCTTTTTTGAAATGTGTTTATTTTGAAAAAAACAATAAAATTAATGAACTAAAATGTCAAATAATGTGCTACTGAGTGCAATGCAAGCCAAATATTATTTACAAAGCATTGTTTTCAGTTTTAATTTCAATTTCAGCATATCGTCCCAAACTTTTTTTGATTTGGGGTTGTAAATGAAGCTGTCTGTTGGTACAATCTGTATATATGCTGGCGCCAGAGTACCTGACAAGCATGTTATTGCCACATTTCATCCACAAGGAAGTGGAGTCAAGACCTCGGTCCTTTCTAAAATGGGTCTCGCATTCTTGATGGAATAGTCCATTGATTCACCGCCTGTGGTAACTCGGAAAGAAATGAGCCTGGGGCCATGAACTCTCTCCCATATGTCCTTCTTCTCTCTTCGCCAAGTTTTCTCATCTGTTTTTTCCATGCCTTCTATCCCTTTTAAGAAAAGAGCCATGCCCCTAATGTCCCTTCTGAAGTATGAGGAGGGGCAGAGGTCAATGTTCACTCATGGACCTCATTCCAGTCCTATCTGAAGTCCATCATGAAGTCCAAACACAAAATCCAACATGTGCTCCCTTTGTCTCCTATGCCCTTCATCCCACATTTCACACTCAACAATAATATTTCTGGATTTACAAAGCCACATCCACACAACACAGATTTTCATTTAAAAGTATTTGTATGGGGCGGCACGGTGGTGTAGTGGTTAGCGCTGTCACCTCACAGCAAGAAGGTCCGGGTTCGAGCCCCATGGCCAATGAGGGCCTTTCTGTGTGGAGTTTGCATGTTCTCCCCGTGTCCGCGTGGGTTTCCTCCGGGTGCTCTGGTTTCCCCCACGGTCCAAAGACACGCAGGTTAGGTTAACTGGTGACTCTAAATTGACTGTAGGTGTGAATGTGAGTGTGAATGGTTGTCTGTGTCTATATGTCAGCCCTGTGATGACCTGGCGACTTGTCCAGGGTGTACCCCGCCTTTCGCCTGTAGTCAGCTGGGATAGGCGCCAGCTTGCCTGCGACCCTGTAGAGCAGGATAAAGCGGCTAGAGATAATGAGATGAGATGAGTATTTGTATGAGGAGAACAAAGCATACAAGGAATAGCAATATTACAATTGTTTTACGAAGCTCATTTTGCTTACGACCCTGGTCATGCTATTGGTCCCAATTATGTTGCACAAGGAGTAAAATTGACACATCCTTGTATGTACCCAGTACCACGGGCGATTGCTCTAAGACAACGAGGGAGGCTCAGCCTCCTCTAAAAATGATGAACATTGTGTAGGATGAATTGCGCTAGGCTTATGTTATAGCCAACCTTATAACATTGCTATTTCAGATCCAGAATCATAGAAATATATGTGCTCAACCCAACTACAGTGCGAAATCATTCCCTTATAACTTTAATGTGTGCATGAGTTTTTCCCCCTCGTGACAGCGCGATGCAGCCCAGCCTCAGTGGACTTCAATGGCATTTGGGAGCTATGCGCTTTCAATATCAAAATGCAAGACGATTATTGGACAAATACTGCGAAAACGCCCGCCCACGGAGTCTCACGGACTCCCAGCCTCAGTGGACTTCAATGGCATTCAGGAGCTCTGCACTTTTCAATCTCAAAATGCAAGACGGTTATTGGACAAATACTGCGAAAATGCCCGCCTACGGACTCCGAGGCTCACAGTGGGAGGGACATGGCAGTTTCCACGAGGAGACTGGTGATTGGTGAAAGCGGCTGGATATTTTCTTTGATTGACAGCTCGTTTCAACTATAGACAGGCAGCGGTGAATTTCAGTTCAGTCCCATGCGGATTCGCAAGTGCTGTGGTGTATTGTAAGAGATCAGCTTACATTTCGATTTCATTCATTACATACGGTTTCTACCAGCTTTTTTAGTTTGTGTATATTTTCATTGTAAATAAAGTGTAAATATAGTGTTATCAAGTTTGCTATCTTAGTTCCAGAAATTTCATTTATTTGAGTGACTGAACATGAACTTGAGGGGGCTAGTCAGCTAGCAAGAAAGCTGCGCACGGATGCCAAGCATTGCTGATTTAATTTTGGTGAAACCATTTGCCAGTCTTCCTTTCGAGGAAAAAATTAAAATTAAAGAGCAGGGTAGACCAACGCCTCAAATTGACTTGGTGAAAAAGGTAGGGAATAATACTCGTTCCTTTCAGCTCTCCTGGTACGAGAAAGTGAATTGGCTAACAGCAAGTGACCCACATCAACAACAGTAAATAGGCTACTTTAGTAATATGTCATGGATGGACCAAAAATATAGAATCTATTTAAAATGTTTATGCTGAGTATATTATATTGGAATATATATTTCTCTGGATATGAATTAAACACAGCTACAATTTGGAAAACATTTTTAAACAAAAACACAGTTGAGAACATTTCACACTACAGACCTGGATTAAAAGTGAAGGGTTATCAAAATTGTCAATAAAACATTTCTCAGTCAAAATAAGTAAAATATAGGGAAAGTGTCATTGAATGAAATGTGTGGCACCCAGCTCTACTGCTGAGGTTCCTGACAAAGAGCTGCTTTCAATAATGATCAATTTTTAAACAACATGCCACAATTTTAAAATATAAAATGTTAAAATATACCCCCCCCCCAACACCACCATCATGTATATTGGACAGTAGGCTAATGGGCCAAAAGAACCTGTTATTTCACAGTTTGTGACGCTGCCAACAATCAGCCAGATCAGAGGCAAGAGTATGGGCAAAATTGATGTTTTTTTTCTTTTAAAATCTGGAAATATCGTAACTGACCAGCCTCCCCTGTTTGAAAGACTACCAGCCGCCACTGCCCAGTACTATACTTTTTGATTTCCTAATACCCTAAAGTTAACAAATCACAGGGAGTGAGAGCTTCATGGGACCTAGTGCACATTATCCAGGCATCTGAATGAAGCAACAGGACACCTCATCATTATCTCTAGCCGCTTTATCCTTCTACAGGGTCGCAGGCAAGCTGGAGCCTATCCCAGCTGACTATGGGCGAAAGGCGGGGTACACCCTGGACAAGTCGCCAGGTCATCACAGGGCTGACACATAGACACAGACAACCATTCACACTCACATTCACACCTACGCTCAATTTAGAGTCACCAGTTAACCTAACCTACATGTCTTTGGACTGTGGGGGAAACCGGAGCACCCGGAGGAAACCCACGCGGACACGGGGAGAACATGCAAACTCCGCACAGAAAGGCCCTCGCCGGCCCCGGGGCTCGAACCCAGGACCTTCTTGCTGTGAGGCAACAGCGCTAACCACTACACCACTGTGCCGACAGGACAGCTCTTCTGCTTCAAATAAGAAGGTAGTGTAAACTCGGCGTTTCTAAATTTCACTTGACCTCAGCTCGTCAGTGATCCAAGCAAGGTAAACACCCTTTCTTTGTGGCAAAACTTGAAATTTTCAGCAAAATCGGAACACCGGTTACAGAGGCAATTGAAATTCCATATGTGACATAAACGTTTATGGAAAATAGTCAAATGAACTTTGGCCAAACGGCACAACTTAAAATTCTCAGTGTTTCAGAAGTCTGTGTATGACACCTATATAATATATTCGACTCCACCTTCTCAGAGAGCATTTTGAATGACTCCAGTTCTTACCTGTTGGGACACAGCAGCGTACTAGAAATAATTTAAAGTTGTTTATGGAAAATGTCACATACGGGCCCATGGGTTTGCATTGCATCTGGTGAGACTGACATTCAACATGCAACTTGAATCTTACAACACATTTAAACTATCAACTGTTAGTAGTCCAACCAACAAGAAATTTAGAGGTGAGGCCAAACAGGCAAAAACTATGAACAATTCCTATCTGGTCCTATTCTTGGGTTTCATGTGACGTCACATCCGCCTCATTAGTTATTCAAAACTTTAGCTGGTGGTCTACCAAAGCTCAGTTGACAAAGTGTTTGTATGGAGAAGGTACATTGCTCGCATGAAAAATACCTTACGCTTGCATTGTTTTAGGTTGTTCAAATTGATCAAACTGTGAAACTGATAAAAGTTTCTTCAGGTTTCCTCGTGAACTAATAAAAAAGGGTGAACGAACACAGGATTTCACAAAAAGACGTTGAGAAAGGTGGCTTTTGAACCTCTCACTGAAATCGAAGGGAGCCAAGTCAAAGCATGCTCGAGTTTCACTTGGTGAAAGTTTTGTATATCCCTCTCAGCTATGTCCTTAGTGCTTTCCAAATACTTTTCTTGCTATGTGTCGTTATTTTATGCCTCTTTTTTTTAGTCACGAAGCGCGAAAGTTCTCAGCTGTTTCTTTGTTTACTCCTCACTCCTTACAAAGTCCATATGCATGAAGGTCGTGACAAAATTCTTACCCAGCCATACAGTTACAATGCGTCATAATCACTTCTCCGTCTTGTTTAACTAAGATCCAGGTCTTTAAAGGGGTTTCTGATGATCTCTGTGAATGATTTACCTGAGAGATAAGAGCCAACACAAGTGAGAATCAAGCCAACTGCTGTTTGTTTACATTTCAACTTGCAGCGCTTCATTGTAAAGACATGAACGAAAAGCTAAAAAAAACATACTTACACGGACAAAAACAATACAGGGTTCATTCGGCAGCGACTTGATACCGAGGTCCTTTACCCAGCCACATACAAAAAAGTTGTAAGCCTCGATACTCTTCCACGCTTTCATCTGTTTTGTGGTGTAGAAGGACGTCTGCAACACCAGATAGTTTGAGATGTCGGGGAACTCGACTGAAGGGTAGTTTTCGAGATCGTATGACAAATCCTTCTTTCCCAGACTGTAGGGGTCAATTCCATTGCACATAGCAATCTTCTGAATATATCTAAAGCGAGCAGTGGCTTCTAGATTATGAGCATACTCTGAAAAGTTATTGCTAGTTGTTTGCACTACAGCAGCCGTTTTGGTTTGCTAGACCACCAGCTGTTTTACCAGAAGTGAAATCGCTAAGAAAAGTCATGTGACTGAAACCCAAGAATATCTGCATGCAACACAGCATACGGCTAAATGGGAGGCTTTGGATAACTGTGGTCACCTGGAAATAGATCAGAAAAAAATCATAATGGTACCCAAGCTAGTCCTATATGTACACTATTAGGACATGTTGTGCTTTTGGTGATAAATATCTAACATGATCTAATAGGAGCTTAGACATGACATTTTTTGGAGTGGGACCAATAGGGTGACCAGGACCTTACATTTCAGGTGTTTATTCCAACCTTGGCTACACAACCCACTCCTACCTTACGCACCACAGCAGATTACACATCAACATCTAACATCGAATGCTCAAGCCATTTCATTTGGCCAACAAAAGGCAGCCTTAAGCAAATGAAGATAATAAACTAACATGAAAGAAATATGAACCTCCAACTACATCTTCCATCTCATCTCATCTCATCTCATTATCTCTAGCCGCTTTATCCTTCTACAGGGTCGCAGGCAAGCTGGAGCCTATCCCAGCTGACTACGGGCGAAAGGCAGGGTACACCCTGGACAAGTCGCCAGGTCATCACAGGGCTGACACATAGACACAGACAACCATTCACACTCACTTTAGAGTCACCAGTTAACCTAACCTGCATGTCTTTGGACTGTGGGGGAAACCGGAGCACCCGGAGGAAACCCACGCGGACACAGGGAGAACATGCAAACTCCACACAGAAAGGCCCTCACCGGCCCTGGGGCTCGAACCCAGGACCTTCTTGCTGTGAGGCAACAGCGCTAACCACTACACCACCGTGCCGCCTACATCTTCCATTTTAACTATAAACAGAAAGGCGTTTATTCCATTCAGCCAGTGAAAGAGAAAAAGCCATCTACCGTAATATCATGTCTAGTGTGTGTGTGTTTAGGATGGCTATCTTATCTTGATATGCTAATCAGGGGAACTAGCAATCTGCAGTTAAATGGTAACATTAACCATATGGGAAAAGTTAATGTTGGTTGATAAACTAGTTGATTGTCTATCACATCAGTTAGCGACTTCTTCTTCTTTTGGCTGCTCCCGATTAGGGGTCGCCACAGCAGATCTTTTGTCTCCATTGCTCCCTGTCTTCCAAATCCTTCTCTACCACACCTGTCACTTTCTTACCACATCCATGTATCTCCTCTTTGGCCTTCCTCATTTTCGTGTTCCTGGCAGCTCCATCCTCAACATTCTCCTTCCCACATGCTCTGCATCTCTTCTCAGGATGTGCCCATACCATCTCAGTCTCATCTCTCTTAGCTTAATTCCCAAGCTCTCCACATGTGCTGTCCCCCTGATGTGCTTGTTCCTTATCCTGTCCAACCTCATCACTCCCATCGCAAACCTTAACATCCTCAACTCCACCACCTCCAACTTTGCCTCCTGTTTCTTCGTTAAGGGTACGATCTCCAATCCATACATCACAGCTGGTCTCACTACTGTCTTATACATCTTACCTTTCACTTTTGCTGGGACTTTCCTATCACAAATGACTCCCGAAATCCTTCTCCAACTGCTCCACCCTGCCTGCACTCTCTTTCTCACCTCACTATCGCAGCCCCCATTTTCCTGCACAGTTGACCCCAGGTACTTGAATTCACCAACTTTCTTTACGTCTACTCCTTGCATCTTCACTACACTCTCATCCCCATTCTCATTGATGCACATGTATTCTGTTTTGCTATTGCTCACCTTCATTCCTCTTCGTTCCAATGCATACCTCCATCTCTCCAAACCCAACTCAACCTCCTTTCTACTTTCACCACATATCACAATATCATCTGCAAACATCATGTTCCATGGAGGCTCTTGCCTCACTTCGTCCGTCAAGCTATCCATCACTATGGCAAACAAGAAAGGACTCAAAGCAGACTGAGTGGCATAAACACAAGAAAAGACATGGCTCAATACCACTGGTAGTCCATGTTATTTAGAGAACTGAATGAAACAGGCTGAACATAAGTTTTTCCAGTTGGTTTTTGTCAAAGGGCACATATCCTGACAAAATTCTGGTATTTGACCATTGGCTTTGACCAAAAACTAAATGTAACCAACAACATTCATTTTCAATGTCCTGAGGCAATAGGCTATCAAATCTTTTCCCAGATATAATGAAACTCCATTAGCCTACCGAAGGTTAGTTAACATCAGCTAGTCTAGACAATGTCAGCTTCAAGCTTCCTTCTCAAAATTTTCACTAAAGTGCCACTTTATATCCTACCTGCAGTCTTTCTCTCATTCCTTCACTCGCGCTTTTCTTGTTCTGCTCCCCTGACAGTTTCTTTTGAGCTTTTTCCATCTCGAATCTGTCCCTATACCATGACAGGTTGACAACTTGGATCACAGGGAGCCGCAAAGCCTCTCACTCTACAATCTTTCATGACAACATTTGAACTCTCATCACTGATACAGTCATTGAACTGCAGCCGTAACGAATAAGTAGCCTGGTTTGTCCGTGTGATCAGTCTAGACCTGGCTGTAACTTCAAAAATACGTCTATGATACAGCATGTACCTATTTTAAATTAAATGATAAAACAAAGACAACTGACAACAAAACACCTATTCATATCTTGTACAATATTTTGACCATTGTTTTGGCGCCTGCCTTTGCATATAATATTCAAACGTCAGAATGGTGCAAAAAACATTATCGAGTGAGTGAGCGACAGTTCTGTGAGTGGAAACAAACGCCATGTTGATAAGAGAGGTCAGAGGAAAATGGCCAAATTGGTTCGAGCTTTTTTGTCAGGAAGGAACTCATAGTAACTCATATAAATCACTCTTTACAACCATGGTGAGCAGAAAAGCATCTCAGCATGCAACAGCAGAAGACCGCATTGGGTTCCACTCCTGCAGCCAAGAACAGGAATCTTAGAATCAAGAACAAGTTCCTATTAAAGTGGCCGGTGAGTGTATGCTGCATACCCCTTTTTTGCACCTCTGACAGGTTCATTATATCTTATAAATACATTAATTTTTGAAACATTATGGGCTGCATAGCAGCACCTTAGGCATCATTTTAACCTGAAATGGAGTTACAAAGTTATGGCCTAAATAACAATAGTGTTTGTCCTCACCAACTTCTGTAAACAGACAAATAACTTTATGTGACATCAACAACAATAACAACAACAAAGAAACACAGTAGATTTCAAAATGGAGTCTTTTTTTTCCTCCAAAAAATAAATCAACACACGGTGGTGTAGTGGTTAGTGCTGTTGCCTCACAGCAAGAGGGTCCGGGTTCGATCCCCGTGGCCGGCGAGGGCTTTTCTGTGTGGAGTTTGCATGTTCTCCGCGTGTCCGCGTGGGTTTCCTCCAGGTGCGCCGGTTTCCCCCACAGTCCAAAGACATGCAGGTTAGGTTAACTGGTGACTCTAAATTGACCGTAGGTGTGAATGTGAGTGTGAATGGTTGTCTGTGTCTATGTGTCAGCCCTGTGATGACCTGGCGACTTGTCCAGGGTGTACCCCGCCTTTCGCCCGTAGTCAGCTGGGATAGGCTCCAGCTTGCCTGCGACCCTGTAGGACAGGATAAAGTGGCTAGAGATAATGAGATGAAATGAAATAAATCAACGTTCAGAAACCAGGTGGGAAAAATAAGTACACCCTTCCCAGGGGCGGACTTACCATTAGGCAAACCAAGGTGGTTGCCTGGGGCCCCTAACAGTCAGCCCCGTCACGGTAAACACCAAACAATATGTATGTCATCTTAATTTGTCTCTGATATTAAGTAGTCAACGATATAAATGGAAAAACACACCAAAATAGCATCAGAATATCGAATTCATGTGTATATAGTATTTGTCCCAGCACACACACACACATCCTGGTTGTTTTACATTGGACTAGTCCATGATCTGACGACGTAGACAGGTGCACGACGGAAATTCAAACCACAGCAGAGGGAACCGTAAACAAGATGAAGCGCAGTTATGAGAGTGGTTGCGCTAAACAAAAAAAAGGGGCACAAAATAAAAAGAATGCAGCTGCACTTCTGAAACTAACTACATTTTTCAAATCGCCTGAGTCTGCTACAGCCTCAACCTCCGCTGTTGACTCTGTTGAGGAATGTGTTCCTTGTGCTCCAAAAGACTTTGGAGAAGCCAGCAACAAGTAGGACTTTCTTTCTCATATGATTATGATGAACAATGAACATTTGGAGATTAAGGACTTTTCAGTAATGTACTGGCTGCAACCTTTAAAAACTCATACATCTCTCTTTCTCTACGCCCCCCCCCCCCCCCCCCCCACACACACACACACACACAAACACTCTCTCTCTCACACACACACACACTCACCCACCTACACCCCATTATGGAATGGTGATGGAATACATGAACAATGGAATTTTGAAGATTAAGGACATTTCAATAATGTACTCGCTGCATCCTTTACAAACTCACAATCCCTCTGTATCTGTCTCTCAACCACTGTATTGCCGGTCACTAAATGGCTCCCTCCCACACACACAAACTCTCTCTCTCTCACTCTCTCTCTCGTACATTTATTTTGGCATCAGTCTTATCCCATTGAAATGTAGAGGTTTCGATAGAGTAATATCCATTTGTGTTGTAGTTCTGATAACAGTAAGATCATTTTGTATCTCTGGTAATGTGTATCTGGTAATATGGATCCATTTGTGCTCTACTTCTGATAAGAATAAGATCATTTTATATCTGGTAATATGTATCTGTGGAGTAAAAATAATAATTGGATTTCAGATATCCTTGTTTTATTAAAATATGGAGGTTGACTCTTAAAATTGTCTCTCTCTCTCTCTCTACTGTCTCTTCTTCTGTTGTTTGCCTTGTCACTGTCTTTCTTTCTGGTTTGATCTGAGCAATAAACACCGTCAGAATTTTGGCAAATGCTGGAGTAATCTCAAACCTGTTTCACTGTGGAGCTTACTTGGGGCACATCGTTAGTGGCAGTTTGCTATCTTTTTTTTCTGAATTTACAGCAAGGAGATATGGCATGTGCCAAGTAGGGATGACCATTATTCTGTATGTGTGTTTCAAGACTGACTTTTGAGGGCCCCATGTCTGTATTTCGCCTAGGGCCCCAAAATGGCTAGAACCGCCCCTGACCCTTCCTATTTCCTCATTAAGACAGTAATCTGTATGCAGGTGTTACTAATGAAATGTACATGAATCAGAATCAGATTTATTGGCCAAGTATGTTGACACACACAAGGAATTTGTTTCTGGTAGTTGGTGTCTCTTTGGCAATACAGGAAAAAAAAAACAAGAAAAACTTATATATGTAGAGGCTATGGGTTAGCAGGGAATGGCTGAAGTGCCCTTGAGCAAGGCACCTAACCCCCAGCTGCTCCCCAGGCTGCTCTGGTTATATTGCATGTCTCTCTGGATAATAGCATCTGCTGAATGCCATTAATGTAATGTAAGTTAGGCTACGTAAGCAGAAGTGATATTCCTTTTCCCAGTTTAATATCAGGTGAGCAAGAAAGATGCAGAGGAAGTTTGAGCATAAGTGGTGTGTTCACATAGTGTCTTGCAAAAGTATTCATCCCCCTTGGTGTTTGTCCTGTTTTGTTGCATTACAAACTGGAATTAAAATGGATTTTTGGAGGGTTAGCACCATTTCATTTACACAATATGCCTACCACTTTAAAGGTGAAAATTGTTGTTTTATTGTGAAACAACCAATAATTAAGATTTTAAAAAAAAAACAGAAATCTGGAGTGTGCATATTCACCCCGTTTTGTATGAAACCCCTAAATAAGAGCTGGTCCAACAAATTCACTTCATAAGTCACATAATTAGTTGATTAAGATCCACCTGGGGCAGCATGGTGGTGTAGTGGTTAGCACTGTTGCCTCACAGCAAGAAGGTCCGGGTTCGAGCCCCGTGGCCGGTGAGGGCCTTTCTGTGCAGAGTTTGCATGTTCTCACCATGTCCACGTGGGTTTCCTCCGGGTGCTCCAGTTTCCCCCACCGTCCAAAGACATGCAGGTTAGGTTAACTGGTGACTCTAAATTGACCGTAAATGTGAGTGTGAATGGTTGTCTGTGTCTATGTGTCAGCCCTGTGATGACCTGGCGACTTGTCCAGGGTGTACCCCGCCTCTCATCCATAGTCAGCTGGGATAGGCTCTAGCTTGCCTGTGACCCTGTAGAACAGGATAAAGCGGCTAGAGATAATGAGATGAGATGAGATCCACCTGTGTGCAATCAAAGTGTTGCATGATCTATCACATAATGTCTGTATAAATCAACCTGTTCTGGAAGGACCCTGACTCAGCTACTCTACTAAGCAAGCAACATGAAAACCAAGGAGCCTCCAAACAGGTCAGAGACAAAGTTGTGGAGAAGTATAGATCAGGGTTGGATTATAAAAAATATCCTGAACTTTGAATATCCCACAGAGCACCATTAAATCCATTATAGCAAAATGGAAAGAATATGGCACCACTACAAACCTGACAAGAGAAGGCCGTCCACCAAAACTCACAGGTCAGGCAAGGAGGGCATTAATCAGAGATGCAAAAAAGACACCAAAGATAACACTGAAGGAGCTGCAAAGATCCACAGCGGAGATGGGAGTATCTGTCTATAGGAGCGCTTTAAGCCATACACTCCACAGAGTGGGGCTTTATGGAAGAGTGGACAGAAAAAAAAGCCATTGCTTAAGAAAACACATTTGGAGTTTGCCCAACAGCATGTGGCAGACTCCCCAAACACATGGAAGAAGATTCTCTGGTCAGATGAGACTAAAATTGATCTTTTCAGCCATTATGGGAAATGCCATGTGTGATGCAAACCCAACACCCTGGGAACACTATTCCTACAATGAAGCATGGTGGTGGCAGCATCCTGCTGTGGGGATGTTTTTCAGCTGCATGGACAGGAAAGCTGGTCAGGACTGAAGGAAAGATGGATGGCACTAAATAGAGGGCAATTCTGGAGGAAAACCTGTTCGAGTCGGCCAGAGGTTTGAGACTGGGACAAAGGTTCATGTTCCAGCAGGACAGTGACCCTAAACATACTGCTAAAGCTACACTGGAGTGGTTTAAAGGGAAACATTTAAATGTCTTGGAATGGCCTAGTCAAAGCTCAGACCTCAATCCAATTGATAATTTGTGGCAAAACTTGAAGATTGCTATACACCAATGCAACCCATCTAACTTGAAGGAGTTGGAGCAGTTTTGCCTTGAGGAATGGGCAACAATCACAGTGGCTAGATGTGCTAAGCTAATAGAGATATACACCAAGAGACTTGCAGCTGTAATTGCAGCAAAAGGTGGCTCTGTAAAGTCTTGACTTGGGGTGGTGAATACCTATACACACTCTAGATTTCTGTTGTTTCCTCTTAATTATTGTTTGTGTCACAATAAAAAAAATTGCACCTTTAAAGTTGTAGGCATGTTGTGTAAATAAAATGGTGCTAACGCTCCAAAAATCCATTTTAATTCCAGCTTGTAATGCAACAAAACAGGTCAAACACCAAGGGGGATGAATACTTTTGCAAGACACTGTAGCTCCTGAAAGCTTTTATTATGCATTGAGACAGGCTCTCTCTCTCTCTCTCTCTCTCTCTCTCTCTCACACACACATGCACAGACACACTCAGTGAAGCTGTGTGACTACTGACTGCTACCCCGCTGTTCTATAAACGGCTGCGAATAAAACACTCAGCAGGAGGCTGCTGGGCATTACATTTCATTAAACACACACACATACAGCACAAGGAAAGAGAATAATTCGGGCAGGGAGTCTTTTTTTTTTTCGAAAGTAAAAAGAGATTCTCTGCAGCTCTGATAAAGCCCAGCTGTGGTGTTTGCTTGGGGGTAACACAAATCAACAAGGTGATAAAATCAAGACACACTCTTCTTCTCAGCTTCAGGGTATTTTCCAGTTCATTACAGAACAAAGAAAGAAGTTGAAGGATTGATTTTGAAGAGGAACGTGGCCTGAATTGCAGACACCAGCAGTTACTAGAATAAAGAGTGCATGATTAGTTTAAGTGAAAACTCTTCCCGGGTTAATGAGTCCAAAATAACTGCATTCACATAACAGGAATTAATTTCAGATGATGTGCAGTGGCTCATGTCTGAGACTTATACTTTAACACATAGAATCTTTACTAAGCCAAAAAAGGTTCGTAATCCAATTTAGCGGAAACAAATATCTTTCTCTCGAAAACCTCTTCACCTAAATTGCTGTGAAAAAGTATTTTCCCCTTCCTGATTTGGTCCGTTTTTGTATATTTGTTACATTTAAAATGTGTCATGTCATCAAACTACAGTTGTGCTCTTAAGTTTACATACCCTGGCAGAATCTATGATTCTTTGACCATTTTTCAGAGAATATGAATGATAACACAAAAACATCTTTTCCACTCATCCTTAGTGGTTGGGTGAAACCATTTATTGTCAAACAACTGTGTTTTCTCTTTTTAAATCATAATGACAACAGAAACTACCCAAATGACCCTGATCAAAAGTTCACATACCCTGGTGATTTTGGCCTGATAACATGCACAGAAGTTGACACAAATGGGTTTGAATGGCTACTAAAGGTAACCTGTGATCTGTTTGCTTGTAATCAGTGTGTGTGCATAAAAGCTGAGTGAGTTTCTGGGATCCAGACAGACTCTTGCATCTTTCATCCAGCCACTGACATTTCTGGATTCTGAGTCATGGGGAAAGCAAAAGAATTGTCAACGGATCTACGGGAAAAGGTAGTTGAACTGTATAAAACAGGAAAGGGATACAAAAAGATATCCACGGAATTGATAATGCCAGTCAGCAGTGTTCAAACTGTGATTAACAAATGGAAAATCAGGGGCTCTGTTAAAACCAAACCATGGTCAGGAAGACCAACAAAAATTTACGCCAAACAGCATGGAGACAAGCCTCAAAACTTCTGGAACAAGGTAATTTGGAGTGATGAGACCAAAATTGAATTTTTTGGCCACAACCATAAATGTTACATTTGGAGAGGTGTCAACAAGGCCTATGATGAAAGGAACACCATTCCTACTGTAAAGCACGGAGGTGGATCGCTGATGTTTTGGGGAAGTGTGAGCTACAAAGGCACAGGAAACTTGGTCAAAGTTGAAGGAAAGATGAATGCAGCACGTTATCAGCAAATACTGGAGGCAAATTTGCACTCATCAGCCTGGAAGCTGCGCATGGGACGTACTTGGATGTTCCAACATGACAACGATCCAATATACAAGGCCAAGTCGACCTGTCATTGGCTACAGCAGAACAAAGTGAAGGTTCTGGAGTGGCCATCTCAGTCTCCTGACCTCAATATCATTGAGCCACTCTGGGGAGATCTCAAGCGCGCAGTTCATGCAAGACAGCCCAGGAATTTACAGGAACTGGAGGCTTTTTGCCAAGAAGAATGGGCAGCTTTACCATCTGAGAACATAAAGAGCCTCATCCACAACTACCACAAAAGACTTCAGGCTGTCATTGATGTTAGAGGGGGCAATACACGGTATTAAGAACTGGGGTATGTAAACTTTTGATCAGGGTCATTTGGATGTTTTTTGTTGTCATTATGATTTAAAAATAGAAAACACAGTTGTTTATCAATAAATGGCTTCACCCAACCACTAACCATGAGTGGGGAAAAAAGTTTGTGTTATCATTCATATTCTCTGAAAAAAGGCCAAGAAAGCAAAAATTCTGCCAGGGTATGTAAACTTATGAGCACAACTGTAACTTTAATATTAGACAAAGATAGCCCAAGTAAACAGACAATGCAGTTTTCAAATGATGATTTCATTTATTGATGGAAAAAAGTTACCCGACCCTACCTGGTCCTATGTGAAAAAGTAATTACCCCCTCAACCAATTAACCTCAACCAATCAAACTGTAGGTGCTAAAGAAGGCGACTGGACTTGCTGGAAATCCTTGAAGATGTTTCACTTCTCATCCGAAAGGCTTCTTCAGTTCTGTCTGACTTGTGGGGTGTAGCCAAGGCTTCGCAATAAGCTCATAAAAACTGGCAGTAAATGAGCAAGTAATAAAGTAGTATCAGGTCAGACTTCAGATGAACCAGAAGTGTTCTAATATCCTTATGATGGAGATCTCTGGTGGTGTGGGATGGAAATTTCAGGTGAACCAATAACACCTGGGACGTTTTGTTAAAATGTCACTGGAAATTTAACTAAACTCGTTTATTGTCTTCAAATATACGTAGGTGGTGTGATTGAGAAAGACTCACCTCACCTCCCAGGTAGGGTCAACTTTCGTGGCTGCTTGGAGAACGTCTTCATCAATGGAATCAATATAATTTACAAGACCCAATACCAAGATCCCGATGTGCAGTTCGCTCCCAAAAAGGTACTATTCTATACCAATCAATAGTTACCTCAAGGTCATTAATGAGATCCATTAGCTGGATGATTATTTTGGTGAATTATCCTCACTCCAAACCAGCAGGATAAAGAATAATGAGAATTTTTGAAGCATGTTCTGTGTCTCGAACCTTTTCTTCACTTTATCCCATGATAGAAAAAGATGCACTATACATGCTGTGACCTCCTTTGGAGACCCATGACCTTTGCAGGGCCCAATAACTACCTCCAGGTGCCCGGGTTTTTTGGAAGGAGCCGACTGGCAGTGAAGTTCAAGTTCCGCTCTTGGGACTACACAGGATTGCTGCTGTTCACCAAGTTTGCCAATGATCTAGGTTCTTTGGAGCTTGCGTTGCTGACACGTTATCGAGCCTTATTTCCTTGTTTGAGTTCCTGTTTCTTGTCTTTGATTCTGCCGAGTCTATGATAGCTTGTTTGTGCCTTGCTTGAGCTATTGCCTGTTTCACTGTTTTTACAATTTTGCCTGCCATTCTGGATTGTTTGTCTTCACTTGTATTAATAAACACACCTTCTGCACTTGCATCCGTCTCCCAACCACCTCTGACAGAATATGTCACACTCCCTGACTAAGAGAATGCACATTCACCTGTTCGTACGTCATGTTCAGGAACAAACTGATGTTAATGGCGCTAAAACAGCCACCGTCAAATGGTGCGGTTGGAGTCTTGTTCTCTGACTCGACTCCGATCAATCGTGGACTCAACTCAACATTTTCTTTAATGATTTGGACTTGACTCTGACTTGAACACTCGGAACTCGAGACTGGACTCAGACTCGAGGTTTAGTGACTCAACTACAACACTGGTTGCAAAACTGTTCAGGACAACTGCAGTTCTAAAGTTATCATGGTGATTGTAGTCCTCAGCCATCATAGCAAAACTGTAAGTGTCCAGAGCCATCTTCGAAGTGTACGGTCCCATCGTCTTTTTTTCTGCTAAAGCAGTCCTGCCCAGTCACTTGCCTTCTGTCGCTATAATCATGGAGAACGAACAGCATCCAGGCTCAAGCAACATGTTTGTGTCTCTCATGTCACTCCTTTGTAAATGTAGGAGAAACCTGATCCCAGCTCGCATCATCAGGTGTTGATAGACAGTAATAAAATGAAAAAATGTTTTTAAAAAACAGCCTGCATATGACTGGCAGTGTGTATGTATCACTTAGTTTAGTTTAGTTTATTAGTTTATTTAACAGGGGCCATGTACAGAACAAGTCTCATACCAGAGTTAGCTATACAGCTAATTTTCATCTGTGGTCCCTGGGCAGGGGGCTTAAAACAAACAAACAAACAAACAATAAAACAATATGGCCATATCTTCAAGGATTTTTTAAATTGGCTGAAATTTGTACAGTCTCTAATATGAGCTGGAATTGAGTTCCATTTTTCTACTGCACTGATAGAGAAAGCTGATCGGCCAAATGAATTCTTCCTGAAACTCCCATAACAATCACCTCTCACTGAAGACCTCATCTCATCTCATCTCATTATCTCTAGCCACTTTATCCTGTTCTACAGGGTCGCAGGCAAGCTGGAGCCTATCCCAGCTGACTACGGGCGAAAGGCGGGGTACACCCTGGACAAGTCGCCAGGTCATCATAGGGCTGACACATAGACACTCAGTGCATTTACATGCACATCCAAATCGAGCTACTGTCAGTAATCGAGCTAAGGGTCCCAGCAGGGGTGCCAGAGAAATCCAATCCTACATGCACACAAGGAAATCGAGCTATTGTGTGAGGTACATTGTGCACCCGAGCCACAGGTGGCGCTACACGCCCCATCGTGTTGGTACACTTCCGGATTTTAATATATTCAACTCCTTAAGTTGAATGAGCATGAACTCTGTCTCCTCATTGCTCCAGAAGTGCACGTTTCTGCTCGCCATTTTCTCTTCTTCGTTTGTTCGTTCTCCTTGTTCCTCCTGACCTCTTCTGCTGCTCGCTACTACTACTGTTGTCATGCCGACCGAGGCTGTTGTGTTTCCCGCTTGTGGTCTTGTCACTCGTCACTTCCGGAAGGGGCAGTGCTGAAGTAAGTAGCTCGACAGGGTTTACATGCACTAAGTAGCTCGGCTACAATCGCATAATCTAGGTCGCGTAGCTCGATTATGAGAAATCCAGTTCGGTTCGATTTCAGCCGAGCTAAGGTGTTTCCATGGCATTTAGAACTTCGATTTCAGTCGAGCTACGGCAGAAATTCGATTTTCTCTATGTGCATGTAAACGCACTGACAGACAATAATTCACACCTATGGTCAATTTAGAGTCACCAGTTAACCTAACCTGTATGTCTTTGGACTGTGGGGGAAACCGGAGCACCCGGAGGAAACCCATGCAGACACAGGGAGAACATGCAAACTCCGCACAGAAAGGCCCTCGCCGGCCACAGGGCTCGAACCCGGACCTTCTTGCTGTGAGGCGACAGCGCTAACCACTACACCACCGTGCCGCCCACTGAAGACCTAGAGACCCTTAATTTATCTCTGCAAAGTGATATGTATTGCTTGAGAGGTGGCGGTGCAAGTTCATGGATAAGTTTATACATCAAGCACGTATCAGCGAAACAGATAAAACTCTCAAAGGTTAGTAAGTTGTGTTTTGTTATGATGGCACAATGATGGTAATTTCTTGGTTTTTTATCAAGAACTTTTATAGCCTGTTTGTAGAGGGTGGCTAAAGGTTGTAAGATAGTCACCCCTACCTGGGACCAACTTGTAGAGCAATAAGATAGATGAGAAAAAAAATCATAGAATATAAAAACAGTTTAGCAGCAGGTAAGGGCAATTGGTGCCTGATATGCCTAATATTAGCTAGACTAGCTCTGAAACTTTTGGATATCTTTTTTATGTGCTTTTTAAAAGTTAAGTTAGAATCAATGATAACACCCAGATACTTGAAATTATCAACAGTATTTATCACCTCTCCCTTAACAAGGATATTGGGTTGTTGTTTTGGGTCATGCCTCTTGATGGAAAAATACATGGCTACTGTTTTGCTCACATTAAGAGTAAGACAGTTAACTGTCAGCCAATCAGACACTTTATTTAACGCTGCAGTGAGTTGTGTTGCAGCTTGTTCACTCGTTTTGGCATGTGTGTAAATAACTGTGTCATCTGCATACATCTGAATGTAAACTTCTGGGCATATCAAAGGTAAGTCATTAATATATAGACTAAATAAAATCAGTCCTAAAATCGACCCCTGGGGGACTCCAATGGTGCTATTAGATAGGGGAAAGCATGTGTCCATAATTCCTGTACACTGCTTTCTTGAATCTAAGTAAGATTCCATCCATGTCAGAGCGTTAGAAGAAAGATTGAACTTTGAGAGTTTGTTTAATAGAACATTGTGATTAACTGTGTCAAACACCTTTTTAAAATCAAGGAAGACAGCACCAACAACACTTCCCCTGTCAAGTCTGGATTTAATTTGCTCAATAAAATAACAAAGTGTTGTTTCTGTTGAATGATTCTTCCTGAATCCAAACTGCATGGGGTGTAGTGGAAAATTACCATCTAAATAGGCTATCAACTGGTCACAGACCACTCTTTCAGCTACTTAGATCTGTTTCGATTGTTACTGACTCCTCCTTTAAAACACAGCGATATTTAACCAAAAATGAGGTGGTTTAACATCTAAAAGCTGGCACTAGGAAGTACTAGATTAGGACATGCAAGAAGTGTGGAAAAACACCCGGGGAATTGGTTTTAACTGTATTATCCTGTGTATATATTGGATAAGCTGCGCTTGACGGCTTTGAGAAGCTCATGAGGTGTGACACTAACAGACAGATTTGAGGCCTGTGTGCTTTAAAGCACCCATGAGGCAAAGCTTATTGCTAATACGAAATATATTTTTAATATTGGGTCTCATTCAAGTGCTGTATGCTCTGATGAACTGGAATACAAGAGTAGGAAAAAAATACTGTGAGAAGTTATGAACAATTCATCAATGGTACAACATATGACTTGTTACGATTTCATTAAAGGAATACGAGAACACTTTTAACCTAATCTCTCTGTTTGTTGAATCTGTCATATATACATGATGCATTTTGATGCAAAAATGGGCAAGCATAAGGATCTGAGCGACTTTGACCAGCGCCAAATTGTGATGGCTAGACGACTGGGTCTGAGTATCTCCAAAACTCCAAATCTTGTATGGTGTTGTGGTGTGCAGTGGTTAGTCCCTACCAAAAGTTGTCCAAGGGAAAGGGTCACGGGTGCCCAAGACTCAGTGATGAACGTGGGGAGCGAAGGCTAGAATGTCTGAAGAGCTGCTGGAGCACAAATTGATGAAAAAGTTAATGCTGGCTATGATGGAATAGTATCAGATCACACAGTGCATCGCTGCAAACCAGTCAGAGTGACCCTGGTAAAACCCCTGATCACTGCTGAAAGTACGTGAGCATCAGAACTGGACCATGGAGCAATGGGAGAAGGTCCTGGTCTGATGAATCATGCTTTCTTTTACATCATGTGGCTGGCCATGGAGTGCTGCGTGCAGAGGGCAAACCGCATCACAAATGATCCCACTTATCCCTCTCGTGGCATGTTCACACTCATGCAGTCCAGGAAAAGATACAGAAGCAACAGATCAAGGACTACTTGGCTGTTTAACAGCTTCTTTCCCACAGCAAACAGACTACTAAACCAGAGAACTGCATACAAGAGGCTGTTCCTCTAAAAACAAGTTTTATTAAACTACTTTTTCATTCTATTTTAGTATAATCTAGTTTATTTATTTATTGGGCGGCATGGTGGTGTAGTGATTAGTACTGTCGCCTCACAGCAAGAAAGTTCTGGGTTTGAGCCCAGTGGCCAATGGGGGCCTTTCTGTGTGGAGTTTGCATGTTCTCCCCGTGTCTGCATGGGTTTCCTCCGGGTGCTCCGGTTTCCCCCACAGTCCAAAGACATGCAGGTTAGGTTAACTGGTGGCTCTAAATTGACCGTAGGTGTGAATGTGAGTGTGAATGGTTGTTTGTCTCTGTGTCAGCCCTGTGATGACCTGGCGACTTATCCAGGGTGTACCCCGCCTCTCGCTCATAGTCAGCTGGGATAGGCTCCAGGTTGCTTGTGACCCTGTAGAACAGGACAAGCGGCTACAGATAATAGATGGATAGTTTATTTATTTATTGGGCAGAATGGTGGTGTTGTGGTTAGCATTGTTGCCTCACAGCAAGAAGGTTCTGGGTTTGAGCCCAGTGGCCGATGGGAGCCTTTCTGTGTGGAGTTTGCATGCTCTCCCTGTCTGCATGGGTTTCCTCTGGGTGCTCCGGTTTCCCCCTTAGTCCAAAGACATGCAGGTTAGGTTAATTGGTGGCTCTAAATTGACCGTGAGTGTGAATGGTTGTTTGTCTCTATGTGTCAGCCCTGTGATGAGCTGGCGACTTGTCCAGGGTGTACTCAGCTGAGATAGACTCCAGTTTGCCTGCGACCCTGCACAGGAAAAGTGGTTACAGATAATGGATGGATGGATGGATGGATGGATAGTTTATTTATTAGTGCTCTTATTTATTAACTTAAAAATTTTTACAGGCTTTTTGCACTGAATTCCTGACTGGTTGATTCATGAAACACAATTTCGCTTTTACATGCAGCATATAAAAAGATAATAAAGGAAATCTGGCCAGGTGTGCATGAGTCACATACCTGGGGCAAAGATGGAACCAAGATGCACTATCAGGAGAAAGCAAGCCAGTGGAGGTAGTATGATGCTCTGAGCAATGTTCTCCTTGAGTCTTAGCATTCATGTGGATGTTACATTGACACATACCACCTACTTAAACCACCTATTGTTGAAGGCCAAGTACACCGCTTCATGGCAACAGTATTCACGAATGGCAGTTGCCTCTTTCAGAAGAATAATACACCCTGCTACACTGCAAAAATGGTTCAGGAATGGTTTCAGGAACATTGAGTTCAAGATATTGGCTTGGCCTCCAAATTCCCCGGATCTCAATCCAATCAAGCATCTGTTGGATGCCCTGGACAAACAAATCCAATCCATGGAGACCCCACTTTGCAACTTACAGGACTTATAGGATCTGCTGCGAAAGTCTTCATGCCAGATACCACAGCACACCTTCCAAGGTCCTGTAGAGTCCATGCCTCGATGAGTCAGAGCTGTTTTGGTGGCACAAGCACAATAGGACTGACACAATATTACGCAGGTGGGTTTAATATTATGCCAGATAAGTGTATATTTTCCAGGAAATGGGATGCAAGTAACAATTTCGTAACTTTATTATTATTATTATTATTTTTCCACTCTGACCTAGAGAGTGTTTCATCTCATCTCATCTCATTATCTCTAGCTGCTTTATCCTGTTCTACAGGGTCGCAGGCAAGCTAGAGCCTATCCCAGCTGACTACGGGTGAAAGGCGGGGTACACCCTGGACAAGTCACCAGGTCATCACAGGGCTGACACATAGACACAGACAACCATTCACACCCACATTCACACCTACGGTCAATTTAGAGTCACCAGTTAACCTAACCTGCATGTCTTTGGACTGTGGGGGAAACCGGAGCACCTGGAGGAAACCCACGCGGACACGGGGAGAACATGCAAACTCCGCACAGAAAGGCCCTCGCCGGCCAAGGGGCTCGAACCCAGGACCTTCTTGCTGTGAGGCGACAGCGCTAACCACTACACCACCGTGCCGCCAGAGAGTGTTTCATTTAATGCAAAACAAAACAATTTAGCAATCCAAGTTGTTGCTTGTACTTTGAGTGACTGAGTGGTTCAAGAAGAAATATTGACACAGAGAGAGAGAGGAACACAGCACAGATTGTAATTATGTGCAGATTAGATAGGACAGACCATCAAATCAGACAGAAGTAGTTTGAATGAAAAATCTCCCCCACCACCAACACACACGTGTACGCATACAGCATAATCTCATTTGCAAATCTTCTGCATTTTATAAAGCTTTTCCCTGTGAGGAAAAGCACAACACATTACAAGCGAGTAAAAGCTGTCATCTCACAATGTTGACAAAACCTGCAGCCTTTTTTTTTTCCCAAAGACGTCAAAATGAATTTCATCTGTAATAAAGAAGCATACTGATAAATATCCCAAGATCCAAGATAAAATGGGTGTGTTTTATTCATTTTCTCATCTTATCATGGGTGTTCAAATATCAGAATACTGAGCCACACTGATCCATTTACTACAAATAGCACGACTGATTTATGGGCTTGAGTTGGAAAATTCAAGTACTGAACCAAAAAATTGCAAATCGTTTTGGTATTTGAGGGTGTGAAGTTTCACAAAGGTCAATGCACCCAGACAATGTTTTTCATGTCAAACTTTCACGTCGAATGAAAATCCTGAGCGCTGCTGAGTTCTTGATTCTGATTGGTCAGTAGTTCTGGCTGTAATTCAAGCAACAGATTTATATTAATGAGCTTGTTATAATACAGTACGTTATCGTTTCTATAGCAACCGCTCATTCAGAGGAAGTTGTATGGCAAACACTCGGTAATACAGGGTGTCCATAAAGTCTCTTTACAATTTAAAAAAATTATTACAAAGGCAGTTGTTGAGATATTGTAACTAGATTTATTTTATTTTAATCAGTGTTGATTAAAGTTGTTATTCACATTACAATTTTGTGTTTCAAATACTGTGTTGATGGAAACCGAACCCCTATAAAATGGAATGAACCCCTCAAGAAAAGGCACAATGTGTATCCTGGTTTGAGTACCGTCTTGATGTGCTTCGTGCAACTAATGGTGCCCATATAGAGGTCTGTTAACTGCAGTTGAAAAAAATTTAATAAACACTGATTAAAATAAAATAAATCTAGTTACAATATCTCAAGGGCAGCACGGTGGTTTAGTGGTTAGCGCTGTCGCCTCACAGCAAGAAGGTCCGGGTTCGAGCCCCTTGGCCGGCGAGGGCCTTTCTGTGTGGAGTTTGCATGTTCTCCTCGTGTCCGCGTGGGTTCTCTCCGGGTGCTCCGGTTTCCCCCACAGTCCAAAGACATGCAGGTTAGGTTAACTGGTGACTCTAAATTGACCGTAGGTGTGAATGTGAGTGTGAATGGTTGTCTGTGTCTATGTGTCAGCCCTGTGATGACCTGGTGACTTGTCCAGGGTGTACCCCGCCTTTCGCCCGTAGTCAGCTGGGATAGGCTCCAGCTTGCCTGCGACCCTGTAGAAGGATAAAGCGGCTACAGATAATGAGATGAGATGAGACAATATTTCAACAACTGCCTTTGTAATAATTTTTTTTAATTGTAAAGAGACTTTATGGACACCCTGTACAATATGATCCAAGTCTAATAGTAATCAGATTAAAAATGTGCCGTTATTTAAGAAGGGAAATGGGTAATCGTTGAAATGGTGATTTTTTTTGTGAGGAAACAAACTTTTATTTATTTTACATTTATGGAAGGAGTCGTATCTGTCAGAGGGAAAATTTTCAGGACAAAGGAGTAACATGATAAGCTGCATTTCTTTGGCTTATTATAGCTCCAAAAGAAAGTGAAGGAACGACCGTATATACTCATATGTAGCTGCTATAATGTAAATGACAACAGGAATTAACTTGTTTTTCATGGATGTTCTACAGCATCTAACATGTAAATTGATTTTAAAAAACGAGGGGTCATTGTCATATCAAATCATTGTGGGATAAGAGGAATGAAACATTTCAGGATGTGCTGTTATTGGGAAAATAATCAACTTCCAGGTAGTAACAGTAACTTCTGCTTTGAAAATAAACAATGAATAAATAAAAATAGAACACCTTTGTACTGGTTTATAACCCAATAATAATAATAATAATAATAATAATAATAATACAACCCCAATTCCAAAAAAGTTGTATAAAACATAAATAAAAACAGAATGTGAAGATTTGCAAATCATGGAAACCCTATATTTCATTCAAAATAGTACAAAGACAACATATCAGATATTGAAACCGAGAAATGTTATTGTTTTTTGAAAAATATATGCTCATTTTGAAGTGAATTAAAACTGCATGACTCCATAGTAAAAGAGTGCAGGTGCCAAACTGGCCTGTCCAGACCTGTCTCCCATTGAAAAAATTTGGTGTATTTTGAAGCGCAAAGTATGACAAAGGAGACCCCAAACTGTTGAGCAACTTAAATTATATATCAGGCAAGAATGGGCTGTGATGATCTGGCCTCTCACCCATAGTCAGCTGGGATAGGCTCCAGCTTGCCTGCGACCCTGTAGAAGGATAAAGCGGCTAGAGATAATGAGATGAGATGAGATTTTTCAAAAAACAATAAAATTTCTCAGTTTCAACATTTGATATGTTGTCTTTGTACTATTTTCAATGACATATAGGGTTTCTATGATTTGCAAATTACCACATTCTGTTTTTATTTAGGGCGGCACGGTGGTGTAGTGGTTAGCGCTGTCGCCTCACAGCAAGAAGGTCCTGGGTTCGAGCCCCGGGGCCGGCGAGGGCCTTTCTGTGTGGAGTTTGCATGTTCTCCCCGTGTCCACGTGGGTTTCCTCCGGGTGCTCCGGTTTCCCCCACAGTCCAAAGACATGCAGGTTAGGTTAACTGGTGACTCTAAATTGACCGTAGGTGTGAATGTGAGTGTGAATGGTTGTCTGTGTCTATGTGTCAGCCCTGTGATGACCTGGCGACTTGTCCAGGGTGTACCCCGCCTTTCGCCCGTAGTCAGCTGGGATAGGCTCCAGCTTGCCTGCGACCCTGTAGAAGGATAAAGCGGCTAGAGATAATGAGATGAGATGTCCTGGTATTTCATGGAGTCCATAATGCCATGTACTCTGAAAAGGTTTCCAGGATATTTGGAGGAAAAAAACAGCTAAAAAGAGTGCTACCACTGTAGGAACCTGTTCAGGAACTTGGGAATATTATGTACCTTTTCATCATAAGATGAGTCAGGGTTGATTTTAGTTCCTGGACTGTAGTTCGAGGAAGGTTTTCAGTTCCTGCTCTAGTTGCTTTACTTTGAACCGGGTAATACTGGTGTGGAGTTTGCTGTAGTGAAAGTTGTTGATTGGTCAAGCACAAGATTCCCAGACTCAGCAGTCAAAAAATGCTTTCAAAGGCCTGATTTGTTTCTGTCTAAAAGGACTTGCTCGGTACTGGTGATGGAGCAATATAAAATTTCTGCAACACGTTTGTGTTTTGGAAACTGCTGAGTCCTGAAATAATATAAATAATAGATTCCGAAAGTGGGTGGCATGGTGGTGTAGTGGTTAGCGCTGTCGCCTCACAGCAAGAAGGTCCGGGTTTGAGCCCCGTGGCCGGCGAGGGCCTTTCTGTGCGGAGTTTGCATGTTCTCCCCGTGTCCGCGTGGGTTTCCTCCGGGTGCTCCGGTTTCCCCCACAGTCCAAAGACATGCAGGTTAGGTTAACTGGTGACTCTAAATTGACCGTAGGTGTGAATGTGAGTGTGAATGGTTGTCTGTGTCTATGTGTCAGCCCTGTGATGACCTGGCGACTTGTCCAGGGTGTACCCCGCCTTTCGCCCGTAGTCAGCTGGGATAGGCTCCAGCTTGCCTGCGACCCTGTAGAACAGGATAAAGCGGCTAGAGATAATGAGATGAGATTCCGAAAGTGGAGACTTTATAGAAAATCTCGGTACTAGAAAAATATATTGTAAAATACTATACAGTAAAACACTCACTCAGATGTACTGAATGACTTCCAAGAAAATGTTAAACATTACAGATACAACAACCCAAAATATCCATCCATCCATCTAGTTTCTATACCGCTTATCCGTAAAAGTACAGTTGTGTTCAAAATAATAGCAGTGTGTTTAAAAACGTGAGTAAAGCTCAAAATCCTGATAATAGTTTTTATTTCCACGCACTGGGAACAATGCACATTATATTCTACATCAAAACATGAAGAAAAATTTATCAATATTTTAAATACTTTACAGAAAATGAAGAAAAATGAACATTGGGCTGTTCAAAAAAATAGCAGTGTCTGCATTTTTCATTACAAACTCAAATATTTACTGTATAAACTGAAAAAAATCTTAAGGATTTAGTATTTCTGTGAATCACTAAACTAATATTTAGTTGTATAACCACGGTTTCTGAGAACTTCTGGCACCTGTGAACAGGTATTCCAGCCCAGGATGATTTGACAACATTCCACAATTCCTCTGCATTTCTTGGTTTTGCCTCAGAAACAGCATTTTTGATGTCACCCCACAAGTTTTCTATCGGATTAAGGTCCGGGGATTGGGCTGGCCACTCCATGACTTTAATTTTGTTGGTCTTGAACCCTGATGCTGCTCGCTTACTGGTGTGTTTGGGGTCGTTGTCTTGTTGAAACACCCATTTCAAGGGCATTTCCTCTTCAGCATAAGGCAACATGACCTCTTCAAGTATTTTGATATATGCAAACTGATCCATGATCCCTGGTATGCGATAAATGGGCCCGACGCCATAGTAAGAGAAGCATCCCCATATCATGATGCTTGCACCACCATGCTTCACTGTCTTCAGAGTGTACTGTGGCTTGAATTCAGTGTTTGGGGGTCGTCTGAAAAACTGTCTGCGGCTCTTGGACCCAAAAAGAACAATTTTACTTTCATCAGTCCACAAAATGTTTCTCCATTTCTCTTTAGGCCAGTCGATGTGTTCTTTGGCAAATTGTATCCTCTTCAGCACGTCTTTTTTTTTTAACAGTGGAACTTTGCGGGAGCTTCTTGCCGATAGATTAGCTTCACACAGGCATCTTCTAATTGTCACAGTACTCACAGGTAACTTCAGACCGTCTGATCACCCTGGAGCTGATCATTGGCTGAGTCTTTGCCATTCTGGCTATTCTTCGATCCATTCGAATGGTAGTCTTCTGTTTTCTTCCACGTCTCTCTGGCTTTGTTGTCCATTTTAAAGCACTGGAGATCATTTTAGCTGAGCAGCCCATCATTTTCTGCACTTCTTTACAGTATACGTTTTACCTCTCCAATCAACGTTTTAATCAAAGCACGCTGTTCTTCTGAACAATGTCTGGAACGACCCATGTTTCTCAGGTTTTCAGAGAGAAATGGATGTACAACATGTGCTGGCTTCATCCTTAAATTAGGGCCACCTGACTGACATCTGTTTTTTCACAGAATGAATGATCTCACTAATTAAACTCCACACTGCTATTATTTTGAACACGTCCCTTTCACTTAATTATTCGATTACACAGACTCAGGAGCATGCATATCATGAATGTTGGGTCTGTTGGTTTTCTATGACTCTACTACACCTACTGGTAAATTATTTGCCATGTAGTAATATAATTTCCACCAAAAACAGTGATTGATCTGGTTAGTCGTGTTGGACTGCTATTATTTTGAACACAAGTGTATATTGCAGGTGAAGCTGGAGCCAATCCCAGTTGACTTGAAGAGAGAGGCAGGGTTTACCCTGGACAGGTCACCAATCACTCACAGGGTTAACACTGAGACAAACACAACCATTCGCACTCACCTCTGGGCAATTTAGATTTGACAGTTGACCTAACCTAAATCCCATAGTCTCTGAACTGTTGGAGAGAACATGCGAACTCCACACATCCCCCATTTCCACCAACAGGGAAGGGGTTCTGTTTTTGTTCACACTCAATTTTGAAGCATTCAGAGCATTTTGATCAAAAATAAATTGGTTTGGAACCTGAAAAGTTGGTTGGAAAAATGTAGTTTTTCCAGCATGAACCATGAAGGCATCAATGATTTATTGACTTGAAGTGGGCGGAGTCAGATGTTAAGTACATTTACAATACATGACACCCTTATGCAGAGTAACTTACATTTCTCTCATTTACACAGCTAAGCTTTGCTCAAGAGCCCAGCAGTGGTAGCTTGGTTGTACTGAGAACTGAACTCAAGACCTTTCCATCAAGTCCAATGCCTCTGCCACTGAGCTACTACCACCCAAAACAAACCCATAGCACTTAACGTGTTTAAAACTAAAATTAATTGGAGATTATTTTCTCTTACGTCAGCCCTGTGATGACCTGGCGACTTGTCCAGGGTGTACCCCGCCTTTCGCCCGTAGTCAGCTGGGATAGGCTCCAGCTTGCCTGCGACCCTGTAGAACAGGATAAAGCGGCTAGAGATAATGAGATGAGATTTTCTCTTTACATGCCCTACTTTGTTTTGCTCACTTTTACTTTTCCTCAACATACACCCTCATACAACACAATCACTGCTGTAGTGACGAGAAAGTCTGGACTACACTGCACTCAGGAGGTGGAATCAGGAAACTGCAGGTTGCTTCAAGTTGTATTGAATAATTTTTTTTTTTTTTTATAAAAAGTAAACTACACCAAGATACTCATGTCATACTGAAAACCAATACAGTGACAGCATTAATAGAATGATTGCTGTTCTGGCTCTACCATACATTTCTCAAAACTGTGGCTTAGGACAGGAGTAACTCCTGAACATCACCACAGATTGAATTAGCTCCATTCCTGATATTAAAGACACTTCACAACTCGCTTCTGAAGCCTTATAAAAGTTCTACTAGCTCATGGAGACCTCATTAACTCCCTCCAGTAGCTACACACCTTAAAAACTACAAACATTTGCACAAATTTTCAGCTTTTAGATCCTCTGTTCCAATATTTTATGATAGACATCTTCAATTTGGCATAGGTTTTATACCGGATGCCCTTCTTGACACCACTCCTCAATCTATCCAGGATTGGGACCAGCGTCAAGTATGGGTATTTTATCTAATCTGCATGTCTTTAGACTGTACAAGGAAGCCCATGCAGAAACGCCAGTCAGCCATGAGGTTCGAACCTGGAACCTTCTTCTGTAAGGCAACAATGCTAACCAAAGAGATCTCCATAATCAAACCTTCATAATTTCCGACAGCATTTAAAAAAAAAAAAAAAAGTTATGTTCTACGCTAGCATTACAAACAGCTTCGGACATGCTATTTCTGGGGAAATTCATAGCCTAATAGCTAGAGAAGCACCTCAGTGACCAGAAGGTTGCTGGTTCAATTCCCTGGACCAGCAAGAATAGCTGAAGTGCCCTTGACCAAGGGACCTAACACTCAACTGCTCCAGGTATGTTGTACATCGCCCTGGATAAGAGCGCCTGCTAAAAAGAACCCCGACTTTGCTGAGGCCGCACCACACCGCTTTGTCATCGATAGTTTTCCTTTTCCTAGAACATGCCACTGAGATCAGAGTCCAGTAAAACAGCCATCTGCTGGAATAAATAATGCATCAATTATGTAACAGGCACCAGATATTAATGCAGAGAGAAGTGGTGGGGTTTTCAGGGTTTGGGATGCAGCAGTTTATTGTGAAACTTAACCATGAATGTGGGAGGAAAGTGGAGAACCCAGAACAAACCCACACAGTATAAACTCCTCCGATAGTAAACAGAGCTCCAGGGTTCAATCTTGAGCTGCAAGATAGCAACACAACCCTTTCTACATCAGCAGCTATAATCTATAAAGTGTTTATGAACCAGCCTTGTGCTTGTTTAACCACATCCGCAGGAACACTCGTCCTTAATTTGCCATCAGTTAGAACCGACTCCATTCAGGAAGCCTCTCAGACCTCTAAATAAAAAACACAAACACTAGTTTCTATAAACATTTATTAGTCAAGTGGACAGCTCAGACCAGGACACCATACTGTTTTAGTACATCGGTGTATTTTGCGATCTTGCTCTCGACGTTCTTCTCTGCCTGCTTGGTCAGCTTGATCTGCACTTTTTTCTTGTTGTAGTACATCTTGGCTTTCTCTTTGCGGCGCTCTTCGAGTGTGGCTGTGATGGTCTGGTACTTCCAGCCCACCTCATGAGCCAAGCGACCCAGCAGGGCAAACTGAGAGAGGGGAAAAAACACCACACACACGGGGATATTGAGACACTAGTCATCATTACACTGCTGGTTAAGATTAGAAATGTAGCTCGTCTCAGATGGTAGTGCATGTGAAGTATTCTCATGGTCATTAAACTCGAATACTTCTGTGGAATAAAACATCACTGACAAGCACCTTTTCTCTCAAAAATTCTCACTGTCCAGTGCTTTAGTTTTAAAGAAAACGGCCGGAGCTATAGTGCACCCCCCTCTCGTGTGCTCTGCTTTGTATTGGCTTCTCTAGCAGATTAGCAATGCAAGCTTTCACCAGAGATGTTTCTAAACATTATTTTTCTCTTTAACTTCTCTATACATAAGAGGTTGCATAATACAAGACAAGATGAAACCACACTTAAGTTGTTCTGTTTTTTATGGGAACTACGTGGAGGTAGGAATTAAAGCCATGCATGCAGAACCTACATCTCTCTCTCGCACACACACACGGATTGTGGTCCGAGTTAGCCTGGGCCCGCCCATCCTAAGCGTGACGCAACACGAGGGCCTGTTGTGAGCTTAGTCTGGCCAGGCAAGCTATCTACAGCTCTTCCAAGCTCACGAAAAATCAGGAACCAATCAACTTTGAGCATCTCCAACGGCCCTGACGTAGTAGAACTGCGACCGGAAGCCATAGATTGTTTACAGAATCTATGCCGGAAGCGCTTCATTCACGCTTCCGCATCTATTACGCATAGATGCTGTATTGAAAGCATTCAACGGGAAGTTCTCATTGAAAACGGAGCAAAGAGCAGCCCTGGAGGTATTTATTGAAAGGAAGGACGTTTTCGCCTTGCTCCCGACTGGCTTTGGTAAGAGTTTAATCTACCAGTTAGCCCCGTCGCATACATCAGAGGAAAGAGTGATGTGATTGGTTTAAGCTTCGTCACAGCCTTTTCTGGCTTCGACCAGTAGCAAACTGAGGCATTTCAGGGAGGCGGGTCAACCACGCGCTTTGGGAAACGGTTGGGCTTAATATCTTTGCCAGACCAATAGCTCGGAGAGCTTTGAAGTCGCGTTAGCCAGACTAGGTCTGAGTATTCCCTCAAAACTAAATTACTTTGACTTGTCTGCATCTAATTTGCATAGAACGGGGGGAAGGGAGGGGGATTGTCTCATGATGCTCAGATATTTTTAGTCAAATTCATGACCATGTCTTGATTCCCCCCCCATAGACGACCTTGTCTTCATTGGGGTGCTGTGATCACATGGTTTGAAACAGGTAAACTGATGCCTACAAGCTTTGTGTGTGTAAGAATTATCTGTATTCCTGATCTACAAAAGATACAAATTAAAATACTACGTTATTGCACAGCTTATGGCTGCAGTAGACTTCAGGAGATAAGTTATTACATTTACAAACGAAGTCACATTGGTGGTTGGGTGCGCTGAAGCATTGTTTACCACACTTTGAAGGATGATTTGCAATAGTAATTGTGGACACTTATTTTACCTAGTTTTTTTGTCCAAATTGCATCACTGGCTGCATTAGTAGAGCTATTAGCGACCACCATTTTGTATGCGTTTAGTCCTTTCAGATGACGTGATCTTGAGTCCAAAGTGGTCTATTTGGATACAAAAGACCAGACATGCTGCCAGCCGACCGAATAATTTTGAACTGCTGTTTATGTTGGAGAGTGTTAGAACCGCCCCTAATGAAAGCACTATCTGCCCACTTCCGTATATATATATATATATATGAGCTCACAAACAAATTGATTAGCGTTGCTGTAATAGACAGGAGATACATAGTATGCCACCCGTCCTTCCTTGAGTGGAAATTTTTTACTCTCCCAGCTAGGGATGTTAACCGATGACCGTTTGACCGATGGTTAACTGAATCAATGCCAACCGGTTAATTTTTTTTTGGTTGTCGGTTAAAAAAAAAAAATCATTTTGAAGCGGAGAACCTGGAATTCTGTGTTGTTAACGCTTGGGGCGTGCCATGCGATGTAAGGACGACAGCTGACAAATCAGAAACACCCATTCAGTCATGTCCCGCCCTCCCGCCCCAGTTGAAGACAGCTGCCACTCGGCGAAAGAAAAGTCTCAAAAAGTATCAGGCTAGACTTTTTAGCTTACAAATTACTATTCTGTTTTTTTTTATTATTATTATTATTATTATTATTAGAAGGCACATGGAGTTTACTCCTGCCTTGGCCAGTGCATTCTGAAAGTATGTTTCGGTCTGTAGCCAACAATGCATGTTATTGCAGATCATATCTCTCCACACAAACTAAAGGCGCAGATGCCGACTTTTGGAGGGAAGGGAAGAGAATGAAATGACAGCGGTGTCTGGAGGGGGAGTGACAAACGCAGCTTTTATGTCGGTGACGGCTTCAGAGCAACTTCAATCCCATGCAGTAATGGCGTGTTGATATTGGTAACGGCGTTATAACGATTGTAGCTAATTAATTAGATTACCCGGCATTATAACAGCCTTTATTTTAACGCCGTTATTCCCATCACTGAATGTTATGTACTACTTCTAGCACTTGACTTTATTTTCAACGCCATCATGGCCAACTGAAACGGTCTCTAAGCTGGAGCCATTTGTCCTCCGCTCCAATACAAACCCCTCGACATCAGTGCCGCGTTTGACTAAATGTTTTGCGCTGTAGAAAAGGTAATGTGAGTGGAGGGCAGCGACTGGGACTGAGTGTGCGGATGCTCGCGGTTAGATTTAGAATAGATTCTAATAATTCCAATTCTAGAATTTTAAACTCATAGGTTAACCGACTTTAACCGGCTAATGGGGCTCGGTGGTCGGTCAAGATTTTTTTTTTTTTTTAAGTTTTCGCCATCCCTACTCCCAGCCACAGATGGCTGTGGCATCATCAGGGTTCAAGCTAGCAATTTCTGGATGATTAGGGTGAACACTTTTGTCTTAAGCAAACTATATATTGTATTTAAAAAAAAAAAAAAAAGATTTGAAGCACTGACATTTCCATTGCTACCTCTTTGAAAAATGTATCATTAACTCAAAAGTATGAGGGCAAGTCAAATGAAAATCAAGAAGTGCAACAAACAAAAGAAACACTACATTAAAATTGTAGCTGAAAAAGGGAAAAAAAAAAAAAAAAAACACACTGGTCCACTGCTCTACAAACCCCTTTCTGTTACTACATTAAAATCTGATGCACTTTTACGACATCTACTTGCAATAAATAGAAAACTTTAAATAAATGTCAGATTCCGTTTGACTTGCTCTCGAATTTTTATTTTGCCATTTATAAGACCACACTTGAGTTCCCTCATAACAGTGTGCCGTTTAATTCCTAGTCATGCTGAACAGTAAACAAAAATGCACTTTGGAGTGTTCCTACCTTGCGAGTTGGCTTCAGACGGACAATTTTCAACGCTGCTGGCACCACCACGCGCTTTCTCTGCAGAAACACAAGCAACAAGTTAAAAAGCTCGTAAAATCAACCCCCCCCCCAATCATAATGAGGTACAAGACAAAGACCCAACATGTCTCAGTTTGATTTAATGTTCTCAGAGGAAACTCAAACAATGTAGGTAAAGAAAGTAGCATCACAGACATGTTTGCAGAACAGCGAGTTGAGTGAAAAATGGCGTTACCTTGTCGTAAGGAGGAGGAATGCCGTCGAACACCTTCAGCCTCTCCAGAGCAGCCTGACCACGCTTGGTTTTGTGGGGAAGCATACCTGCACGATAGAAAGAATTTTAGGTTAATTTTTGTTTACGGAAATTTTAAAGATCAGTATTTCGAGGCCAGTCGAGCTCAGGAGTCAGATCCGTAAATTGTCTCATCAAAAGACTCAGATTCGGGATAAAAGGTGCTCATCATAGCTCACTGGGTAGCTGAATAAATAACTGAATAAAAAGGTATGAACGCTCACCTCTGACTGTCCTCCAGAAGATCCTACTGGGAGCTCTGAAGTGGTATGGACCACGGGAGGGGTTCGTGTTCATCCTCTTGCGCAGGAAAGACAAGTACTTCACTACAGAGACATCAAGAGTTAACAACAAACACTACAGCCACCTGTAATGATTCAGTTAAACATGGAACTATAATACGACATCATACACCCTGATATCATAGCTCTCAGTACCATCATCTTACACCATGATTCCAAAATGGTGCCATTAAGACCCATTAATATGACAATTTATACTTGTGTATACACATCCAGAAGCACTTCCCTTGTATAGCTGATCAATGCCCCATTGCTTCCATAGAAGCTGTGTGCTTCGCCTAACTTGCACTACACCTATAAGTCTCTAATACCCTGCAATCATCCTCAGGGTTCTTTTCAGCCCTTAAAACTGATCGCTTCTTTGTATTCTGAAATTTCAGGAAGCAAAGGAATTCTTTAAAACCCAAGTTCACTCACGTTTGTTACGGTAGAAGTTGCCAGAGATGTTGATTCCCTCACATCTCACAATAACAACTTTGTGGCCTGTAAGGGGGGGGGGGGGGGGGGGGGGGGGGGGAATCAGATTACTTGTGAAACAGCAGCATGATACTGACAAATACATTATGACTGCAATGTCTGACAAATTGATCCAAGGCTGCATCCACATTACCAGGCTGAAATAAATCCAGTTCTGTCTTAATTTGATCTCCGATTTTTTTTTTTTAAACTAGGTCTGTGGAGATGCACTGATACATGCCAAATAAGTGGCAACGCGACATGAATGAGAGTCAGAAAACACTCCACAATTAGGAAATTAGCTATACATTTGCAGTTTGGTGAAGGAGTGTTTGTGTGCAGTGTTCAAAACAAATCAACCAACATGCACCGAGTGTACAGGGCGATTGAGGAGGCAGGTGAATTTAAATACAAGGCAGATATGGAATACTTGGTGGTTACAAATGTGAACTGTCAAGACTGGATGTGTCAATCTTGTAATGTGACCGTAGCCTAAAATCCCATAACTAAAAGCATCAATATGTTTAAAATGCATGGATTCTTCCCAACACTCAATCAGGAAATCACACATTGTGTTTATGGTTCAAATAGGAGTAATGATTAAATATTGCTTCAAGACCGTCTCAGATGGTAGTGCATGTTAAGTTTTCTCATGGTCGTTAAACTCAAGCAATGTAGGTAATTAGACATCACTGACGGTCAGTTTGATGTAGGGCTTGACTGATTACCAAAAGAAAAAACACACAATCCACCCTGAAAACGTTACTTACCAAGCAGGACTTGCTTGGCCACAATAGCAGCCAGGCGACCGAGGAGATGGCCTCGGCCATCAATTACCAGAACCTGAAAACACAAAAACACACACATTAGTAGGAAGACATAAGGTGTTCAAGAATGACAACGAGGTGGACAAGTTCACAACTAGTGGTTTCTTCAGATATGCAATATACACATTGCTCAAGACCTTTACCTTGCCTATATCTATCTATCTATCTATCTATCTATCTATCTATCTATCTATATACACATACATACACACACATACACACACACACACAGGAGAAGGGTCGACAAAAAAGCATTAATATTATATGATTTAAAGGGCATATTCTGGACCAATTTCTTTTTTTAATATACAGGGTCTCTCAAAAAAATGTACTCACACTTTAACTGTCCCTAACATGCTGCCTTTTTTGTGTTGCAGGTGTAATTAATTAATCACAGCATGGCAGGAAATTATCGCACCAAACCAAGAACAACTGATGCATTGAAATTGGAAATTGAAAGACAATGTCGCGATATTCCTAATGACCCGTTTCGTGACGTTTGCGAATCCCTTGGTGCGCGTTATCAACGTTGTCTGGACAATAATGGTCATCAATTTGAACATTTGCGAACATGATTCTTCAATTACATTTGTCTTCTGTATTCAAAGCTATTCCATTTCACTCTATGTTCATAAATAAAGGTTTTCTCGTCATTCAAAGTGTGAGTACATTTTTTTGAGACACCCTGTATAAAGTATGTCCCTTTACACACTCATCCAGAAGGGTAATTTTGCACAAGGCCATTTGTCTACAGCAGAAAAAAAATAAAATGCGTCTGGAAAAATCCCAAGGGAGTCTGGAGCCAGATTCACGATGCTAACTGCGGAAGCGCCAGCAGGCTGAGAGCGCTTTGCACGGCTTCAGTGCACAGCCTGTGTAGACCAAGCGCTCCCATTTCTCTCATTGTCCGGTCTTTTGGAAAACGATTACGAATCCCATCATGATGACTGGTGCTGCTACACCCTCCTACAATACATCTATTAACCATTTTAATAATTGCGTGATAATGTTGAAGAAACTTGCAGAAAACCACCAGGTTGTTTTCTTAAACGAACCAGCACTGACGTAGGATTCAGAAGGAGGCATCCAGCAGATGTCGTCACGAAAATCATTTGCCCGGAAATCCAAACGCAAAGTTTTTTCAGAGGCGGACCAATTCGCCTCAAACGGCTTGATTTCAAGTGAATTTTTCTGGTACTGCGCAAGGTAAAAAAAAAAATTGCAGAGAATGCAGAATGTTACAGATATTTGACCAAAGTTTAATATAAAATAGGAGAATTACATTGATCTTGCTCCCCGTGATATGCACTTTAAACCCACCCATCCACGGCACTAGGATTTTTCATTCTGGATCCAGAGACCCACATGGCCGGCTAAATTGGGGTCCATGGCATTTTTTTATAGGTCCCAAATATTCTGTATGACATCAGCGCAAGGTGACCACAATGCTGAACTGTTCACTTTTGCTTTGTTCGTGAAATAACATAACAGAACAGATTTGCCAAGGCAAACAGGAAAAATTCTTCAAGTCAGAGCCCCACGTCCCAGGACACGTTAAAAGTCTAAACATGCATTTTTATTTTAGTTGCCAATATTTTATTAGTGCAATATTGCTACTTCAGAAGTACTACTCTTAATTTCCATTCTTATTTTGTTGTATATATTACATGCACAGCATGTAATTTCACTTTTTTTAATAAGTTAACTTTATACACTTTTATTGCACTGTCACTGTCTATTCCTGACTATACATGAGCTACTAGAACATGTGAATTTCTGAATAAAGTTTCTTATCAGCATTTTTTAGCTGAGATTTCCACATTAACAATCCCTATAAGACAGGTAATGAAATGAATAGGAAAAGTGGTAGACAAGCATATTACTGAGCTGGTCAAGATAATTCTAAGTGGTTTAAGACACAATAGCTCAAGATTCTAAACTGGTAAACAATCACATCTAGAGAACAGGTTTCTCCAAAAATAAATAAGCCATAAATAAATCACAATTAAAGAGAAAAATAACACTAGATAGGATAAACTCATAACAGAGAGACACCGTGTGAGATTAACTCAACTTCAGCCTTCTGTTCAACAACCTGGAAACTTCTTACACGCTGCATTAAACGAGATTTTCACAAATTAATGATTTTATAAAGTGTTTACAGGATCAGGACGTTACCACATGGATGCTGGCCTGCTCATGGCAGCTAGCGCACAGAGCCCACTTCCACGTTTGGACAAGATATCAACGCAACTTAGCATAGTTGTTACTTTTAAACCGAATATTTTGACTCAATCACTAACCACAAACTTAACTCCAAGTCAAGAATAAACCGAGAAAACGGACATAAAGCCATTTTACACGCACGAAGAAAACCAGGTAGTAAGCCAGTACCGTTAGCATAATGCTAATACCACACAGAGCCAAACAACCATATTAAAAGTTAGCTTTAAAAACGTATTTTCAACCAGAATTACAATTTTAACACACTTCAGACACGATAATATGTCTAATATTTTATTCGTGACTCTGGAAAACGCGTAATGATAGTATTTTTAGCCATTTTCTCAACTCCGAGACACGCACCTTATGGAACCGGTCCGCCATGATGTGAGAAAAGAAAGACACACGGGTTGACCCAGGGTAAAAGGCAGGGGCGTGGGCGTGGCTAGAGCAAATAAGGAAATGACGACTGCAGATAAAACAGGAAGTGAATATGATACGTGTGGAACTTAATTTAAGGTTTAACAAGCTTTCTTTAATGTATTGGGTCAGACTGCAGAGCAGTATTAACAATCCAGCCATATCAGTACTTAAAGATTGCTGGGAATATTACAAGAAGCATAATGGGTTTGGGTGGAACATTGACAATACTGCAAACCAGTATGGTTTGAAGGAATTAACATACAGCCCTGCATTAGCTTTAAGTGGTGTCTCTCCATGGATTCTGCCTACCCCTGAGGTTAATATAGAACTGCTAGAGGCAAAGGCTAGGCTGACACTTGCACGATTCCGTGGCACACATTGGCACGACTCGAGTCGTGCCAGTGCGCAAACTAGTCGTAAACTGGCGTGAAGTGTGCGTAAACCCGTCGTGACTGCGTGCCATGTCGGGACGAGAATTTTGAAATGTTCAAAATTTTGGTCACGACAAAATTTCGCGACCGGGTCGTGAACTATGCGCAAACTGTTCGTGATCTCGTCGGGACGATGCGGGAGGATGCGTGCCAGTGCGTGGAAGTGCGCGCCATGCCACGACTGTCACGAACTGCCACGAATAGTTCACGAACAGCTCACGTCGAGTTCACGAGTAGTTCACGACATGTTCACGAATTGGTGCGCGTCGCAGCGTCGCCGTGCCTTCCCACTGACACGGTCACGCATTGATTGCACAAGCAATTCACGACTAGTTTAAGCACTTCACGAACAGTTTGCGCATGGCACGAGCAGTTCACGACGAGTTCACGAGCAGTTCACGACTACTGCGCGACAGTGGCGCTCGCGTCGGTGCGGGGGTATATATAGGGCTTCCCGGACACTTCTTGCCATTCGCAATTTTTTTTCTTGCTTTTTTCTTTAGTGTCTTTTATTTTCTATTCCTTCATGACTTTTTTTTTTTTGGGGGGGGGGAGTTTCATTTCTTTTATTTCAAAAATGGAACAACTGTGGATGCAGCTCATGAAGCTACTACCATTCTTTCTTGCCAAGGGACAGCACCAGCAGGGGACATGTAGTAATGTGACATGTAGTCTCGCTGATCCTTTGCATCCTTCTGGGTATGATGGCCGGTTAGAGGCAGCAGCCCCTGCAGGTGTCGGTCAGTCCTCCATCCACCAGGGATCAGATCATGTGTGTCCGGATCTTCGCGGTCCACTTCTGAAATTGCGTGTGGGTATCTGATGAGGATGAGGTTGTGCATGACATAGGCGTGCCCAAGTCGGCACGACACCGTCCGAATTGCGCAAACTCGTCGTGCCAATGCGGGAAGTGCGTAAACTATGCGCAAACTATGCGTGAACTCATCGTGCCAGTTCGTGAATGTGGACGGGCACGCATTCGTGAACTCGTCGTGAACTATGCGTGAACTAGTCGTGAACAGTGCGGGAGCCTCCCAGTTCGTGCCCCAAAATGGCACGACTTGCCACGACAAAATCGTGGCCAAAAGTCGTGCAAGTGTCAGCCTAGGGAAAGAAAGATTATCCAAATCAAAAGAGTTTTGCATTATTTTGCAAACAATATTTGACTTCTTCATTCTATGGATATCTCCAAATTTATACTGATGGATCAAAAGATGTATTAAGTGGTAAATGTAGCATTGGAATTTATATTCCAGAATTCAAAAAAACATATGGCTATAGACTGAATAATTTCCTATCAGTTTACTCAATTGAAATGGCTGGAATTCTTTCTGCATTAAGATGGATTGAAGAAATCAAACCACTCAAGTCAGTTATATGTACAGATTCAATGTCAGTTTTACAAAGTTTTTTATCAGGTAACTCAACAAGGGAAGACTTAGTAATTGAAGTTAAACATCTCTTAGCTCACATAAGGAATATGGGACTTACTATTGAGTTTTGTTGGATACCAGCCCATATAGGAATTAAAGGCAATGAAATAGCAGACCACATAGCCAAAGAATCCATTGATAAAGAACAGATAGGCATTCATATTCCACTGGGAAAAGGAGAAGCTAAAGCTTTAATTAAAACAGAGATTATGAAAAGATGGCAAAAAGAGTGGGAAACAGAACCCAAAGTTAGACAATACTTTAATATGCAGAGTCAGGTATGGGGGAAAAGAATAACGTCAATGGGATTTAACAGAAATAAGGAGGTAGTATATACAAGATTAAGACTGGGACATGCAACATTACAGATATTAGGTAAAAGTGATGGTCTTTGTCAAGGATGTAAAGTTAAGGAAGATGTTGAGCATGTTTTATTTCATTGTAGTAAATACAGTTATCAAAGACAGAAATGGTTGGAGCTTGAAGCAGGTTCAGACATTCACAACATACTAAAGGAAGAAGGAATACAGCGAAATAGAATTAAAGCACTAATCATTTATCTTAATGATACAGGTCTAGGGCGGCACGGTGGTGTAGTGGTTAGCGCTGTCGCCTCACAGCAAGAAGGTCCTGGGTTCGAGCCCCGTGGCCGGCGAGGGCCTTTCTGTGTGGAGTTTGCATGTTCTCCCCGTGTCCGCGTGGGTTTCCTCCGGGTGCTCCGGTTTCCCCCACAGTCCAAAGACATGCAGGTTAGATTAACTGGTGACTCTAAATTGACCATAGGTGTGAATGTGAGTGTGAATGGTTGTCTGTGTCTATGTGTCAGCCCTGTGATGACCTGGCGACTTGTCCAGGGTGTACCCCACCTTTCGCCCATAGTCAGCTGGGATAGGCTCCAGCTTGCCTGCGACCCTGTAGAAGGATAAAGCGGCTAGAGATAATGAGATGAGATGAGATACAGGTCTAATGAAAAGAATTTTTTTTTTTTTTTGTAGCCTAGTAATCTGACATAGAATCTGTCCAGTCCCTTCACACACTCTTGTACAGTAGGTGGTGGTATACACAGATTGTGATAATCTGCCATTAAAAAGAAGAAGAATATGTGTGGGGTTCAATGAATGAATGTATGGATGCTAAAGTTGAATCAAAATTCAATTTCAAATAACTTAATCTTGACTTTAACTTCTGACCTGTCCTTAACTGATACTTGGCGTTTCTTTAACCCAGACTTAGTTGATTTCACCTGGCCTAACAGTACTTTGACACTGAAGTCAAGAATTGATCTTTTTTTTATTCTGACAGTCTGCTTTGTCTCTAGTTATAAATGTCATGCACTCTGCTGCACCTTTAACAGACCACAAATTCATAACTCTCAAGATGGGTGACCAACATAATAAACCAGCAATAAAGGGATACTGGAAATTTAATAATTCCTTATTAAATGATGAGGAATTCAATGACTGTATTAAAGAACTTGTAAAAGAATTATTCGCTGATTGTAGTGATGGATGCAAACAAAAATGGGAGTTTTTTAAGTATAAAGCTAGACTTATTGCTACTAAAAGATGTAAACTGATCAAGGCTAGAAGGAGTCAGTTAGAAACTGAGCTATTGCAACATTTAAATGGGTTAACCAAAGAAAATAATACAGAAGAAGAAAAATTAGAAATTAAAAATATCAGTTTACAACTGGATGATCTTTATTTGAATCTAACAAGAGGTGCCTTTGTGCGCTCTAGAGCCAAATGGCTGGAAGAGGGGGAGAAAAACTCCAGTTATTTTTTTGCCTTGGAGAAAAGGAATGGTCAAAGGAAAATGCTGAATTCTCTTAATATTGATGGAAAAATCTGTAATGATGCTACTCTAATTTCAAAACATATTTATAATTTCTATAAAGAACTATATACATCCAAATTTAATAGTTGTACAGCGGAAGTGTTCATTAAAAAAATAGAGAAATACATCCCAACTGTAGATAATTCATATGTATCACTTTGTGACTCTGGCATAACTAAAGCTGAGATGAAGAATGCTCTCCTTTCAATGAAGAAAGGCAAAGCCCCAGGTATTGAGGTATTTCACCCACGTGACCAAGTCATGTGATGCTGCCATTTTGGACGGCACGGCTCGAATCAGTTTGAATGCGAGGAAGGCGACAAACGAAAAACATAAAAGAAAAAGGAGCGAGATGCAGAAAACACCTTCACTATCCAGCGACGTAGGGCATTTACAGGGCGAGCAGAGGGAGAGGTATTTGCAAAAATTGAGGTTAGCAGGCTTAGAGAACGACGTTTACCTGCTTCCACCAGGATTGTTCACTGACGTACGGAAGTACACGAAGCCCTCGTCTTTACCTGACTGGCCCACATGATCTGTATACCTATGTCGTTAAAAACCCATCGCCATACACAGGTATTGATCTGAAAGCGTATAAGAGTTTGGATGCCTACAAATATTTTGTGTCAGGCTGGGTAACATGCCTACATCAGCGGGTCGTCCCTGGAGCCGGTGGTCGCCATCTTATTACAGCTAAGGTTTGTTCACATTTTCATTTACTTTCGGTCCTCAGGATAAACAAAATGTTATTAAATGTCATTGAAATAACTTCTTAGTCTGTTGAGACATGGCCCGTTATAAATTTGCTGTTACCAGGCAATGTCCAAGAACTGTATTATTAGGGTCGGTGTAGTTGTAGCAGTGCACTAGCAGCTAGCTGTTAGCACTAGCTAATGTCAACAACAGTAGCTGGTATGTTACTGTAGCAATGTTTACGTTCAGTCATTTGGATGACTGTTAAAACCTTTCAGTCTCAAGTTTTTCCTTTACTGGATTTACTAGTTTACTGAGCTAGCGCGCGCCGGCCGCCGGGGAGCTAGCGCGCGCCGGCCGCCGGGGAGCTAGCGCGCGCCGGCCGCCGGGGAGCTAGCGCGCGCCGGCCGCCGGGGAGCTAGCGCGTGCTAGCTCCCAGCTTGCCCGAGCGCGCTAGCTCAGTAAACTAGTAAATCCAGTAAAGGAAAAACTTGAGACTGAAAGGTTTTAACAGTCATCCAAATGACTGAACGTAAACATTGCTACAGTAACATACTAGCTACTGTTGTTGACATTAGCTAGCTTGACGTTCAAAATGGCGGACACCGGGGCGTCACGTGACCCTCTGACGTCAGGTGAAATACCTCAATAGATGGGCTATCTGTAGAATTCTATGTTCATTTCTGGGAACACATTGAGAATCCATTATTTTGTATGTTTCAAGAATGCATTGAGCAGAGACATATGACTTCAACTATGAAGCAAGGTGTAATTTCTCTAATCCCTAAACCAGGGAAAGATGCACATTCTGTTGAGAATTGGCGCCCAATATCACTTAACAATTGACTATAAAATTTTAGCGTTAGTCTTTGCAAAGAGATTTAAGACTGGCCTTGATGACATCATATCAGAGACGCAATCAGGTTTTATTAAAAATCGCCATATTACGAATAACATAAGATTGGTACTTGATCTGTTAGATTATTCAGATGAGGTACACTCTGAAGCTCTCATGCTACTGCTGGACTTTTATAAAGCCTTTGACTCCATTGAGCATCAGTTTATATTTCAATCTCTCAAGCTATTTGGATTTGGTCAACCCTTTATTAATATAATTCAGACGCTTTATAATGACATAAACAGTTCAGTAATAGTTAACCATAACACTACCCAAAGATTTAATGTTGAGCGTGGAATAAGGCAAGGGTGTCCTCTTTCTCCCTTTTTATTTCTTCTAGTGACAGAGCTTCTTGCTTTAAATATAGTTAATGACCCTGATTTAAAGGGTCTATCTATTTTTCAGAGGGTAATCAAAATATCGCAACTGGCAGATGACACGATTTTATTTTTGCAAGATAAAGAACAACTTCCCCATGCGTTGGCTCTTGTAGAGCAATTTTCTAATGCATCAGGTCTCAAATTGAATATTTCAAAATGTGAAATATTACCCCTACATGACTGCAACGACACCATAATGAATAACATCCCAGTAAAGCAAACAGTTAAATATTTAGGAATACAAATAACTAAGGACCCTAAGAATAGAGAGGAGTTGAATTTTGCAGGAAAAATAATTAAAGCCAAGAACATCTTTAACTCCTGGTTACAACGAGATCTAAGTATATATGGAAGAACTTTACTGTCTAAAGCAGATGGTCTTTTTCATTTTGTTTATCCCTCTCTTTCCCTGTTTTTGAAAGATAAAACAATAAAACAGATCAACAAAATATTTCTGGATTTCATATGGAGAAATAAACCTCATAAATTGAAGAAGGAAGTGCTGACTGATTGTAAAGCTAATGGAGGTCTAGATTTCTTAGACTTCTCTAACACAATTGATTCCTTCAGGATTGGATGGATTCGAAGATGCCTTTTACAACCTAACTCACTGTGGTTTTTTATCCCTAATCACATATTCAATAAATTAGGTGGTCTTTCTTTTATTCTTGAGTGCAATTTCGTCCCATCTAAATTACCTATTAAACTTTATAATTTCCATAGGCAATGCCTACTTGCCTGGAGAATGTGCTTTGTTCATAACTTCTCCCCCCATAAAGTCGTTATCTGGAACAATTCTGACATTACTGTGAGAAACAAAACTTTATTTTACCCTAAATGGTTTGAACATGGTATATGTGATGTTATTTCTTTGTTTGATAATTCTGACACTTTGTTGACATATGAGCAATTTTTGTCATGTTATTACTTCCCTAGGGGCGGCACGGTGGTGTAGTGGTTAGCGCTGTCGCCTCACAGCAAGAAGGTCCTGGGTTCGAGCCCCGGGGCCGGCAAGGGCCTTTCTGTGCGGAGTTTGCATGTTCTTCCCGTGTCCGCGTGGGTTTCCTCCGGGTGCTCCGGTTTCCCCCACAGTCCAAAGACATGCAGGTTAGGTTAACTGGTGACTCTAAATTGACCGTAGGTGTGAATGTGAGTGTGAATGGTTGTCTGTGTCTATGTGTCGGCCCTGTGATGACCTGGCGACTTGTCCAGGGTGTACCCCGCCTTTCACCCGTAGTCAGCTGGGATAGGCTCCAGCTTGCCTGCGACCCTGTAGAAGGATAAAGCGGCTAGAGATAATGAGATGATGAGATTACTTCCCTATACCCTTTCGTCAATTTAACACAGTAATCAAAGCAATCCCTCAAGGATTAGCTCTTCTTATTAAAAGTCACTTGTCATATCATTTACCTATTAATACTTCTTCTTCAGAAACTGTATTGAACGGCCTTAATATATTTGATAAAAAATGTGACAATAAACATGTGCGTCAGTCTCTTCAGCTCAGGAACAAAATTTCTCCTAGAGGGAAATTCTTTTGGAACTCTTTAGTTCATAATATCAACTGGAGGAAGGTTTGGCTGCTACCTCACAAATATTGTATCACTAATAAAATAAAAGAAATTCATTTTAAGATTCTTCACAAGATTTACCCTACAAATGTAAATATTTCCAAATACACTGACATAAGTTTGAATTGTTCTTTTTGTGATAAAGAAGGTGAAACACTTGTACATTTATTTTTTGACTGTAAGATGGTAAAACAATTTCTAACAGACCTTAGTTTCTATCTTTTTGCGCAGCAGGGTCATTATGTTTTCACTCAAAGATATTTTCTTCTACTATGAAAACTCAACTGATTTATTGCTTGAATTTTTAGTTAATTTTTATATTTTACAGGCTAAGTTTTTCATTCATAAACAGAAATGGCAAAAGAATCAGCCTCTCTTTAATATTTTTATTCTAGAAATGACCTCTCTTCTCAACTCTCTTAAGTTTGTATGTAATAAGAAAACTACAAGACTTCTGAACGTTCTCTAATATATATTCCTCTTGGTTTTTTTCCCTTTCCTTTTAGTTGATTAATGTAATTTACTTTATGTCTTTATGTACTTGTTTTAGTCATTTGTTCTTGTTTTACCTTATTGTCAATGTCATTGTTGTTGTTTTATTGCAATAAAAAAAATGATATGTGTGGAGTAAGTCCAACTTTCGAAGCTTTGGGTAGATAGGTGATGCTAAAGCAGAGAGTTTAGGGCTACATCAGTTGCAGTACAGTCCTGTTGTACCTTTATCCTCTATTCAGCCATGGTTTTTCCCAATACCTTCTGTAGACCTGGGCATTCACTTAGAAATTAAAAAGAAATCAAAAGAGGTGACAGTAGAAATCATAGTGCAGAATTATTTTTTATGCCATACATTCATATTTAGGGTGGCACGGTGGTGTAGTGGTTAGCGCTGTCGCCTCACAGCAAGAAGGTCCTGGGTTCGAGCCCCGGGGCCGGCGAGGGCCTTTCTGTGTGGAGTTTGCATGTTCTCCCCGTGTCCGCGTGGGTTTCCTCCGGGTGCTCCGGTTTCCCCCACAGTCCAAAGACATGCAGGTTAGGTTAACTGGTGACTCTAAATTGACCGTAGGTGTGAATGTGAGTGTGAATGGTTGTCTGTGTCTATGTGTCAGCCCTGTGATGACCTGGCGACTTGTCCAGGGTGTACCCCGCCTTTCGCCCGTAGTCAGCTGGGATAGGCTCCAGCTTGCCTGCGACCCTGTAGAAGGATAAAGCGGCTAGAGATAATGAGATGAGATGAGACATTCATATTTACAGATGGATCAAAAGATCCAGAAAGAGAGTGTGCTGGTTCAGTAGTACACATTCCAGCAAATGATGTGAGCATTTTGAAAAGAATAGATGGCAACTTAACTGTTTACACTACAGAGTTAGTAGCGATCTGGTTGGCCCTGGAATGGATAAAAGAAAGGCAAGGCAAGTTTATTTATATAGCGCATTTCATACACAGTGGCAGTTCAATGTGCTTTACAGAGGTAAAAGCAAAACAGTAAACAATAGAAAATAAAATTACATAAAATAAATGGGGAAGAAGAGAGAAAAAAAGAAGAATTAAACAATAGTAGAAATAAAATGAAGTAAAAGTTCAGTAAAAAAAAACAGCAGAATAAAATAGAATAAAAGTTAAGTAAAGTTTAAAACATGCAGAGACTGTAAAAGTTAAGTAAAGTTTAAAACATGTAAAGATGACAATATTTATCAGTTAGCAGAAAGCATCTGAGAACAGCTTGGTCTTTAATCTAGATTTGAAGCTGCCAACAGCAGGAGCATTTTTAATGTCCTCTGGGAGTTGGTTCCATACAGTAGCTGTACTGCATAGGAACTAAAAGCTTCTTCACCACACTTTGTTTTAACAATAGGTTTTACCAGTAAATTTTGCTGCTGCGATCTGGTAGATCTGATTGGGTTAGGCCGCTGCAACATATCAGAGAGGTAATTGGGCCCCGTACCATTTAGAGATTTGTACACCAGCAGCAATGCTTTAAAGTCAATTCCGTAGCTTACTGGAAGCCAGTGAAGGGACCTTAGAATTGGAGTAATGTGCTCTGTTCTTTTTGTTCGTGTGAGAACCCTAGCCGCTGCATTTTGAATCACCTGAAGTCGTTTGATGGTCTTTTTTGGCAGGCCTGTGAAAAGGCCATTGCAGTAATCAACCCTACTAGAGATGAAGGCATGTATAAGTTGTTCCAGATCATTTTTTGACACAAGTCCTCTTAGTTTGGAAATGTTTTTTAGGTGATAAAATGCCGATTTAGTGATTGCTTTCATGTGACTGTCAAAGTTTAGCTCGCTGTCAATGAAAACACCAAGATTTTTAACCATATCTTTTGTTTTAATCCCCTTTGTGAAAGAAAACAAAATTCACAATACTGTCATCATCTCAGATAGTTATTCAGCTCTACAAAGCATACAGTCAGGTAGATCATTCAGGGGCGACCTCATCAATGAAGTATACAGTACATTATTCCATCTAGAAGCAGTAGGAATAGTAACTCATTTTCTTTGGGTACCGGCACATGCTGGTGTTGAGGGTAATGAGCAGTTGGACAAGTTAGCCAAACAAACACTCAAGCATAAAGAGATAGATTTACTAATCCCTGTGAGTAAGGCGGAGGCTAAGGTCCTTATAAAGAATCATGCCAAATCAATCTGGCAGGAATACTGGGATGACAATGAAAAGGGCAGACATCTGTACAACATCAAAAAACAGGTGGACAAAGGAAGAATGGAAGGTAGAAGTAGGAAGGATGAGAGCATGATAACCCGTCTAAGAATTGGTCACACAGGGCTTAACGGTACACTTTTTCGTGATGAAAATAGTCTACAGTTTTACATTTACATGTAGCATGTGTACAGTATAGATTGACCATGTTGACAGGGGGTCACAAATTTTGTGAAATACATGTATTTTACCCCAGTGCACATTTATACAGGTCACATGTATAATTTCTTCACAAGAATGAAAACATGGGATGTATGTTAATATAGTCACAATACTGTTATTTGTGATATGTGAATGACCTTGAAATTGTGATGTAATTTATTTGGAGAAGGTATGTTGACCAGTATGTGCTGATAATGATATGATGCAAGATAAACTTACTTAAGTATTCATGGTATTTAAGTGAATGAAACTACAAACTACAGCATTCTGTTTGATGGTAAAGGTTATTTATATACTGAGGTTGCTAATGATATTTAATTTTACCGTTAGGTTAACAGGGTGACACATTTATATTTTTTATTTACAAATGTAAAAGCCAATGTTCATGTTAAATGTGTTTGAATTTTTGTACATCTTATTTAATAAAAAAGATCCATATTTATTCATCGTTTCTGTGTGTGATTGCCTACATACATGTATATACATCTTATAATCAAAAGAAAAATGGATTTTGATTGACAATGTGGAACGGTCAGCTTAACAAACTTTGACTCTCCACCAAAATTTGATCATCAATAATAACACCTGCTAAATTCCTTCAAAACTACATATCTGCTTGGTGGCAACTGGGGCCAAAAACAAAATACTATAAACCCATCTATATTCATGGCCATTTACTTTTTTCAAATCATTCAGGCAGAGCCTCAAATAATTATAACGCCCACAAAAACCATATTATTGTTATATTAATGAGTTCAACAGCCAATTTAGCCACGTGTGTTAATTTCTGTTACCAGAATTCTTATCCCCAAATACATTAACTATACACCAATATAGAATCAGCACTCATCAAAACTTAAATGTATGCATTCTTTTGAGGAAATATTTCATTATTCAAGTATGTGATTAATATAAAAATCAAACATCATTATGATTTCACAATAACTGGCCCATCAATAAGCATGATAAGCACAAATAGAGTAGAGTGGGGTAATACGCCCCCGTGGGGTAATACGCCCCCGGCCTGTTTTACCCAAAATAACCACCAGATGGCGCAAAGTTACATTTCTATTGTTGCTATGGACTGGCTTGACAACGGGGATATACAAATATCCACTGTGGATTGCATATCAGCAACGCAGCGGAGAGAAATCAAATTTCATGGTAAGTGATATAATTTTCAGATATCAGTAAAACTGTATTTAGACAGTTGCTATTTCGTCAGATATCACAGCTGTGTATGTGGTATGAGTAGACAAGTCAGTACGTTAAAAATACATTAGGTATAAAAAGTTGAATCACATTTTGAAAGTAAGACCCTTTTTTGTAAAAGTGTAGTCTGTGGGGTAAAACGCCCCCTTAATGGTGGGGTAAATGGCCCCCAGGGGGCATCATTTCCTTTTATCATAATTACTGTATTTCATACATTTCTGAATAGCAGATAGCTAATGAATTAATTGATTCAATTAGCATTATTTATTGATGCACTTGTTCTTTGTTAATTCATGTTCAATCCACACAAAATTATATTGAAATTAAAATGCGAAATATAATAAAATAATGCATCTATTCATTAATTCAGGGATATTTTCTTGTTTCTTTCACATTATAGGTTTAAGTAAACACTTTTGCTATCCAAACAGCTTTTTTTGAGTGAGGGGGCCACTGGGGGGGTAAAAGGCCCCCTTGGCACAATGCTTGTTTTTGTTAAAAAAAAAAAAATTAAGTATTAACTTTAGGCAAACTTTAGGTGGCATTATTGTTCATGTCACTGTTGTCAAAAACTATGATTAAAACTAAACACATGGTTCATTTCAACTTGGAGAAAAACTGAATTTTCCTTAAGGGGGGCTTTTTCCCCCACTCTATTCTATATATTGTAGACGCGGTTACCCAGACCACAAGCCATAACTTAAGCACAATAATGGATGTGGCATGGGTGACAATTCACGTATTTGTACGTTTGACAACATTTTATAAGCGTCTATTCCAGTTAAACATCAATAAAATTTATTAATTCTATCTTATTTCAGCGAAATAAGTATCTGATCTGATAATGGCAGTCGTTTGTTTTGGCTGGGAACGACCCGGAAGTGTAGGACTGATCACAGCGCCACCTGCTGAATACAACTAAAATGTTGGGATAGCGGAATCGAGCCATTATTTCGTTGAAAATTTTATATGGTATAATTTTAATTATCCAAAAAATAGTATGTGTAAAAAAGGAATGTTATTGAACGTTGTGTATGTTTAATTTAATTAAAAATAAATCAATAAATACGTTCAAATCATTCATCAGGGTTTTTTTTTTTTCAAATTATCTTTAACTTGTTAACGGCTTCCAAATAAGACATTCCATGCATCCTTTTAAATTTTTTTTTTAATTTAATTATTTTTGAAACAGACACATTTCTGTTCAGGTGGGGGAGTGTAGTCCAATCACACCGTATAAAAACTACACTTCCCATAAAGGCTCGCCCTCAAACAGCGCGACCGTTATCTTGACCAAGTTAGCTCTTCAGAATCAGCAGCAGTTTTCATATAGTTCGTTTTTATAGTTAGATAAATATTCAAATGAGTATATTGAGGACAGTGACACCAAAATTGATGCTTATTAAAACCATAAAAGTTGTCGTTAGCTTGTTAGCTAGTGAGGGTTTGCCCAGACAGAATACCCGGATGAGAAAGCGGGTTCTGATTGGTCGAGACAGTTGCAGTTGTTTTAAACGTGTACTTGGTGATAGTAGCCAAACATATGGCTAGTTTGCATCCTTTGATAATATATGTTCATTAATAAATATATGTATGTATGCTGATTTTTAGAATGTAAATACTAGTGATGGCCAAATGAGGCTCCAAAGTGTGTATTGAGTATAAAGGAGCATAGTCAGATAGCAGAAAACCACGTGACTGATGACAATTCCACTGAGCTCTGTCAAGCTTATTCCCTGCTGTAGAGATGAGTGAAGCCATCTGGCCGCCATCTTACCACTCTCATCGCATGTACTTAGCTTGTGTTAAACCGTCGTATTGATCAAACTTACCTCAAGAAAAGTATCTCCTGACTCCCCCCCCCTTCGTTACCTCCTCTTACTTTCTCAACTTTACCCCAATTCCTTACATATCTTTATTGCGCTCCCCTTCACTGTTATTGTTTTTTTTCCCTTTCCCAGTCCAGTCTCTGATCATTTTTTTAACGGCTCTTTTACTACTATAATTATCTCAACAGAGATTATTTCAGTTTTTCTCTCATACAGTGAATCCTTCTCTTTCGTATAGTTCTTCTTCCTTTCTATCTATCCATCTCTCATTATTATTATTATTTATACCAACACAAAGGCTATACAATACTTCCTTTCTATTTAGGACCGTTGTTGAAACAGGATTATTTTCTCATGTTATCTGCCATTTTCAACCCATACTGAACAGCAGTACGGGTTTATGCCAAGGAAGAGCATGTCGGATGCAATTTTTTTGCTTGAAGAATATTCATGGAGAAGTACAGGGAAGGCCAGAGAAAGCTACATTGTGTGTTTGTAGACCTAGAGAATAGGGTGCATCAGTTGCCCTCACTTTCATAAAATCTGATGCATTTTTGTTTGGGTGTTCCTTTTCACCAATAAAGACATCCTGTAAAATTTTTTGACCATATTCAAAAGTCTAATGGTGGCACCATGAGGTTCATTTTTTGCCAAAAAACGCTTATTTTATGTTTTCGCGTAAGGTTTGAATCACAATGTTGGACTCCATTTATTGATTTCTTGTGACCCAGAGATCATGTTAAGAACCTTCGCAAGGGATTGAGAAGCATTAATGTGATTCATAATACATTTGTATTGTTTAAAAGTAGTTGAACAATGATTCAATGAACAGCTAAAACTCAAACTGTGCTTGATAATATATTTAGAATATGCACTAAAAATGTGTATCTAAGATATTTGGTATACTCTATAAGGTGCCATAATGTTTCATGAAAAGTGATCGAAATTTTGTCATAAAAGTCATAAAACAGCAGCTTTTTCCATAACTTTGAGCTCCTGGTGCCACCATTAAACTTTTGAATTTTGTCAAAATATTTCACCCAGTGTGTTTTCTTACCAAAAGGAACATAAAAACAAAAATGCATCATGATCGGAGGAACTTTTCATTTTTAGGGGGCAACTGATGCACCCTACTGCAGAAGGCATACGATAGTGTGCCAAGAGATGAGTTATGGTATTGTATGAGAAAGTGTGGAGTGAATGAGAAGTATATTAGAGTGGTGCAAGACATGTATGAGAACAGTGAAACAACAGTGAGGTGTGCAGCTGGAATGACTGAATGGTTCAAGGTGAAGGTGGGACTTCATCAAGGATCTGCTTTGAGTCCTTTCTTGTTTGCCATAGTGATGGATAGGTTCACAGTATTTATTTGTTACATAATTCACTGTCACAATATTCATGCAGCTTGCGACCAATATGACCATTAAGTCATATTGGTTGACTGTTAAGACACGACTGTGAGAATGAAGTGAAAATGGCAAATAACATGAGAAACTAATCCTGTTTCAACAACGGTCTGAAATAGAAAGGAAGTATCGTACAGCCTTTGTGTTGGTATAAATACTAATAACAAGAGATGGATAGATAGAAAGGAAGAAGAACTATACGAAATATTGATTCACTCTATAAGAGAAGAACTGAAATAATCTCATCTCATCTCATTACCTCTAGCCGCTTTATCCTTCTACAGGGTCGCAGGCAAGCTGGAGCCTATCCCAGCTGACTACAGGCGAAAGGCAGGATACACCCTGGACAAGTCGCCAGGTCATCACAGGGCTGACACATAGACACAGACAACCATTCACACTCACATTCACACCTATGGTCAATTTAGAGTCACCAGTTAATCTAACCTGCATGTCTTTGGACTGTGGGGGAAACCGGAGAACCCGGAGGAAACCCACGCGGACATGGGGAGAACATGCAAACTCCGCACAGAAAGGCCCTCGCTGGCCATGGGGCTCGAACCCAGGACCTTCTTGCTGTGAGGCGACAGCGCTAACCACTACACCACCGTGCCGCCCACTGAAATAATCTCAGTTGAAATAATTATAGTAATAAAAGAGCCGTTAAAAAAATGATGAGAGACTGGACGACTTCTTCTTTTGGCTGCTCCCGATTAGGGGTCGCCACAGCAGATCTTTCATCTTCATTGCTCCTTGTCTTCAGCATCCTTCTCTGCCACACCTGCCACTTTCATGTCCTCTCTCACCACATCCATGTATCTCCTCTTTGGCCTTCCTTGTTTTTGTTTGCCTGGCAGCTCCATCCTCAACGTTCTCCTTCCAACATGCTCTGCATCCCTTCTCAGGATGTGCCCATACCATCTCAGTCTCATCTCTCTTAGCTTAATTCCCAAGCTCTCCACATGTGCTGTCCCTCTGATGTGCTCGTTCCTTATCCTGTCCAACCTCATCACTCCCATCGCAAACCTTAACATCCTCAACTCCACCACCTCCAACTTTGCCTCCTGTTAAGGGTACGATCTCCAATCCATACATCACAGCTGGTCTCACTACTATCTTATACATCGTACTTTTCACTTTTGCTGAGACTTTCCTATCACAAATGACTCCCGAAATCCTTCTCCAACTGTTCCACACCCTGCCTGCACTCTCTTTCTCACCTCACTATCGCAGCCCCCATTTTCCTGCACAGTTGACCCCAGGTACTTGAATTCACCAACTTTCTTTACGTCTACTCCTTGCATCTTCACTACACTCTCATCCCCATTCTCACTGATGCACATGTATTCTGTTTTGCTATTGTTCACCTTCATTCCTCTTCGTTCCAATGCATACCTCCATCTCTCCAAACCCAACTCAACCTCCTTTCTACTTTCACCACATATCAGGGACGACCGAGAGGAGGAGTACAGGAGCCTGGTGAGGGACTTTGCCGTTTGGTGCAACAGGAACCATCTGCAGCTCAACACCTCGAAGACCAAGGAGCTGGTCATTGACTTTGGGAGGTCCAGACCAAGGTCACGACCAGTTCTGATCGAGGGAGTCGAGGTGGATTCTATGGATTCCTACAAGTACCTTGGGCTGTGGCTGGACAGCAAGCTGGACTGGACTTGCAACACCAACCACTTGCACAGGAAGGGACAGAGCAGGCTATACTTCCTGAGGAGGCTGTGGTCCTTTAACATCTGCAGGAAACTCCTGTGGATGTTCTATCAGTTTGTGGTCGCCAGTGTCCTGTTTTACACTGTGGTGTGCTGGGGGGCAGCACATCCAAGAAGGACACATCCAGGCTGGACAAACTGATCAGGCGGGCCGGCTCTGTGGTCGGCATGAAACTGGACTCTCTGGTGACGGTGGCAGAGAAGAGGACTATAGACAAACTACTGAACATCATGGACGATGCCAGTCACCCTCTGCACACCATCATCAGCAACCAGAGGAGCCTGTTCAGTGACAGAATGCTCCTTCACAAGTGCAAGACTAACAGATTTAAAAACTCCTTTGTCCCTCACGCCATCAGACTGTACAACTCCTCTCTGGGGGGGAGGAGGGGCAACAGGAGGACAGAGGATAGGAAGGAGCAGTAGCCTAGGCTGACAAAAAGCAATACTGGACAATGTGCAATATAAATGTGCAATATAATGTGCAATAACTCTCCTGCTGGACTTTTTTTCCTCCATATCTTATTCTTTTTTATACAACCCCGATTCCAAAAAAGTTGGGACAAAGTCTCATCTCATCTCATTATCTCTAGCCACTTTATCCTGTTCTACAGGGTCGCAGGCAAGCTGGAGCCTATCCCAGCTGACTACGGGCGAAAGGCGGGGTACACCCTGGACAAGTCGCCAGGTCATCACAGGGCTGACACATAGACACAGACAACCATTCACACTCACATCTACGGTCAATTTAGAGTCACCAGTTAACCTAACCTGCAGGTCTTTGGACTGTGGGGGAAACCGGAGCACCTGGAGGAAACCCACGCGGACACGGGGAGAACATGCAAACTCCACACAGAAAGGCCCTCGCCGGCCCCCGAACCCAGGACCTTCTTGCTGTGAGGCGACAGCGCTAACCACTACACCACCGTGCCACCCCTGGGACAAAGTACAAATTGTAAATAAAAACAGAATGCAATAATTTACAAATCTCAAAAACTGATATTGTATTCACAGTAGAACATAGACAACATATCAAATGTTGAAAGTGAGACATTTTGAAAGTTCATGCCAAATATTGGCTCATTTGAAATTTCTTGACAGCAACACATCTCAAAAAAGTTGGGACAGGGGCAATAAGAGACTGGAAAAGTTAAAGGTACAAAAAAGGAATAGCTGGAGGACCAAATTGCAACTCATTAGGTCAATTGGCAATAGGTCATTAACATGACTGGGTATAAAAAGAGCATCTTGTGGCCCTTTTCCACTACCCTTTTTCAGCTCACTTCAGCCCGACACGGCTCGCGTTTCGACTACCTCAGAGCAGCACGACTCAGCTCGCTTCAGCCCTACTTAGCACCCAAAACTCGCACGGTTTTGGAGTGGGGCTGAAGCGAGCCAAACCGAGCCGAGTGGGGCTAGGGGCGTGAGGAGACACTCCCCTGTGCACTGATTGGTGAGGAGGAGTGTCCTCACATGCCCACATATGCCCCGCGAGCACGCTGGGATCTGTAAACACCGTAAACCTGGAAGAAGAAGAATTATGAATTACAAGAATTTCTGAAGGAAAGAATTGCTAAAGGAAAGAAATGTACACAATTTCAGTGGTAAGAGTTCTCGGAGAGATTCGACTTAACACATCATTAAGTGTACAGGGATAATGCTAAGGCTGTTTTGTAAGACATAGATGTCTTAAGTTAATGCTAGCAAGCTATATACATAGATCAGGAAACAATAGAACAGAAAAGCAACCACAAATGAGTGCTTTAAGCTAGGGCTAATTTCATGTCAGCTGTGCTGATGTCGTCAAACGGTGGGTTATAGTCTTCATGTGGGTTTGGAGGCCAGTCAGGCAAGTTGTCTGGGTCTATTTTCACCATCTGGTAACCAATATTTGTCAGCTGCCTCTGAAACACAGACATACAACATTGACAGAAAACAGGGAGCAAACATAGCATCACAATCACTAAACCTAGGACCGGTATGGTAGATGGAATCAGAGTCTTCCATCCACTAAACCAACACCATCAGCTGTCTTTGACTCCTCCATGTTCATCTGCTCGTAATTGTTCAGCAACCTTGCGCATCTTGTTCAGTGCCTCAGTGATGTTACCGAGTTAACCCTTGCCCTTCTTAACGTGTATTGGTGCTCAGGGGGCGGGCACGCCCTATCAGCCCTCGTCCCACCTCACCGGGACTTGGAGGAAACTCGAAACCCTAAGACTTATCTATCGGCTAGACACTGAAATACTCTTCCCTATTGAGGGTGTGTGTATGATTGATGTGATACTCACACTGTTCCATGCAGTGATGCCTTTCTTCCTCACACGCTTTACCAGCATCTGGGTCACTTAGGCCTTCCTTTTCCTCCTGCTCAGCCGGTTCAGGAACCCTCCTGCAGTGGCTAGCATGGATCCACGTCACTCTGCCTGTGACCTTCACTGCCATTAGGGTCGTGAGCAGGACCTGGAATGGGTCATTCCACCGTGGCTTGTTCCACTTGGTTCGTCGGAAGTCCTTCACCACTATCCAATCCCCTGGTTGTAGATTGTGCAGAGGTCCCTCACCGGGCTTGGGAAGTGCTTCTTTTACCTGTTTGTGGATAGATTTCAAAGCAGAGGACAACGTTGCACAGTAATTCAACATTGCATCATCACACTGTGTGGTGTCCAGCAGTGTTCCTTGAGCTGGCCCTATCCCCATGTTGGGTACTCGTCCAAACAGAATTTCAAATGGGCTTAACCCATGTTTAGGCCTAGTTTGCATCCTCATTTGTGTGAGTACTACAGGGAGGACCCTTGTCCATCCTAGTCCTGTTTCTGCACAAGCTTTCCTTAGTTTATTTTTAAGGGACCCATTTTCCCTCACTAAGTGTCAGTTCAATGAAGTCCATTTGGAGATGATCAAATGGTTTGTCTGGTATTGGGTGTGCTGCTTGAGCTAGTTTGATACCTTGACCTGCATTATGTTGTGCACATATCAAGCATTGCTTGCAAAATCTCGCAGCATAATTTGAAAACCCCTGTGTGAACCATCTCTTTGTTACTTCTGCTACCATCCCCCCTTTTGACACATGGGTGAGCCCATGGGCCAATTTTGCATAGAAAGGGAACGTGTTTTGGTAGACCGGGACGGCCCGAGGGACAAACCTAGACCGAGTTTGCAAAGATACAGCCGGCCTGTTTCCAGACTCGTCTCTCGTCCTGGGTAGCAGTGCTCTGAAGGTCCGCTAGCTGTAAACAGGGAGTAGAAACCTGAGGAAAAGCAAGGTTAGAGGGTGAACTGGAAGCTGAGGCTGCACACTTAGCTGCTGCGTCCACCCTGGCATTTCCTTGAGACACAAGATCAGTATTGTTAGTATGGGCAGCACACTTACACACAACAATGGCTCTAGGGAGTAGAATAGCATCCAACAACTCAGAGACCAGTTTATGATGTGCAATGGGAGATCCTGTGCTAGTGAGAAAATTTCTGTGTTTCCAAATGGTGCCAAAATTGTGCACAGTGCCAAATGCATACCTACTGTCTGTAAAAATATTGACAGGTTGCCCTGCAACCAATTTGCATGCCTCGATAAGGGCACAGGGCTCTGCGGCCTGCGCCGACAGGTTTGAGGGCAGACACGACGCCTTGAGGACCTCGTGATCTGAGACTATGGCAAAACCTATTTTGTTTTTTCCCATCTCTGGGTCTCTGGAGGCTGAACCATCCACATAGAGGACCATGTCTGGATTTCCCAAAGGGTCGCTCTTTAAGTTTGCCCTGGGGGAACAAAATCGTTAGTGAGAACAACACAGTCATGTGGCTCTCCATCGTCCTCTGTAGGGAGAAGAGAGGCAGGATTCAGAACAGTACAACGTTTCACAATGATGTTAGGCATATCAAGTATGACAGTGTTATACCTTAACCATCTCTGTGCTGACAAATGTGATGTCTTTTTCTCCAACAGAAGCAGGGAGACAGCATGTGGGACCAAAAGGGTGAGGTTAGAATACCCCACAATATTTCTGGAAGCAGTTACCGCCTTTTCAGCTGCAGCAACTGCACGCAGGCAAACAGGAAGTCCAGCTGCCACTGGGTCCAATTTGCTGGAGCAGTAGGCTACAGGTCTTAATCTATCCCCGTGCTTCTGCAAAAGAACAGAGGTCATGAAACCCTTTTTTTCATCTACAGTTTGAACAAATGGTTTATTGGGGTCAGGCAATCCCAGAGTGGGTGTGGTCTGCAGAGCGCTCTTTAGGGACGTCAGGTGCACGCGGAACAACCGCAGCATTGACTGCTTGCAGATCTTGGACAAACCTCCACTCATCGGGCTGGGACAGTTTTCTTGCCTTCTTAACTGGGAAAATAGGAGTGCGCACTGGAGAGTCCTGGCAAGGGACAATTACACCTGCCTTCAGCAATGAATCAAAGACCGGTCTTATACCTGCGATTGCTTCTGGTTTGGGTGGGTACTGGGTCTGTTTAGGCCTGATTTGCTTCTGGTTTGAGTGGGTACTGGGTCTGTTTACCCTTCGCCCAAACGGAATTTGGAACTCCCGCCAATTTAGGGTGCACCTCTGCTGGAGTTATGCCTGTGGAAACAGAGACAAACAGGCCACTATGGCCGGGGTCCCCAGGTCATCAGTGGCTAATATTACGCTGCGCTCAACATGCACACACATAGCATGACTTTGTTTGTAGACCCCAAGCTTTTGGCAAAACAACACACTAGGGTCCTCTGTTTGGGACCATTCATTGCCATTGACTGCACACTTCTTGACCCATTTCCCCACATCTTTCCAATGGGCGGCTCGTGGCTTTGCTAATGAGACATGGGATATGGAATTAATGATGTTAAAGAAATCATGCTGGCAGCAGCTGACCTCAGAGTCCTCTGACATGAGGCCGCGTATAACATGTTTGAGAACACTGCGATGAACACTGATGCAGCTGTTCGGACAACAAGTAAAATGGACCTGCACAGTGCAATAATGTTTAGACCAATATGTAGTTTTGGGGATCAATCTTTCACGTGCATGGGGGTCTGCAAACCAATTCTTTCAAACTCTACATCTTGCCCTTGGTGAACATGTGCTGTGCAATGCAAATCTTCCTCTTTCATATAATCTGTGTCAACTGATGAGGTGTTCAAGTGTGCGAGCTGTACAAGGTGTTTGGGAGTTTGTGCGAGTTGATCTGAGCAGAGCCACCAGACATACACATACAGGGGGCTTCCAAGACCATACTGCACACCGCACATTTCACTTACTTCAATAATTAGTCCATCTGGAGTGGACGTGAGATTTACTCCTAATTTGCACATTAAATCGCGTGCTAACAAATTTACTGGACATGTATGTGAGATGAGGAATGAGTAGGACGTAACTATTCCTCCCTCGCTTTTACACAGGAGGTTGACTGAGAAAGTTTCAGTTACAGGTCATCCTGAGATGCCCATCATCTGAATTTAATTTGAGCTGAGCGGTGGGTCTACTGGAAGTACCCCATGTTGTATGACTGATTGTCCCGCTCCAGAATCTACTAAAAAAAAAAAAAATCAACACATGCCCACATACAGTGAGGGGCATACAAGGGAGTTTAGAGAAAGGAGTAGTTGTGTATTTTAACAAACTTAATGCAACTTCAGGTGTATCGGTTTGGACTGGTGTATTGGGCGTTTCTGTATAGTCTTGCTGTGGCATGCAGGTGCTGCTACTAATGTGTTTAACATTATGTGAATGTTCCTGTCTATGTGTATGTGTATCATCAGGTGTGTGTGTGTGTGTGTGTGTGTATTACCTCCCCTGTTCTCTGTACGGGGCCCGTTCCCGGAGTCCGCCCGTCAGTCTGCTTTGCTGTACTCCTCATGGGGCTTCTGTCTGCTACTGTGGAGACAATCTCGAGCAATGTGTCTCTTCTGATTGCAGTTGTAACAGGTTGCACCTTTCCTCCAGGACGGGTCAACCCAGGTCATCCTGCCTCGGCCCCTACCTCAACCTCTTCCTCTTTGTCCAGGCGCAAGTGACCAGAAGAGTGAGAGTGGCGGCGTGTAGGTCTTGGTCTCTTTTTGTTGACTTTGTCTTCTCCTTCTCTTTCAGCAGCCTTTCTGCATGCACAGCATACTGCTTGATCTTGGTGAGGCTCAGGAGTGCCCTCCACTGCAGCCAGGGTCATGGGCCTGGTCAGGCCACTGTGTTTCTCGTGTGCAGCAGTGAGACGGGCAAGAAACGCTGACACCACTTCACCATCTTCTTGCTTACACGTATTGATCTTAGTAATGTCTATGTTCAAGGGAAAAGCTTCAATCAGATGAGCACAGAGAGCAGTGAGAGTATTTCTATACTCACTATTACCATCCACTGGTCGGCTTCTGGCCGCTCTCTGGAAACCTTGCTCCAATCTATACCTATCTTGGTCATGAGTAGGCGGCAAAGTTCATGGGTGGTTGGCCGGAATTCTCTGCAAAATATCAACAGCTCATTACCAAATCTCTTTCCTCCTACCTCTCTCACATTGGGAAGAGAAGCCATGCTTTCCTTGATATCAGCTGTCGTCCAGGGTCTGTGGACTAGAAGCATGCTGTCAGCTCCAGCCACTTCCACCACTGAAAGATGAAGGACTTCAGACTTTAGGTTACGGCCTTGTGGACCCACTGGTGAGCATGTGGTCAGGTCCAGGAGGGTGTCTCTTCCTTCGCCATATGCAAGACCGGATCTCGTGTGTGATGGAGAAGCGAGGGGAGGCGCTGACACTGGAGGCAGCTGGTAGGCTGGGAGAGATTCCAGAGGCTCAGTTTTGTTTTGTTTTTTTGCTTTGTCTCGACTTCTCCCCCTTTCTGTGGGTGAAACGTTTGTGGGAGTGATGCTCTGCCTTGCTGAGGAGGCAGTGTGTGTCGGGGTGGTGGGGCAGACTCCAGGTCAGGGTCCATCTGAAATTTCAAACACTGAGAAGATGGTGAGAGCCCTACCTGTTGTTTCTCTCTTTTGTACTCTCTCTTAAGTGTTTCTTCTTTCCATGCAGAAAACGCCCTCCAGTCCCCTAAAAACTTAACATTATCTGCAGACTCTTCTTTTTCCTTCCGTTTCAACTTTTCTTCTAACTGTTCTATCTGCCTGGGACTAAAACTGCCCTTCTCAGGGAATCCTAAGTCCTTTACCCATATGTCAAACTGTGCCAAACAATCTTCGCCATACGAGGTTTTCATAAACTGGATGTTTGGGCTGTCATAGGAACACCCAATTCTTATTATAGCACATGTAGCCTCAGGCTTACTTGCTTTTTTCTTTTTTTTCCCTAACTTACTGTTTCTGTTCCCCATTGTACACTGTTATATCAATAGGTTATGACAACAATGGCTGAGTTTTATACTAGGATCACAAGAAGAACAGGTTGGACTATGTCCAAAAATGTGACACAATAATCCTTTAGGTATGTTCTTATTAGTAAACAATTTATCTGACATTTACCTTAAGCACAACAACCTCAAAGACAACTCATGCATGTGTACAAGATCTATTTCTCTGTTTCAGAATTTGGAGGAGAACAGTACTCTGTTATTTTACGTGCACACCAGTGTGTCTTGGTGACTTCGTGATCGAACCTCTCTATCCCGTTCCTACGACGGGCCAGTTGTTCACACAGAACAAAGGGAGCAAGATTCAATTCTTTCCCAGTTATGAATCGCTGACGTGAATCTGTCAAAACACGCACCCTTACTTCTCTCTCTCAAGTAGGTGAGCCGTTACCCAGTCGTCACTGAGGCGGATTTTTCTCTTACACAACCCAATAAACTACTTGCGGTTTATTGTCTCAAAATTGTGTTTTATCCGTTTCTGCAAACATATTGATGGTACCACAGCTTAGCAGTCCTCCTGGGCTCAGACAAACTTCTGTCCGTCTCTTATATCAGTCTTTAAATACTGTTTCCAATAATTTCTTTACACAAGAATGCAAAGTTATCACTTACTGGTTCGGTGAGCCCTGACGGTCTGGTCTCTCATCTGAGTTCTCAGCTCCGCACTGTGGCCTTGGGAGTGTCGCATCGTCCGAGGATCAGACGCACAGAGCCCACCCAGGGACACCAAATTGTAATGGAAACTTCTAATAAACACTTCAGAACGCTTAGCAGTTGTCTTTTCAGTTATTTATTATAGTAGATCATATAAAACAGATATATAAAATGGGAAAGGAAAAAGAAGAAGAAGAAGAGAAGAAGACACTACTTCAGTGATGCAGAGAGTACGCGCACTCTGAGTTGTATCTTAGTGACTGTTATCTATTATACTCTAAAGCAGGGGTCTCCAACTTTTCTGGGACTGAGGGCTACCCGAAGGATGAGAAACTATATGGAGGGCTAGTCATTCAAAATAATTTACTTAAAATAAATGAAAGGCTTAACATCCCTTTAAAATAAGACTATCTAGGATTATGTGCTTTTAATTAACAACAGGCGGCATGGTGGTGTAGTGGTTAGCGCTGTCACCTCACAGCAAGAAGGTCTGGGTTCGAGCCCCGTGGCCGGCGAGGGCCTTTCTGTGCGGAGTTTGCATGTTCTCCGCGTGGGTTTCCTCCGGGTGCTCCGGTTTCCCCCACAGTCCAAAGACATGCAGGTTAGGTTAACTGGTAACTCTAAATTGACCGTAGGTGTGAATGTGAGTGTGAATGGTTGTCTGTGTCTATGTGTCAGTCCTGTGATGACCTGGCGACTTGTCCAGGGTGTACCTCGCCTTTCACCAGTAGTCAGCTGGGATAGGCTCCAGCTTGCCTGCGACCCTGTAGAACAGGATAAAGCGGCTAGAGATAATGAGATGAGATGAGATAATCTCAACATATCAATACTGTTAGGAATTACCAACTTTTTTTTTGCAAATTCCAAAGTTTAATTATGCTAACCCTTATTAGCTAATGCTAATAAGTTAATAATGATAATAATGAACATATTCTGTTGTATTTTGTTGTTTCTTGTCATCTCATGTTGGGAAAGTACATTTGCCCTCTTTTAGAATTATACAAACAAAAAGACATTCTGATATTCCCACTGCAATTAATAGCTGCTACATAAAAACAGGTCTGGAAATGCCAAAGGCACAATAATAAAAGGCTATAATTTTCCTTTTTCAACACACAACAGTTCTGTGAAAAGTTAAAACTATTCAAAATCCATTCTTTAGAAAACTGCGCTGCAACAGTAATAGAACACTTGCACTTCTAACACAGCATACAAATTGAAACTCTTAACTGCGTCCTTAAATGATTTCACCTTATTGCAGATTCATAACATTCAAGAAATCATTCTCTTAGCATTCTCTTAATATTCTTTTCTCTTCTAAGTTTTAAAATGCATTTCATGCATTGATTTTTGCATGCGAATGGTTCCTAGTGGGAAGCCAGACACTGCATTGAGTCCACAGTCCACTGTAGTCACGGGTATAGCTTGACACAGCAACTCTGATTGAATCTTCAAGGTGTAAATCAGTTAAGCAAGTTCTGTGTTTGTTTTTAATGAAATTCATATTAGAAAAAGCTGACTCACAGAGATACGTCGAACCAAACAGACATGCAACTTTCAAGGCTACTGTGTGCACACCTTTGTATTTTTCTGAGTCCACAAGATACCAGAAGTTTGAGGATCCCTGGTGGGCTTTGAGAGTAACGTCGTTTTGCAGCGTAATGATTTCCATTTCAATCTCATCAGCATTCAAGTTGAATACTTCACTTAGTTGTTCAGAAATGTATGTGATGTCACATTGCATGAAAGGATTAGCAATGAATGCAACACAAGGCTGCAGTTTATCAAAGTCATGAAATCTTGCTTCAAACTCTTGCCCAAGTCTAGATATTAGCTGGGTGTACTTTTCTACAGCCCCGTCTAAGGCTACAGATGCAGGGGCATTTCCATTCAAAACTGACTACACAGATGGAAAGTGCAGGAATTTCTTACTTTGCAAATGCACGGAGAAAATGTTCAGCTTTGCTCTGAATGCATTCATAGCACTGATCATGTCCGATACAGTCTTACCTTTGCCTTGCAGTTCAAGTGATTCAGTTTCCCTGTGATGTCTGTCAGAAAGGCAAGGTCAAGCACCCACTCAGTGTCCCGGAGCAAAGTAGTGTCCTGCCCTCTGGATTCCATGAATTGTTTGATTTTGTCCAGAAGTGACAAAAAGCGCTGCAGAACCCGACCCCTGCTGAGCCATCGTATCTCTGTGTGCAGCAAGAGGTCACCGTACTCAGCTGACAGCTCCTCCAGAAGAAGTTTGAATGACTGGTGTTGTGTGGCATTCGCACGGATACTGTTGACAATCTTCACTACCGGAGTCATGACGTGATCAAAACCCATCACTATGGCACAAATTGCCTGCTGATGGATGATACAGTGGTAACTGAGGAAATGGGGAAAATCTGGATCGCTTCTGCAGCGCGCAATGAGACCAGAATGACGGCCGGTCATCGCGGCGGCGCTGTCGGTAGTTACCGATACCAACTTTTGAAGTGGGATGTTTTTCTCTGTAAAATAGCGCTTTATGGCCTCGTAGATGTCAACAGCCCTTGTTGTGGTTTTCAGGGGCAGCAAAGTAAGCATCTCCTCCTTCACAGTGAAATCACTGAACACCATTCTGACGAAGACCATCAGCTGCACCGTGCTGGTTTTATCCACCGACTCGTCACATTGGATGCTAAAGTACCTGCATGTCCTCATGTCACCATTCAGCTGTTCCACCAAGTTAGTGGACATTGCTGATAGTCTCCTGGCGATGGTATTGGCACTTAGCTGAACATCCACGATGGCAGCGAGGATCTCCTTCCCATTCTTGTGATCTTTAAACAAAGTGTCTGCAACCACTGGCATCACCCCTTTGACCACCTCTCTGTCCGAAAATGCCTTTTTGTGCTTAGCCAGGTAGTGTGCTGCTCTGAAGGAAGCTTCTGTAGCTGCTTTTGATTGCTTTGCCGGCTTGGTGAAAAAAGACTGTTGTCTGCCCAAAGCTGCCTTGAGGTCACGAGTCTTTTGAGCATGTAATGTGCTGCCTGGAGGGTAGCTAGCATCAAACGTTCTGTGGCATGTAGAAAAATGTCGTCTTCCACGTTGTGTCTCTTAGCCAAGGCTATGGCAGCTCCACAGATCAGACACACACAACGTTCACCAACTTGAGTAAAGAAAAACTCTTTCTCCCATTCATCCTGAAAGTGGTAAGTCTTCTTTTTCTTGCTCTCTGACATCACGTTTAAACACTTACAAAACTACCTTTTACAGAAACTTTACAACTTATCGCACTGTGTTGATCACTATCCATTGGCGGGCTAATGACTGAGGACTGAACGCAAAGGGGAGTTGGCGCGGTGGCATAGTAGGCTAAACTTTGACCCGGCAAAGAAAATTATCTACATTAGGCTTCTATTTTAATATAAAAAATGTTAGGGGGATTTTTAGAATATATTTCTGGATTAAACTTCAAGGCGTCTTACAACATGAAAATATTTTTTTTTATTTTTAAAGATTACCAAATATGATTTGAACAGTGCAGTGCACTGGCTATCTTTAGAACATCCATCGCGGGCGCCTCCCAGGTTCCCAGCAGGCTACCTGGTGCCCGTGGGCACCATGTTGGCGAGGCCAGCTCTAAAGCCATTCGCTTACTGCTCGCATCTTCACGTGATTGGCTTGAGATTTTCTATGAAGCTTTGTTAAAGCGTGCACCTGGCATGCTCTGGGATGTGCAGGAACTCAGACACCCTGCTTATCACCAGCCAAGGCCACAGAAAGGCGATTACAGCATATGGAAAAACAACTTTTCTCAGTACACTAGGCCACTTGAGCTCAGCACACAGAAACACAGAGCATAGGAATGTTCATTCACTAAATTTCCTTCACACAAGCCAGAAGGCTGTTGGAAAAATGCTTTGTGGACGGATGAGACCAAAATAGAACTTTTTGGTTTAAATGAGAAGTGTTATGTTTGGAGAAAGGAGAACACTGCATTCCAGCATAAGAACCTTATCCCATCTGTGAAACATGGTGGTGGTAGTATCATGGTTTGGGCCTGTTTTGCTGCATCTGGGTCAGGACGGCTTGCCATCATTGATGGAACAATGAATTCTGAATTATACCAGCGAACTCTAAAGGAAAATGTCAGGACATCTGTCCATGAACTGAATCTCAAGAGAAGGTGGGTCATGCAGCAAGACAACGACCCGAACCACACAAGTCGTTCTACCAAAGAATGGTTAAAGAAGAATAACGTTAATGTTTTGGAATGGCCAAGTTAAAGTCCTGACCTTAATCCAATGGAAATGTTGTGGAAGGACCTGAAGCGAGCAGTTCATGTGAGGAAACCCACCAACATCCCAGAGTTGAAGCTGTTCTGTACGGAGGAACGGGCTAAAATTCCTCCAAGCCGGTGTGCAGGACTGATCAACAGTTACCGGAAACGTTTAGTTGCAGTTATTGCTGCACAAGGGGGTCACACCAGATACTGAAAGCAAAGGTTCACATACTTTTGCCACTCACAGATATGTCATATTGGATCATTTTCCTCAATAAATAAATGACCAAGTATAATATTTTTGTCTCATTTGTTTAACTGGGTTCTCTTTATCTACTTTTAGGACTTGTGTGAAAATCTGATGATGCTTTAGGTCATATTTATGCAGAAATATAGAAAATTCTAAAGGGTTCACAAACTTTCAAGCACCACTGTATAGGACACGGTTATAGAAGAGTTACTTATAAATCACATTGTTATCACCCAAATGAGGATGGGTTCCCTTTTGAGTCTGGTTCCTCTCGAGGTTTCTTCCTCATGTCGTCCGAGGGAGTTTTTCCTTGCCACAGGTTTGCTCTTTGGGGATAAATTAGGGATAAAATTAGCTCATGTTTAAAAAGTCTTTAATTTTCTGTAAAGCTGCTGTGCGACAATGTCTATTGTTAAAATTGGTTAAAAAAAAAACCTTGACAATGCTGGTACAGCGATAGAAAAATGTCAGTTTACCTAAAACCTGACTTGACAAAACAGTTCCATTCTCAAGAAGGAATGAAATCAGTTTAATCCTCATACAGGGACACGTCCACATTTAACAAACATTTTATATTTGCAAACCACAAGAAAAAAAAAACTGTAACATGATGAACTGTCCCAACGCTCCCCATCTGGCCATTTTGAAAAAAAAAAATAAATAAAATTATATATGAGTTTTTTTTCCCCAGAATCAAAGTGTAATAAATAATACTATATCTGGTCACTCTAGGCTACATACTTTAATTTCAAACAAATCCCCAATTCACCAGCGCACATTACACCATAGAATGGAGGCGAAGTAGAAAATACTTTTCAGTTTTGGTTGATAAAATATTTTCACTGCACAAACCTTACTGCAGTGTCCAGCTTCATGGCTCCAAAGGAAGTCAGTTACTCTAACGGACAACACCTAACTTCTGATGGAATCTAAAAGCTGATTAATTTCAACCAATTTATGGGAACAAAAACTGCCCCAAGTCTCCCCCACTCTCCCCGACACGCTTCGGAGTCTTAGTGTCAGACGGCCCATCACTAGTAAATATGAGACTTTAAAAACAGCAAAAAAAACCAAACCATTCTTTGCAGAAGACTATAACAACATCTTGGTTAATCAGTTTCCTTTTATTCCATTTTAATAAATCATGGAAAACTGCAAAAAGCCACCACATTTGCAACACTTAGTTGGAAGGTCTGGTAAAGACTGACGATAATCATATTAATCTGTACTCGTCTCAGTCGTGCTTTTTTAACTGGTGAATTCTGCCCTCATGGCGGCTGATCTCTTCTTGAAGACGCTCAATCTCCTTCTGGTGGTGACTGATTTCTTCCTGATGATGTTGTCTCAGAGCAGCTATCTGTTCCCTCTCCTTCTTCCTACAACAAGTGAGAACGTATTCCAAAAAAAAAAAAAAAAAAAATCAGGTTAATTATGAAGGTTAATTGTTATCCGTCCTGTTGTTCAGGACGGATAATCTGAAACACGATGACAAAATAGCTTATTTAGTACAATATTTGTTTTTTCATGCAACGCATGACTGTGTATTTGTACTATCATCTGAGCGTTATCATAGGATGATCGATCACTCTTTCCTTCTGCAAGTCTGGCTCACAGTCCAAGTCTTGTTCAATACACAGAGGAGAAAAATCAATGCAGATCAAAGCAACATGCACTCACTTGAAGTACAACTCTTCCTCAGCAGCTTGCTTCTTTCCAAACGCTCCTCCTGCCTCTCTGACTGCACCTCCTCCTCCTCCTCCTTTCCCTGCACCTTTCCCCAGCTCGCCCAACTTTCACATGGAATGGGGAAGAAAAAATGATATCATATACACACTGTGCAACTTCTGATTAACATCCAAATCCCAAAAAAGTTGGGACGCTGTGTAAAACAAATAAAAACAGAATGTGATTTGCAAAATCATGGAAACCCTATATTTCATTGAAAATTGTACAAAGACAACGTATCAAATGTTGAAACTAAAAAATTGTTTTTTGAAAAATATATGCTCATTTTGAATTTGATGTTGTGTAATGCTTAAAAAAAAAAAAAAAAAACACTAATTTGGTTAATTGGCAACAGGTCAGTAAGATGATCAGGTATATAAAGAGCATCCCAGAGAGGTGGAGTCTCTCAGAAGTAAAGATGGGGAGGGGTTCACCGCTCTGTGAAAGACTGCGTGGGCAAACAGTGCAACAATTTAAGAATAACATTCCTCACTGTAAAACTGCAAAGAATTTCAGGATCACATCATCTGTGGTCCATAATATCATTAAAAGATTCAGAGAATCTGGAGAAATCTCTGTATGCAAGAGACAAGGCTGAAAACTGACATTGGATGCCTGTGATCTTCAGGCCCTCAGGTGACACTGCATTAAAAGCAGACACGTGTCTGTAGTGGAAATCACTGTATGGGCTCAGGAACACTTCAGAAAACCATCGTCTGGGAAAACAGTTCATTACTGCATCCACAAATGCAAGTTAAAACCAGATAGAAACAATATCCAGAAACACCGCCACCTTCTCTGGGCCCGAGCTCTTTTACGATGGACTGAAGTGAAATGGAAAACTGTCCCAAGGTCTGACGAATCAAAAGTAGAAGTTCTTTTTAGAAATCATGGACCCCACATCCTCCAGGCTAAAGAGGAGAGGGACCATCCGGCTTGTTATCAGTGCACAGTTCAAAAGCCAGCATCTGTGATGGTATGAGGGTGCATTAGTGCACATGACATGGGTAGCTTGTACATCTGGGAAGGCATCATTAATGCAACATGCTGCCATCCAGACAAAATCTTTTTAAGCAAAGGCCTTCCCTTCTTTCAGCAAGACAATGCCAAACTGCTTTCTGCGCATATTAAAACTGCATGGCTCCGTAGTAAAGAGTCCGGGTGCTAAACTGGCCTGCCTGCAGTCTAGACCTGTCTCCAATTTAAAACATTTGGCGCATTATGAAGCACAAAATATGACAAAGGAGACCCTGAACTGTTGAGCAACTGAAATTGTAGATCAGGCAAGAATGGGACAACATTTCTCTTTCAAAACTACAGCAATTGGTCTCCTCAGTTTCCAAATGTTTACAGAGTGTTGTTAAAAGTAGAGGTGATGCAACACAATGGTAAACATGCCCCGTTCCAGCTTTTTTGAAACATGCTGCTGACCTCAAATTCAAAAATGAGCATATATTTTTCAAAAAAAAAAAAAAACTTTAGTTTCAACATTTGCTATGTTGTCTTTGTACCATTTTCAATGAAATATAGGGTTTCTATGATTTTGCAAATTATCACATTGTTTTTATTTACAGTTTACATGGCATCCCAACTTTTTTGGAACTGGGGTTATATTAGAACAAATGCATTAATATAAGCCTGTGATAATGCATTATAACCAGTGATGGGTTTTGATCTGTCTGTACTGAACAAAGTTGAGTTGACAAAGTATGATTGAGAAATATATGCAAGTCCTCTGTCGCCGAGGAGATTCTGCCTCACGGATCCGGGAGCAAGAGTCAGTCACTGAGTCAGATGCAGCTGTTCAGAGACGTTTCGTAGTTTACTGAAAGACAAACCGGAGTATAGACTCACCGCCCACTTTAACAGGAACTTGTTCTTGATTCTGAGATCCCTGTTCTTGGCTGCAGGAGTGGAACCCAATGTGTTCTGCTGTTGCATGCTGAGATGCTTTTCTGCTCACCACGGTTGTAAAGAGTTGCTATGAGTTACTATATCCTTCCTAGCAAAAAAAGCTCAAACCAATCTGTCCATCTTCTTCTGACCTCTCATCAACAAGGTGTTTGTTTCTACTCACAGAACTGTCGCTCACTCACTGATGTTTTTTTTGCACCATTCTGTGTAAACTCTAAAGACTGTTGTGTGTGAAAACAAACCCCAAGAGCTCAGCAGTTTCTGAAATACTCAAACCAGTCGTCTGGCTCAAACCAACACCCATGCCACAGTGAAAGAAAGTCACACTTTGAGATCACAGTTTTTTCCCCATTCTGATGTTCGAATAAAGTGAACATTAATTAACGGAAGCTCTTGATTTGTAACTGCATGATTTTGTGCATCAAGGGATCGGCTGATTAGAGAACTGCATCAAACAGAACAGCAGGTGGATGTAAGGGTATGGGTGTTCCTAAGAAAGTGACAGGAGTGTATATCCACGTTGAAGCGTGTCGTGTTGCGATATGATTTCAGGAAGCAGAGTTGTCTGCGTGTGACAGAGCAGCTTCAACAGCTGATGGAGTATTACTGATCAGGATAGTCTTATGGAAACAGAGAGCAGAGATGTGAGCGAAGATAAGTTTCAAGGATTTCATTGAAAATAGCCAAAACAAGTAGCAAACCAATATCTCTATCAGCCAGAGCTACGATCAGAGATGCTGTTATAGAAAACCACAGCGCTGTTGAATTCTCGATTCTGATTGGTCAGAAGGTGTTGATTAAATTTTCTATAACAGCAGCTTTGACAATGATCCTACATTTATTTAAAGTGCATATCACGGGTAAATTCAGGAGCAAGATCAATGTAATTCTCCTATTTTATATTAAACTTTGGTCAAATATCGGGGCGGCACGGTGGTGTAGTGGTTAGCGCTGTCGCCTCACAGCAAGAAGGTCCTGGGTTCGAGCCCCGGGGCCAGCGAGGGCCTTTCTGTGTGGAGTTTGCATGTTCTCCCCGTGTCCGCGTGGGTTTCCTCCGGGTGCTCCGGTTTCCCCCACAGTCCAAAGACATGCAGGTTAGGTTAACTGGTGACTCTAAATTGAGCGTAGGTGTGAATGTGAGTGTGAATGGTTGTCTGTGTCTATGTGTCAGCCCTGTGATGACCTGGCGACTTGTCCAGGGTGTACCCCGCCTTTCGCCCGTAGTCAGCTGGGATAGGCTCCAGCTTGCCTGCGACCCTGTAGAAGGATAAAGCGGCTAGAGATAATGAGATGAGACTTTGGTCAAATATCTGTCACATTCTGCATTCTCTGCAATTTTTTTGTACCTTGCGCAATACCAGAAAAATTCAGGTGAAAATCAAGCCATTTGAGGCGAATTGGTCCACCTCTGGCGGCACGGTGGTGTAGTGGTTAGCACTGTCGCCTCACAGCAAGAAGGTCCGGGTTCGAGTCCCGTGGCTGGCGAGGGCCTTTCTGTGCGGAGTTTGCATGTTCTCCCCGTGTCCGCGTGGGTTTCCTCCGGGTGCTCCGGTTTCCCCCACAGTCCAAAGACATGCAGGTTAGGTTAATTGGTGGCTCCAAATTGACCGTGAATGTGAGTGTGAATGGTTGTTTGTCTCTGTGTCAGCCCTGCGATAACCTGGCGACTTGTCCAGGGTGTACCCCGCCTTTCGCCCATAGTCAGCTGGGATAGGCTCCAGCTTGCCTGCGACCCTGTAGAACAGGATAAAGCAGCTAGAGATAATGAGATGAGATGGTCCACCACTGAAAAAACTCGGCATTTGGATTTCCCGGGAAACATTGATTTTCGTGACGTCGCGTGCAGGATGCCTCCTACTGAATCCTACGTCAGCGCTGGTTTGTTTATGAGAAAACGACCTGGTGGTTTTCTGCAAATTTCTTCAACGTTATCACGCAATTATTAAAATGGTCAACAGTTGTGTCGTAGGAGGGTGGAGCAGCACCAATCATGATGGGATTAGCACTCATCGTTTTCCAAAAGACCGGACAATGAGAGAGAAATGGGAGCGCTTGGTCTACACAGGCTGTGCACTGAAACCGTGCAAGCTCTCGCAGCCTGCTGGCGCTTCTGCAGTTAGCATCATGAATCTGGATCCAGACTCCCTTGGGATTTTTCCAGACGCGTTTTGTTATTTTATTTTTTTCTGCTGTAGACAGATGGCCTTGTGCAAAATTACCCTTCTGGATGAGTGTGTAAAGGGACATACTTTCATATAAAAAAAAAAAATTGGTCTAGAATATGCACTTTAACATTTATGGATGGAGTCTCCAGTGTTAGCTCATGGAACAGTCAGTCAATTTTCCAGCATGGAAAAGTCTTCAGAACAGAGCAGCTGTCCAAGTGCGTTACTCCACTTATGCTACACCAATTTGTAATCATTGGCAAATCAATGTACTAAACATTGCACATTTTAATGGTTTACAGTTAGCTTTAATGTTGTGGAATGTCCAAAAGACAAGTTCCTCTTCTCATTTGTATGATCATCACGATAAACAATCATTTTTCACCAGCCTTGCCCTCTCTCTCTCTCAATCAGAATTCAATTTTGTTGTGGTATAAATAAGTTATTCCACGAAATCGAGTCGTACATGAGCTGCAAGCCAACGAGGCGCGTAGCACCGAGTCGGCTATAATCCATGTACGATGAGATTGGGCGGTATAGCCGTTTTATTCTATCCACATTCACTGGATTTTGAGAAAGAGCATTTTTGTTTTTATTTTTTGCAAATTCGATAAATAAAGCTTTATACAAAACGTCCGACAAGATCATTTCCGCTTAGAATGTAAACAAACCGGCAAAATGACAGGAGCAATTTGTGAAAAATGCTATAATAATTCTTGAAAAATATACATTGGAAAAAAAAAGATACATTCTTTCCATCAAATACTTCTATTCCATATTTTGTAGGGTTTTTTTTTTATTTTTTTGTAGATTTGTTTTTAAATAGAGTTTTTATTTTGTCCTCGGTTGGTTCAGGAACATGCGCCGCCATTTTGTTTTTCTCTACTCATGGTATATGAGCCGATATCCTACTCGGAGAGTAGCCAATCAGAGCGTGCGACTGCTCATTGCTCAGTTGTATTTAAAACTATTATTTTTAAGTGTTAAATGTTGCTCACTTAAAATTAACTTCCGGTTTGTTGACATTTTTATTTTAATATATTTGTACAGGTGCTGGAGCGGTCTTTAAAAATAATTAGTTTTAAATACAATTCTGCAGACAATCATAATGTTGGGACCAGAAATATATAAACAAAGAGAAACATTAAGATGGGTTATGATTGTTAACTGACTGATCAGTGACACTCATCTCTCCAACAGAAGTATTATACAAAGGGCAGAGGTGAAGCACAGAGAGCATTTATATTCATTAAAAAAAAACAGAAGAAAAAGAAATTACAGAAAAGGGGCTTTGAACTAAACACAATCTACACATGCGCTCTAAAGGCATTTTCTTTGTCAGGTAGTGAGTGTAACTAATATTTTGTGTAATTATAAAAACACACAGGGGGCGGCACGGTGGTGTAGTGGTTAGCACTGTCGCCTCACAGCAAGAAGGTCCTGGGTTCGAGCCCAGCGGCCGGTGAGGGCCTTTCTGTGTGGAGTTTGCATGTTCTCCCCGTGTCCGCGTGGGTTTCCTCCGGGTGCTCCGGTTTCCCCCACAGTCCAAAGACATGCAGGTTAGGTTAACTGGTGGCTCTAAATTGACCGTAGGTGTGAATGTGAGTGTGAATGGTTGTCTGTGTCTATGTGTCAGCCCTGTGATGACCTGGCGACTTGTCCAGGAGGAGGTCGGGCCCACGTCACCGCTTCGGGCTGAGCCTGGCCAGGCCCCGTGGGCAAAGGCCTGGCCACCAAGCGCTCGCATATGAGCCCCAACTCCAGGCCTGGCTCCAGGGTGGGGCCCCAGCTGCGCCATACCGGGCGACATCACGGTCCTTGATCGATTATCCAAAAGGGTTTTGGTGAACTGCTCTTGGTCTGGGACCTGTCTGCCTTGGGAGACCCTAACAGGGGCGTAATGCCCCCGACAACATAGCTCCTAGGATCATTCAAGCACACAAACCCCTCCACCACAATAAGGTGGCAGTTCTAGGAGGGGGACAAAAGTGTGCTAAAAGTGTTCCTGGAGAACGTGATCCGCAACGCCGTCACTTACACGGAGCATGCCAAGAGAAAGACCATCACCGCTATGGATGTGGTGTACGCCCTGAAACGCCAGGGACGCACTCTGTACGGCTTCGGCGGTTAAGCGCTCCGACACCGACAACCAGGGTCTCATCTCATTATCTGTAGCCGCTTTATCCTGTTCTACAGGGTCGCAGGCAAGCTGGAGCCTATCCCAGCTGACTACGGGCGAAAGGTGGGGTACACCCTGGACAAGTCGCCAGGTCATCACAGGGCTGACACATAGACACAGACAACCATTCACACTCACATTCACACCTACGCTCAATTTAGAGTCACCAGTTAACCTAACCTGCATGTCTTTGGACTGTGGGGGAAACCGGAGCACCCGGAGGAAACCCACGCGGACACAGGGAGAACATGCAAACTCCACACAGAAAGGCCCTCGCTGGCCACAGGGCTTGAACCCGGACCTTCTTGCTGTGAGGCGACAGCACGAACCACTACATCACCGTGCCGCCGACAACCAGTGTAATATTGTTAAAATAATTTTGAACTGTAGTCCTTGTTCTTTGAAATAGTGATTTTAAAATGTCTGTTTTTAATGTCATAGTCATTTGTGACTTTTCTACTGTGAGGAATTTTGAATTTCTGTTAGCAAAAAACACAATTTCGAATTTGTAAACGTTTCATTAAATAAACTTTGATATTTTACAATAATTCAGACTTTGCAGTAATTATGAATAATTAACAATTCATCACCATCATGAAAGTAGTAATAAGTTTAAAAAGTTGTTTAAAAGGGTTACAGTACTGTACTGGTTATCTTGTACAGTACTGGTACTGTAAAAAGTTGTTTGAAAGGGTTACAGTACTGCTTATCAACAATTGTACAGTACTGGTACTGTAAACTGGCTTACAGTAGTGGTACTGTATTTCTGAATTACAGTAACTTACTGGCAACAGTGTTGCTAGTTAGTTACTGTAAAAAAGCTTAGAGAAGTCTAATGCAGGTTAGGTTAACTGGTGACTCTAATGGCCCTTTTCCACTACCCTTTTTCAGCTCACTTCAGCCCGACACGGCTCGCGTTTCGACTACCTCAGAGCAGCACGACTCGGCTCGCTTCAGCCCTACTCAGCACCCAAAACTCGCACGGTGGGGCTGAAGCGAGCCAAACCGAGCCGAGTGAGGCTGGGGGCGTGAGCAGACACTCCCCTGTGCACTGATTGGTGAGGAGGAGTGTCCTCACATGCCCACACACGCCCCGCGAGCACGCTGGGATCTGTAAACACCGCAAACCCGGAAGAAGAAGAATTACGAATTACGAGAATTTCTGAAGCCTTATGCGCCTCGCCTCATCTATACGCTCTTGCCAGTATCTGTTGGCGTTGTCGGTGACAACAAGCCACAGCACCAAGACCAGCAACACTAACGACTCCATGTCCTCCATGTTTATTGTTTACTATTCGGGTCGTGAGACTACCGCTTAAAAGATCACTGATGTCACTGTTTGCGCTGCTTAACGACATCACCTGACGTCCACCCACTTTCGCTAACTCCACCCAATGTGTCCACCCACTTCCAGCCAGCACGGTTCAGCGCGGTTGTAGTCGAAATGCAACTCCAACAGCCCCGCTCAGCCCGACTCAGCACGGCACGGCTCAGCCCGACTCAGCCGCGTTTGTAGTGGAAAAGCGGCATATGTGTCAGCCCTGTGATGACCTGGCGACTTGTCCAGGGTGTACCCCGCCTTTCGCCCGTAGTCAGCTGGAATAGGCTCCAGCTTGCCTGCGACCCTGTAGAACAGGATAAAGTGGCTACAGATAATGGATGGACACAAAAACACAGGTTGACCTGGTTACACAAACACGCTCCATGGTGGTCACGTGATATTGCTGCTCACTTAATGTGGGACGCTTTTTATCTCAGCAAACCATTTACACATCGGGGACACAGTGTACACAGCAGTACAACATCTCGAAACTCAAAATAGAACATTTTGCCCAGAATTCAACTTGGCAGTCAGTCAGAACCTTTAAGCCAGGGCTTTTCAAAGTGTGGGGCGCCAGAGTTCTTCGGGGGGGGGGCGCAATGTGAGGAAAAATAAAAAAGAATAAGTTACTATTGCGGACATTTAGCGAACTTCAGCTAGCCTTTGCCAGAGACAAAATGGATCGATTTTTAGTACCTAAAGCTACAGTGAGTGAGGAGACAGAGTCTGGGCCAAGCAAAAAAAGAAGGAAGTATGACCACGATTATTTAAAGTTTGGATTTTCATGGACTGGATCTGAAGATGCTCCACTGCCACAGTGTGTTGTCTGCCAAGAGGTGCTAGCTAACGATGCTATGAAAAAAAAATTATAATGTTTTAAAAAGCACAGATGTTTAAAATGTGTAAAAAAAAAAGAGGTTTTAAAAAGCAGATGTTTAAAATGTGTAAAAAAGAGATTTTAAAAAAGCTCATATGTTTAAAATGTGTAAAGGAAAAAAAAAAAAGTGTACAACCACCATTTTTTTAAATACGAATGGAACATTAAGTATAGACCCCTTTCACTGACGTCACCCGAAACCGGAAGTAAACAGAACCTGCGCCATTTTGGAAGACCAACAAACTCGTGATTGGGGAAAATAACGGCAGCGGTATGTGAACCCACGAGAATAAAGTGGAGTGGCAAACGACTTAAACAAATCTGAGCTGTTTTATTTATGATTTATTGGCCCAACAGTAGACTTGAAAGAAACCTGTGTGAGACTTGGCAAAAAACTGTGGATATAATGGATAAGTCTGTGCATGATCTGCGGACACTTTGAGGTAAGCAAACGCAAGAAATTCAGATTTAAAACATGCTAAATTGGCCCCAAGTTGATAACTGTATGAGGAGCAAGACTCCCAGACTTCTGCAATTTAATAATAATCATCTCATCTCATTATCTGTAGCCGCTTTATCCTTCTACAGGGTCGCAGGCAAGCTGGAGCCTATCCCAGCTGACTACGGGCGAAAGGTGGGGTACACCCTGGACAAGTCGCCAGGTCATCACAGGGCTGACACATAGACACAGACAACCATTCACACTCGCATTCACACCTACGGTCAATTTAGAGCCACCAGTTAACCTAACCTGCATGTCTTTGGACTGTGGGGGAAACCGGAGCACCCGGAGGAAACCCACGTGGACACGGGGAGAACATGCAAACTCCGCACAGAAAGGCCCTCGCCGACCACGGGGCTCGAACCCGGACCTTCTTGCTGTGAGGCGACAGCGCTAACCACTACACCACCGTGCCGCCCATAATAATAATAATAATTATAATAATAATTTAGGATGGTTTGGGGCTTGCTCGCTGCTGCCAGGTTGGTTGTTGAGTAGCCTGACTGTTTTTTTTTTCTTGCGTGTGGTATCATTGTTGACGCGAGGTTGTTTTTTGAACATGCTGATGTGGACACGATTTCCCCTGATGAGTTATGACTTCAGACGCGATGCGTGTGTGGAGTCCGTGTGATATGTGCGCAAGATAGGCTTCTCATGTGTTTGGAGATCCGCGCTCCGAGACAAGCGCAAGCACACACACCCCCAAGGGAAAAAAAGGGGCCCCCCGAAAATATCGGCATAGTTCGAACACTGAGTGTAGGCACTGGGTGTAAACAACAAATAGTTTACAATGTCTGGGTAGCAAACAGATGGCAGAATTGGTGTCCGGTCCTCCTTATGTTTCCATTCTCCCTTGCCCCGAGTCTTATCATATGGGTCAAACCCATCAATCACAGCCAGTTTCTCCACATACCGTGCCCTTTCTGCAGCTGGTAATGTACTCACATAACCAGAATTATCAGCCATCGTGTCACTTTACTCTCGCTCGTACTTTGTTTTATATTGTGAGTGCATGTACTTGGTCTTCCAATATGGCGCCTAACAAAATCTCGCGGCGCGGTGACGTCATGTGAAAGGGGTCTATAGCAACAACAAAAATTGTGGGGGGGGGCGGACTCTCCCACACTTTGAAAACCCCCGCTTTAAGCGACACCGTCCGACCAATCAGAGTCGACATTTCAGCAGCGGGTAATCACAGCAGGTGGGCGTGGCTACATAACGGACCTCACCACAAATGACGTAGAGAGCACGTGTTTACTGATCAAAACACTGCTGGATTGTGATTCAAAATCACTTTAAAACGTTTGGAAGAACAGTAGAGCTTTAAAACAGGAAGATAAATAAAAAAAATACTTGAAAGCGGTGTCACGGTCATGTTCACAATGAGGAAAATTATTGCATATACAAGACTGAAAGACTATAAACGCATTAGATTTTAGGAATCGGAATAAAAGCTGCTACCTGCTCAGATGCCATCCTGCTGTGTGAGCTGAAGCTGCTGCTCAGGCGCGGCCGGAAAATCCTCCACATTATAAACACGCTGCAGCACGCTCAGGCTCGCGCCCCAATACACACAAACTGGGCAAAACCATTCTCGAGCAGCCAGAGGGGGAGACAGTGCGAGTGGCGCAATTCAGTCGTCCATCCTGAGCTGAGTCAGACCACGTGACTGACTAGTGCAGGGCTTTTCAGAGTGTGGGAGAGTCCGCCCCCCCTCACAGAGCAAATAAACAACAGCGCCCCCCCCCCTTCACAGAGCAAATAAACAGCAGCGCCCCCCCCCTCACAGAGCAAATAAACAGCAGCGCCCCCCCCTCACAGAGCAAATAAACAGCAGCGCCCCCCCCCCCCCCCCTACAATTTTTGTTGTTGCCATACTTAATGTTCCATTCGTATTTTTAAAAAAATGGGTTGTTGTACACATTATTTTTTTCTTTTACACATTTTAAACATCTGTGCTTTTTAAAACATCTTTTTTTTTTACACATTTTAAACATCTGTGCTTTTTAAAACATCTTTTTTACACATTTTAAACATCTATGCTTTTTTAAAACATCTTTTTTTTTTACACATTTTAAACATCTGTGCTTTTTAAAACCTTTTTTTACACATTTTAAACATCTGTGCTTTTTTAAAACCTCTTTTTACACATTTTAAACGTGCTTTTTTAAAACCTCTTTTTTTACACATTTTAAACATCTGTGCTTTTTGAAAACATCTTTTTTTACACATTTAAAACATCTTTGCTTTTTGAAAACATCTTTTTACACATTTAAAACATATGAGCAGCTTTATTAAAACATCTTTTTTTACACATTTTAAACATCTGTGCTTTTTGAAAACATCTTTTTTTACACTTAAAACATCTGTGCTTTTTGAAAACATCTTTTTTACACATTTAAAACATATGAGCTTTATTAAAACATCTTTTTTACACATTTTAAACATCTGTGCTTTTTTAAAACCTCTTTTTTACACATTTTAAACATCTGTGCTTTTTAAAAAACATCTTTTTTACACATTTTAAACATTGTGCTTTTTGAAAACATCTTTTTTTACACATTTAAAACATCTTTGCTTTTTGAAAACATCTTTTTTACACATTTAAAACATATGAGCAGCTTTATTAAAACGTCTTTTTTACACATTTTAAACGCGCTTTTTTAAAACCTCTTTTTTTACACATTTTAAACATCTGTGCTTTTTAAAAAACATCTTTTTTACACATTTTAAACATTGTGCTTTTTGAAAACATCTTTTTTTTACACATTTAAAACATCTTTGCTTTTTGAAAACATCTTTTTACACATTTAAAACATATGAGCAGCTTTATTAAAACATCTTTTTTTTACACATTTTAAACATCTGTGCTTTTTGAAAACATCTTTTTTTACACTTAAAACATCTGTGCTTTTTGAAAACATATTTTTTACACATTTAAAACATATGAGCTTTATTAAAACATCTTTTTTACACATTTTAAACATCTGTGCTTTTTTAAAACCTCTTTTTTACACATTTTAAACATTGTGCTTTTTGAAAACATCTTTTTTTACACATTTAAAACATCTTTGCTTTTTGAAAACATCTTTTTTACACATTTAAAACATATGAGCAGCTTTATTAAAACATCTTTTTTACACATTTTAAACATCGGTGCTTTTTTAAAACCTCTTTTTTTACACATTTTAAACATCTGTGCTTTTTAAAACATCTTTTTTACACATTTTAAACATATGAGCTTTATTAAAACATCTTTTTTACACATTTTAAACATTTGTGCTTTTTAAAACATCTTTTTTACACATTTTAAACATCTGTGCTTTTTTAAAACATCTTTTTTTTTTTACACATTTTAAACATCTGTGCTTTTTAAAACAAAAAACATCTTGTTTTACCAGGGTTTCTGCAGGCTTGAACAAGTTCAATTTAAGACTTTTTAAGACCTTTTTAAGACCATAACAGGTTAAATTTAAGACTTATGCCGCACAAAAAAAATAAAGAAAATTGGGAGAGCCTGAATTACTTTCGAAATAACAAAATTTATTATCATTCACCAATGAACTCATTATATCCCTAGGTTGCGCGCTTGCATTAATGAGGAACTAAGTTGCAGTGGAGCCAAAGACATCCCGCAAATCACTTGAGGATGAGGCATTCGATTCCGTACGGTTTGCGTGTTGTAACGTTACAGTTTGCATGGAGTTAGCTGATACACCGTCTCGAGATGTGCTTGGACCTGACAACGGTGAACAAAATTGAGTGATGGCATGCGATTGTTGCAGGCTTTTATGGGCAGCCTGGTGCTTCTCCGCTTTCGCGTGCGATTCCGGTGCCTTTACACCCAGGGTGCCGAGTTTGAGTGTTCTTTTGCACAATGTGCAGTACGCCTCAAACGGATTGTTTGGTACATGTTTTAACCAGTCTACGAAATCATTGCGTTCAAGCCAGCAGTCGTTAAACTTGCATTTGCCCATTTTGCTACAAACCGTGACAATAGGGCTGTGCGATATGGGAAAAAAATGAATATCCCGATACATTTTCTCCATTTCACGATATATATCTCGATATATTGAAATCTCCTCTAAAGGACCCCATGAAATCTAACTTTTACTCTTTACTGTTTTCACTACAATCCCTGCAGATTAAATAACATTCTTGGTTAACTTTACAGGTGGTTTTCAACAACACATTTTAAATTTTCATGTTGGTGATTAATCACAATTGAATTGAAATAAGACTATTTTTATTCAACAAAGATGTGGCACAAACTGCAAAAACAATCTTGAAAATTGCAACAAAGGGGCAATACAATACAGAGCTGCTCAGAGCTCAAATCAATAAAGTGCAAGCTCAACACAGAGACATTTAGCCTAAATAATAGGGATGCACGATACTGTATATCGGCATTAACATCGGTATCGGCTGATATTTGGCATTTTTTAACATATTGGCATCGGTCCGATGTGTAAAACTGGGCCGACATTAACGACCGATGTTATATTCGTCCACTTGCTATTTGTGTAGTGTCAGGAGAGGTGGAGGGGGAGGGGGAGGGTGATTTGACCATGCTGTATTTGTTTGGGCATGTGACGGTGTTAGTGAGGCAAAGCAGCATGGGATTGTGGGATGTCAAACTGAAGAGGAGAAAAAATGTCAGTAGTGTGGTCGTTCTTCACTGTGTCCAAAGAAGATAATCGAAAAGCTATATGCAACACTTGCAAAGTCGAGGTAATGCGAGGAGGATGCTGCGTCAAGTCATTCAACACCACTAATTTGATTTGCCATTTGAAAAACCGCCACCCAGAAGTTCACAAACAATGGCAGGAAGCTAACGCTGCTAATGTTAGCAAGCACAAATCGAAAGCAGCAGTTGAGAAGCCAATACAGTAAGTACTGGAGCAAAGCAAGAAATTTGCCAAGGACAGTGCAAAAGCCAAGTCAATAACAAACAAGGTAATGGAAATGATTGCTCTTGACGACCAGCCATTTTCCATAGTCGAGGACCGAGGTTTTCGGTGGTTGATAGAGCATATTGAACCCCGCTACAGTCTTCCAAGTCAGCGCTACTTCTCCAACGTTTCCCTCCCGGCGTTGCATGAAGTCGTGGCCACACATATCCACAACATGTTGGACAATGTGACTGACATTAGTTTCACTACGGATATATGGAGTTCGGACGCAAGTCAGATGAGTATATTGAGCCTTACTGCTCAGTGGATTGATGACAACTTTGAAATGAAGAGAGCTGTTTTGCATGCACAGGAGTTCTCGGGATCGCATACGGGGGCTGCCATCGCTAGCGCATTTGATTGCATGTTTGCTCAGTGGAAAATTAAAAAAGACAGTGTGCATGTTGTGCTTCGCGACAATGCACGGAATATGCAGAAGGCAATGGACGAGTGCGGCGTTAAAAGCCTGGGCTGCATGGCTCATACACTCCAGTTAGCAGTGCATGATGGAGTGTTAAGCCAGCGAAGCATCTCTGACTGTGTGGCTATTGGAAGGAAAATAGTCGGACATTTTCGCCAATCTCAGTTGGCCACCTCGTGGCTGAGAGACGTACAGCAAGAGTTAGGCATGCAAACCAAGACGCTACAACAAGATGTCACTACCAGGTGGAATAGCACTTTTTATATGATGCAAAGTCTACTGGATCAGAAGCGTGCACTTGGTGTGTATGCAGCAGATCACGAGCTGCCTGTTTGTTTCAGCGCACATCAGTGGGGCCTCGTTGAAAATATGATTACGCTTCTCGCTCCATTTGAACAATTAACAGGGGAGATCAGCTCACACTTGGCTACTACTGCGGACGTGATTCCCTCTGTTGTGGCACTAAAACGTCTGCTGAGTAAGGGCCTCTGCATGCTCTTGCGACAAGGCTTTCGCAGATAGCTTTTCGCAGACAGTTGTAATTTATCATTGAGCGGGGAGTAATAGGTGTGCGCGATGTTATTCACCGTCACAACGCAAGGGGGCGTGAAATCGCTAGGAGTAGTTGGTGGGTGTGGTTAGTGGAGTGTTTATCCTCCAGTTACTTATAATGACTAGAACTGGAGTCGTATAGATGTACGTACTTCCTCACTTCCTCGATCAACCGCTCTTCGTGCTGCTCCATCTTCGCTCGTGTTTTTAAAAATGGCGGTCGTGAAAACAAAACAAACCGGGAAAGTAGGGAAGCGGAAGTGCGTGTACAGCGGCTGTAGAGTGGACCAATCAGAGCCCTCTTGTCTGCGATGCTGTCTGCGAGGCTTCTGCGGTGGTCACAATTTTTGGGAGGTGCGCGCAGAGTGTCTGCAAAGGTGGGGGGGCTACGCAGACACTGTCTGCGACGCCATCTGTGAGGACTGGGTTGTCAGCATAAATTGGCCTTAAAGGACCCATGGCATGGTGGTTTGTTGATGCTTTAAACGGGATTGTGGAGGCTTCCAGACGTTATATCCGCAGCCTTTCTCGAAATGAACCCTCGGAACGTAGATATAGCCTCCTGGAAGAAAGCCCCATTTCAGCCCTTTTCCCAGTGCGTCGTTTTGCTAATGAGAAGCAGGAGGCGGGGAAGGGTAGAGGGTGGGGGCATGCCATGGGGGGAGGGGCTGCCGTCTGCCTCCCAAGCCGGCCGAGAGCGCTCCTCGTCGGGCACGGCCAGGCGGGCGAATGCCCTGGTACGTCCGCCCTGTCTAAAAAAATGGTACAACTCGAGCCCATGGTAAAACTGGGACTTTGTCGTTTTTTTTTTCAGCCTGAGGCCCATGGTAAAACTGAGCAGTTTTACCATGGAGGAGTGGGGACTTTGCCGTTTCCTCCCCCCAACTCGCCCCTGGGAGAACCGCTGCCTCCATGGGCGGCCAGTGCCGCTGGAGGGCCGCCCGCGCGACCTCGGCTCCCGACAAAAGATTGGATCTAGGGCTGACTTTCAATGGATCGCAGCGATGGAGCTGCTCTGCCACTCACGACACCCTGGCCCAGAATCAGGGAAAAATACCGCGCGCTGACGTCATTAAGGTGCGACGCGAGGAAATAAAATAAATTAAACAAATGTTTGGGTTTTTACTGAACAAACAAACAAATAAAATGAACGAGTGACTTAAAAAAAGAATGTGGGTGTCTTTGTAAAAACTGTTTTGATTGGCTATTATAACAGAGGTAGCGCAGAGTACCTGGCTAACTGCAGGAAGCGGTTAGCTGCACAGCTAATGTAGCCATTGCAAACGCACCGATTTTAAAACACGGCAAAACGACTTAATAGTTATACACTTACTTGTTCGGTGTTTGTTGCTGATGCGGCAGGGATGCTTGGTACGGACCCAGGCTTCAGTGACAGTTGATGTGCAAAACCTGACGCGCCATTCTCAAATGTTGGGCATAGTTTGGTTTACACATTATGAAATTTCTAGCCACTGGGGTGACTTAAGAAGGTCAGAGGAATTCATTTTAACGTTAAAAAACCTCAGAAAGTGAAAATTTCATGCCATGGGACCTTTAAGGCAGCTGACACAGACTGTGGAGTCCGCACTGCAAAGAACACTCTACTTGAAGCTGTGAGCGAAAGATTTGAAAGTGCTTTCTCCGAGCCGCTTTACTCCTTGTCAACGATCCTTGACCCCAGGTACAAAGACCGTTATTTTGACGCGGTCACCAAGCAAGTGGCGGTAAATATGCTGCAGAACCAAGTGGACAAAATGATGCACAGCGATAGAGCTACGGAGACACTGGACACAGAAGAACCGCAAAAGAAGAAGAAAAGAGCGAGCGAGGGTGGAAAGTTGCTGCTTGACATGCATGATGAAATTCTGGAGGAAAACTCTATCGTGGAACAGCAGGCTGGCTTGACAAGCCACACAAGTGTGCAGGTAAAAGTCAAACCCCTCTCTCTTTTATTCAAATAACGAAGCCTGTTAAAATCCTTTGTGATTTTTTAAATTAATGTGCTGTATATATTCTATAGAGTTCCTAAAACAATATAGCCTGGCAAGCCAGACTAAATGTGAATATTTAGTCTGGCCTCGCTCGTAGACATTTCCGAAGGGTGTGGGAGGAACAACCCGCTGTCTTTCAAACGGTCTCTGTGCGTATAGGCCAACGCTCTGACCAATCAGCGCAACAGTGACTGTGACGTAGTCAGAGCGACAGAAAGCAGTGGGGGAGACCTTGAAATAAATAATTTTTCAAAATGCGTATTAATTAATAAACAGGTTCTAGATATTAAGAAGTTTGGAGATAATGACCACAAGTTTGGAGTCTGTACCACATACTTATACACTTTTTTTTTCAAGTGTTTTTCAAGGGTTTGCTTAAACTGTTTGAGAGTTTTTATTTTTATTTAGTGGTGTTTGGTGAAATAATTTCCCTTAAATTTAAAATAACGGGAAAATAAGAAACAATCAAAAAGTAATGTTTCAAAGCTGTTTATTAATTCTTCGTACTGCACAAACTAGCCCCATCCTTTTGGCTACGAGCGGAGCCAGCTGGTAGATCAGACTTTTGCCATAGCCGGTCGGCAAAACAGCGAAAACGTCCTTCTTGAAAAGGAATGAGCGGAGAGCCTCTTCCTGCTCATGTTTCAACGAAAACTCCAAGTCTAATTCTTCTAAAACTGATTCCAAAGCGGAGTCAAACTAGCACTGTTCATTAGCCGTAGCCATCTTTCCTGTTGTGCTTTCTCCAGCGTCGCGCAGCTTTGTCGTCACTCCTGCAAAAGCCCGCCCAAAGAATCCAAACAAAAACCTTGCGTTGTGATTGGCGGGCATGATTTGATGCCCGGGGTGTTTTGTTGATATGGTGCGAGGCTAGACCCACTCGTAGGCAAAAATATTTTTGGCCGCTAGGCGGGTGGGTCTAGTTTACTAGGCTAAAAACAATAGATTTACTTGAAAAACGAATTGTTATAAAACACCATATTTAGTAGGCCTAATGCTACTCTGCCCTCTTGAAGTTGACCTTTAGTACTGGTCATCTGCTCAGAGCAAAGTTCAACAGAGCTCTGAAGGAGAGGATAATGTTGTAATGTTAATATTGCTGGTAATTTATCAGACATACATAGTAATACACTTGTCTATATTCCTGTAGGTGCATGGCTATCTGAATGAGCCGCCCATTCCCAGAAATGAGAGCCCACTGCAGTATTGGAAAAGCAACATGTCTCGCTTTCCTGTTCTGGCCAAAGCAGCACGCAAGTACCTTTCAGCTCCATGTACAAGTGTCGACAGCGAACGTCTCTTCTCTGCTGCATCACACATTGTTGATGAAAAGAGAAACAGGATCCACTGCGAGAAAGCAGAAATGCTTCTCTTTGTCAAAAAAAACCCTGCCTTTGCTGATGAAGTAGGCCTCGATTATAGGCCACAGTTATGTCACGGTTCTTATTCTAATTTGTTCTAATTTGTATTTAACATTTTAAAAGATTGGACTTGAAAGTGACTTTCACTGATTTTTTTTATTCTATTTTTTTTATTATTGATTTATCATCCTTAATGTATTTTTTTAATCTAAACTCTCTCACAGGGTAAAATAAGTTAAAATTTACTTTTAATTTAGTGTTTTCAAAGCAGAGACTTAAATACAAGGCAGAACATGCATTTCTAACTTTGTTTAGACAAGAATAAATGGAGATTAAAGATAAATGAAGGTATAACTCAGATTATGCATTTCAGGAAGTAGGGAGAACTACAGACTAAGTTTAAGTTTTGTTTTGGTTCAGTACTTTTGTCAGTACTATAAATACCTAGGACTTACTCTGGATGTCGACTTTAGCTTCGAAAAACAAATAAAAGTTCTATCACGCTGCAGGCAGAGCACTGGGAGCTGTCCTTAATAAGGTCAAGCTGTATAAGGATCTTGGTTATAAAACTTATACACAGTTGTGTTAAAGGACCCATGGCATGGTGGTTTGTTGATGCTTTAAACGGGCTCGTGGAGGTTTCCGGATGTTATATCCGCAGCCTTTCTCGAAATGAACCCTCGGCACGTAAATATAGCCTCCTGGGAGAAAGCCCCATTTCAGTGCTTTTCCCAGTGCTTCGTTTTGCTAATGAGAAGCAGGAGGTGGGGAAGGGTAGAGGGTGGGGGCGGGCCATGGGGGGAGGGGGAGGGGCTTGACCAAGCTGCGGCCATGCTAGCTGTGTGTGAACAGTAGCAATGGCAGGTCAAGCAACAGTCCAAGCTTTCGCTTTTGACCCGGAGTCCGACTTCACAAGTCTAAATAAGGGAGTGGGGAAAATGTGTGTACAACACTAGTAGTATAGTATAGTAGTATAGTGTTTGCGTGCACACACATACTCGCTGCTATCAGCGCCTGTAGCCACGCTGCTAAGACAAAACCCCGTTCTCCCTCGGACTCCTTTCGTAAACTCAACGTGACACAGAGAACAGAGAGTGAGAGTGTTCGGAGTGGTAGTTTACGAACGTATAATACCCTAGGCTTGAACACGCACTCCATAACCAAAGAGGATAGAAGCAGCAACTACAGCAACATATCGCTTATCCAACAGAAGACATGCATTGCGGAGCAATAGTCAAACATAAGCTCATAAGTTACAGTCAATTTCCAGACTAAACTCAGTTTAACAGAGCATGCTGCATGCTCTTTAGTTTTGTAGCGCAGATTACCTGGCTAACTGCAGGAAGCGGTTAGCTGCACAGCTAATGTAGCCATTGCTAGGCTAACGCACCGATTTTAAAACACGGCAAAACGACCAGTTATACACTTACTTGTTCGGTGTTTGTTGCTGATGCGGCAGGGATGCTTGGTACGGACCCAGGCTTCAGTGACAGTTGATGTGCAAAACCTGCCCTGTACTGTCCCAAGTTGTGGAAACATTCCTCAGGAAAATGCTTCCGACAAACATACACCGTCTTAGGTAGACTCGACGGCGTATTATTGAAGTAAATAAAATTAAGCCACTGCGTCTTCAGGGGCTCTTCCGTTGGCAGTAAAAACAGACTCTTTTCTGTGTTGTCACATCCATGTACAGCGCAATTTCCATGTTTCGCTCGCTTAGGTGATGCCATGTTGTTGTGTCCTCTATGGTCTCCTCACTACAACTGGGCGGGCAATCCATACAGTGGGTGGGAATCCAGAGGGGGGGCGTGGGGATCATCTCCCTTGCTGACGTAGTAAAGGGAAGAGCTCATCAACGCACCGTTTTGACGCGCCATTCTCAAATGTTGGGCATAGTTTGGTTTACACATTATGAAATTTCTAGCCACTGGGGTGACTTAAGAAGGTCAGAGGAACTCATTTTAACGTTAAAAAACCTCAGAAAGTGACAATTTCATGCCATGGGACCTTTAATCTTGTATCTGTCCATTTTTATATTTTAGTGCTGGGGCTTAAGTTTATTGTAATTTGACAAAAAGTGATGTAGTTCTTTTTCTTGTTAATACACAAAATGGCCCCCAAACCTGAAGTATATGTGGTGATATGGGAGCCATGTGAAATGCAGATTAAGAGTGACATGGTGATTTATCATCCTTATTGTGTTTTTTTTATCTAAACTTTCTCACAGGGGTTAAGTTAAGCTTTATGGAGTTAAAACATGTTTTGGAAATAAAAGAAGACATTCAAAAATTCAGTTTGCATGATTTTCAGTCTGTATAAAATGTTATCATCTCAAATAAAAAAAAAAAACATATCAGTATCGGTTAATATCGGTTATCAGCCATAACAGCAATATTAATATCGGATATCAGTATCAGCCAAAATTTTCACATTGGTGCATCCCTACTAAATAAGAAAAGTGCTCTTTCATTAAATTATTTAAAAAAAAATAGATCTCCAAGCTATTAACCTGACTACTGAGAACCACTGGAACATTCACAATAGAGAGAGAGATTGAGGGAGAGAAGTGGGAGATCTGCAAAACATAATTTTTCTCTTTGCACACTTTTGAACTGAATGTTTTCTGGCTCTGCCTCTCAGATGTGTATAATTCCGGTATTGCCTTCTCTGTAAAACGTCTGCGACCAGGCAACTCATATTTGGGATCGAGTGTGTAGTAATTTTTGGAAGCCTGGTTTTTCCACTATACTAATTGGGATCATGTCTTCGGCAATGAAGTTAGTGATCGCATCCGTTATAGCTCTCCATCTCTGACTCGTTTTCTCATATGGGGTCGCTTTGGAGAACGAGGCCGCTATGGTCATTTGTTTAGCTCGTGGGGGGGTTTTAGCTCGTGGGCAAGTAGTTCGGAGTTTAAGAGACTCTTCATACTGTACCGGGTGAGTTTTCAGGTGATGGAACATATTTGTCGTGCTGCTGCCTTTCGTGATGACAGGTTTTTTTGCACACTTTACAAACTGGTATTTGCTGTTCCACGTCCTCCTCGCGATATCCAAAAAAATGCCAGATGACTGACCCCTTACTAGTTCTTTTAGGAACCAATTCGTCCGCTTCCATTTTTAATTTGTCACTGAAATTGCCAGAGCTTACATGGTAGTCTACGCAACACCAGCAATTGCACGAACTGAGTCAGCGCTGTAAACCGGAACCAGGAAATCTTCCCGCCGGCAGTGTTGCCAGATACTGCTGACGTTTTCCAGCCCAAAATATGTTCAAAACCCGCCAAAACGCACTTAAAACCGCCCAATCTGGCAACACAACCGAAACTAGAAAATCTTCCCAGAAGTTCCTTTCAGCACCTAGATGCCAACCAATCCCGGGTGACATCTAGGTGCTGAAAGGAACTTCTGGGAAGATTTTCTACGTGCAGAATAATTCTGCACGTAACCTAGGTCTTAAATTACCCAAATGAGATTTTAGACCAACAATGCAAAATATCTCTGTATTTTAGACTTTTTTAGGCCTAAAATTGAAAATGTGTAATTTTTTAGACTCCGCGGACACCCTGTTTACACATTTTAAATATCTCATAGCGTCGTTAGCTAGCACCTCTTGGCAGACAACACACTGTGGCAGTGGAGCATCTTCAGATCCAGTCCATGAAAATCCAAACTTTAAATAATCGTGGTCATACTTCCTTCTTTTTTTGCTTGGCCCAGACTCTGTCTCCTCACTCACTGTAGCTTTAGGTACTAAAAATCGATCCATTTTGTCTCTGGCAAAGGCTAGCTGAAGTTCGCTAAATGCCCGCAATAGTAACTTATTCTGGTTTATTTTTCCTCATGTTGCGCCCCCCCCGAAGAACTCTGGCACCCCCTAGGGGAGGCGCGCCCCACACTTTGAAAAGCCCTGTACTAGTGCATCTCAAAAAATTTGAATATTGTGAAAAAGTTCAATATTTTCCATCAGTTATTTAAGAAAGTGAAAATGTTATATATTATAGACTCATTACATATTAACTAAAATGTTTCAAGCATTTTTCTTTTTTAATTTTAATCAGTATGGCATACAGTACAAAAACATTAAAAAAAACATCTCAAAATATTAGAATATTTCATTTCGAGTTTGAGTAAAACAGTATGAACACAGTGTATCTCTCGGTCTAGTTCAGTACACACAAACACAATCATGGGAAGACTGCTGACTTGACTGTTGTCCAGAAGATGATCACTGATGCCCTCCACAAGGAGGGTAAGCCACAAAAGGTCATTGCTGAAAAGGGCGGCTGGAAAAGGTGCACAAGCAACAGGGATGGCCGCAGTCTTGAGAGGATTGTCAAGAAAAGTTGATTCAAGAACTTGGGAGAGCTTCACAAAGAGTGGACTGAGGCTGGTGTCAGTGTATCAAGACCCATCACGAACAGACATCTTCAAGAAAGGGGATACCGTACAACTTTTGCATTCCTAATATCAAGCTACTCCTGAGCCAGAGACAATGTCAGAAGTGTCTTATCTGGGCCAAGGAGAGAAAGAAATGGACTGTTGCTCAGTGGTCCAAAGTCCTCTTTTCAGATGAAAGTACATTTTGCATTTAATTTGGAAATCACGGTTCTAGAGTCTGGAGGAAGAGTGGAGAGGTACAGAATCCAAGGTGTTTGAAGCCCAGTGTGAAGTTTCCACAGTCTGTGATGATTTGGGGTGCCATGTCATCTGCTGGTGTTGGTCCACTGTATTTTATCAAGTCCAAAGTCAACACAGCCATCTACCAGGAGATTTTAAAGCACTTCATGCTTCCATCTGCTGACGAGCTTTTTGGAGATGCTGATTTCCTTTTCCAGCAAGACTTAGCACCTACCCACAGTGCCAAAACTACTACCAAATGGTTTGCTGACCATGATATTACCGTGTTTGATTGGCCAACCAACTTGCCCGACCTGAACCCCATAGAGAATCTATGGGGTATTGTCAAAAGGAAGATGAGAAACACCCGACCCAAAAATACAGATATGCTGAAGGCCACTATCAAAGCAACCTGGGCTTCAGTAACACCTCAGCAGTGCCACAGACTGATCACCTCCATGCCACACCACATTGATACAGTAATTCATGGTAAAGGAGCCCCAACCAAGTATTGAGTGTATAAATGAATATACTTTTCAGAAGTTGGACATTTCTATATTGTAAATCCTTTTTTTTTGATTGATCTTAGGGAATATTCTAATAATTTGAGATACTGGATTTCTGATTTTCATGAGCTATAAACCATAATCATCAAAATTAAAACAAAAAAGGCTTTAAATATTTCACTTTACATGTAATGAATATAGAATATACGAAAGTTTACCTTTTTGAATTAAATTATGAAAAAAAGGAACTTTTTCATGGTATTCTAATTTTTTGAGATGCACTAGTGTGTATATATTAGTGCTGTCAAAAATGTCGCGTTATTAACGCATTAATTTGACTCAATTTTAACAGCGATAATTTTTTTATCGTGAGATTAACGCTCTGTGACATGATGCAGGTTTTTCATAAGCTTTTGAAACTGCCAGGAACTTGGAACAGAGACTTTGCTTAGAAAACCAGCAGCTAGACTGTAATGCCATGCCCCGCACAGCCAGAGTCCTCTGCCCCTCCCCCCAAAGAACCAGCGCGGGCAGGGCGCGCTAGTAGAGATGGGATTTATGGCTCTTTGATGGGATCCGCATCTTTGTGATCTGTTCTTTGAAAAGAGCCGTTCAAAAGACTGGCTAATTTGGCTCTTTTTAAATATTTATTCAGTTTTAAGAAGACAGCGTCTAAAGAAGCCAGATCCCTCTGAACTGTAAACTCAATGCTATCCCAGAAATCCTTCCTGTAATATGCAAATTTGGCCGCCTCTGATTGGACAGCGCGACGCATCAACAGGCAGAAAGTGTAAAAGTACAAAATGTGTTAAGTGAGCTGAAACAGTAAAGATCAGATTCAATGCAATATTTATCAACGAACAACTTAAACTTAATATAATAGTGTACTTTATATTATAATCAAGCATGTCAAGCCTACCGTCACTGTCTAACCTATCTCTCTGATTAGAGTTGTAGACTAACTCAAACAGTAGATCATTTCACTCATGGTTCTCTTGCTAGCCCCGCGCCGGTGCTCGGCTTAGGTTTCACTTTGCAGTGGCTGTGTCAAGACGTGTTATGCTTTGCAATAAAAAAAAACATTGGTACAAGGCAAGCCCATTCACTTTTTTATGCTGATAAGAGAATTACAATGGTTTTTTATGTGACAAAAATGTGCGATTAAATTGCGATTAATCGCGAGTTAATTATGACTGTCGTGACATTAATCGCGATGAAATATTTTAATCGCTTGACAGCACTAGTGTGTGTGTGTGTGTGTATATATATATATATATATATATATATATATATATATATATATATATATAAACTGGGTGCTGATAATCGTTTTAACGAACAGACGGGTTTAATATGTATTGTTATGGTAATATTAAATAATGGTACGGCTACTGAAATTAGCACGCGTGGTTTTCAACATGGTCACGTGTTGAAACCTCATCACACCCTGAAATTAGATTAGATAAAACTTTATTGATCCCTTTGGGAGGGTTCCCTCAGGGAAATTTTTATAATTCAAATTTTTTATTTAAACCCACTCAGTAACAGCTTTCAGTGGTACATCATATAGAAAACAAAGACAGAAAGGCCAGCATTACAAGGACACACTTTCTAAGGCTTAGGTAGCCCCTGTCCAAAAATAAAATAAAATATAATAAATAAATACATAAAATAAAAAGGAATATCAACAACATTGTACAAGTACCAATAATACAGTAAAATAAATAAAATAATATTTCTTAAGTCAGGCTTCACAGTCATGGCACTAGTTAGAAGTAAGATGTTCCATGAAAAAATCCCAAAGCCCCAGTTCCACAGGACCTTTACTCCTTATCCTTGCTAACATAACCTCATAGGAGGTGGTCTCACTCATTAAGATTTTCCACTCTTGGAGTTTAGGACATGTGGTTGATTTCCAATACCTTAATATGATTCTAAGGCATGAGGTTATTCCCACCATCAAAACCGAGTATGCCTTTCTGTTTAATGTTGGGGTTTCTGTTTTATCTCCCAAAAAACATAAACGCGGGGATACTGGCAGGGTCACTCCTGCCCATGCCTCCAGATATTTCAGCACACTGTGCCAAAATGGCTTAACCATGGGGCATTCCCATATGACATGCAAAAAAGTTCCCATCTCTTTTGTACACTTCCAACATAAATTATTGTTTGTGAGCCCTACCTTAAAAAGCCTACAGGGAGTCCAATAATAGCGGTGTAGAACTTTATATTGGATAAACTTCCCTCTGGCCAAATTATTCTCAAATGGTCACATATGCCACTAGTTAAAGACATTGAGTTTTGATAGAATGTTGATGCCTTGCGATTTAAAGGGTTTTCTAGATAGTCAACAATCGGGTTGGTTAGATTCTGTGACTCAAACCTTTTAATTACACAGTGTCTAATTTGTAAATATTTCCAGAAATCACCGTTTTCCAACAACTGGTAGTGTTGAACAAGGTCGTTGAATGACATAAATGTCCCTTCTTTGTAAAGATCTTTTACAGTGCATATACCCTTCTCCAGCCATCTTTTCCAAAAAAACCTTCTGCTTCCCAATCTTCACTTCTGGGTTGAGCCAAGGTGAAGCATACAGTTGTTTGTAGTGGGAGATCTTGTGCAATTTGTGAGCCTTTGCCCAAACCTCTTGAGAATGCTTAATAACTGGATTTATATCTTTATTTTTTAAACACTGGGATAGGACATGCATTGGATGAAATGGTGCTGCCAAGTTCATCTCTATATTAGCCCACACTAATTCAGACCCATTTCCCCTCCAGTGATAGGTTATCTTAGCCATTTCAAATGCCAAACTACTGTATACAGCCTAACATCAGGAAGACCAAGTCCCCCCTTCTCCTTGGGTGCACACATTTTACTCCATTTAAATCTGGGTTTTCTTCCCACCCATAGAAAGTCTCTGATTATGGTTTCATATTGTTTAAAAATGTGATCAGGCTTACACAGGGGTAACATCATAGATATATAGTTAAATTGTGGCGCTATTACCATTTTAATGACATTTATCTTCCCCCAAAGACTCAAGTTTAACTTTCCCCATTTTCTCAGGCTTGTTTTAATGTTTTGAAGAAGAGGCTCAAAATTCAGTGTCGCCATCTCACCTATCTCAGATGTTAATTTTATACCCAGATAAATCATGCCTTTAGGAATCCATCTGAAATTATACTGTGTTAGCATGCGTGGGTGACAATGCTTAGATATGGGCATCCCCTCTGATTTGGTCCAATTAATTTGGTAACCAGACAATGTAGAGTATATATCAATGGTGTTCATTAATGCAGGCAAAGAGTTATGAGGATCACTAGTAAGGAAAAGAATATCATCAGCGTAAAGCATTAGCTTGTGCTCGGTTCCACCACCCTCTACTCCCTTAATGGCAGGATTCATTCTTATAGTCACTGCTAGGGGTTCCAGTGCAATTGTGAACAAGAGAGGCGACAAGGGGCATCCCTGTCACGTTCCTCTAGAAAGATCAAAAGGAAATGAAATAAGACCATTTGTCAAAACTGAAGCTTTGGGTTGATTGTATATTATTTTGACCCATTTTGCAAAACCAGAACCAAAGCCAAACCTTAGCAGGGCAGAGTGCAGGAACCCCCACTCGACCCTGTCGAAGGCCGCCCTTGCATCTAGTGAGACTGCTGCCACCGGCATTGTGCTAGAAGCATTCAACCATATTAAATGCATAAGCCTTCTCAAATTATCAGTAGAATACCTTCCTTTTATAAAGCCTACTTGATCAACATGTATAATACATTCGTGTTCAAAATAATAGCAGTGTGTTTAAAAACGTGAGTAAAGCTCAAAATCCTTATAATAGTTTTTATTTCCATGCATTGGGAACACTGCACATTATATTCTACATCAAAACATGAAGAAAAATGTATCAATGTTTTAATTACTTTACAGAAAATGAAGAAAAATGAATTTTGGGCTGTTCAAAAAAAATAGTGTCTGCATTTTTCATTACAAACTCAAATATTTACTGTATAAACTGAAAAAATCTTTAGGATTTAGCATTCCTGTGAATCACTAAACTAATATTTAGTTGTATAACCACAGTTTCTGAGAACTTCTGGCACCTGTGAACAGGTATTCCAGCCCAGGATGATTTGACAACATTCCACAATTCCTCTGCATTTCTTGGTTTTGCTTCAGAAACAGCATTTTTGATGTCACCCCACAAGTTTTCTATCGGATTAAGGTCCGGGGATTGGGCTGGCCACTCCATAACTTTCATTTTGTTGGTCTTGAACCCTGATGCTGCTCGCTTACTGGTGTGTTTGGGGTCGTTGGCTTGTTGAAACACCCATTTCAAGGGCATTTCCTCTTCAGCATAAGGCAACATGACCTCTTCAAGTATTTTGATATATGCAAACTGATCCATGATCCCTGGTATGCGATAAATGGGCCCGACACCACAGTAAGAGAAACATCCCCATATCATGATGCTTGCACCACCATGCTTCACTGTCTTCAGAGTGTACTGTGGCTTGAATTCACTGTCTAGGGGTCGTCTGACAAACTGTCTGCGGCCCTTGGACCCAAAAAGAACAATCTTACTATCATCAGTCCACAAAATGTTTCTCCATTTCTCTTTAGGCCAGTCAATGTGTTCTTTGGCAAATTGTATCCTCTTCAGCACGTCTTTTTTTAACACTCGGACTTTGCGGGAGCTTCTTGCCGATAGATTAGCTTCACACAGGCGTCTTCTAATTGTCACAGTACTCACAGGTAACTTCAGACTGTCTTTGATCACCCTGGAGCTGATCATTGGCTGAGTCTTTGCTATTCTGGCTATTCTTCGATCCATTCGAATGGTAGTCTTCCGTTTTCTTCCACGTCTCTCTGGCTTTGCTGTCCATTTTAAAGCACTGGAGATCATTTTAGCCCAGCAGCCCATCATTTTCTGCACTTCTTCATGCGTTTTACCTCTCCAATCAACGTTTTAATCAAAACACGCTGTTCTTCTGAACAATGTCTGGAACGACCCATGTTTCTCAGGTTTTCAGAGAGAAATGCATGTACAACATGTGCTGGCTTCATCCTTAAATTAGGGCCACCTGACTGACATCTGTTTTTTCACAGAATGAATGATCTCACCAATTGAACTCCACACTGCTATTATTTTGAACACACCCCTTTCACTTAATTATTCAATTACACAGACTCAGGAACATGCATATCATGAATGTTGGGTCTGTTGGTTTTCTACGACTTTACTACACCTACTGGTAAATTATTTGCCATGTAGTAATATAATTTCTACCAAAAGCAGTGATTGATCTGGTTAGTCATGTTGGACTGCTATTATTTTGAACACAACTGTATGTGGTAAAATGGTTTCAAGTCTTAGGGCCAGCACCTTAGCCAATATTTTTCTATCTACATTGATGAGGCTGATTGGTCTAAAATTCGTAGGATCTGTATGATCCTTCCCCTTTTTAGGTATCAGAGATATCAGACCTTCATTAAAAGACGGTGGAAGTGAGCCGCTTCGAAATGCTTCCTCAAACACAATTGTCAATATTGGCGTAATTATATTAATATATTCCTTATAATACTCCACAGGAAACCCATCAGGGCCCGGTGATTTCCCTGTATTCATGGACAAAATGGCAGTTTTAACCTCTTCTTGGGTTATTGACGCATCCAGAAGAGTCACCTGATCAGTAGATAGGGTTGGAAGATTTATGTTTGAGAAAAAATCTCTGGCTGATAACTCATTTATAGCACCAGTTGATCTATAAAGATTTTCATAGAAGTCTCTAAAGACATTAATACCTTTAGAAGATGTTATAAGAGCCCCTCCTGCTCTTATTGCTGGAATTATATAGGCAGAGTTCTGTTCCTTTAGTTGCCTAGCCAAAAGTCTGCCAGTCTTTTCCCCTGATTTCATAAAATCTTGTTTTAAGTCTGAACATAGCATATTCTGCTTTTTTATTGAAAATGTCATGAATTTGAAACTTACATTTGCAAATGTTTTTAAATAAACTTTCAGAATAATGTCTGGCCAAATCTTTTTCCATAGAATTTAGTTCAGCTTCTAACTTTTTAATATGACCGTTTTGCTCTTTTTTCCTTTTTGATGATTTAGCAATCAGTTTCCCCCTGACGTACACTTTGGATGCCTCCCAAACCATAGCCACGCTCTCTGTACTGCCCATATTAATTTCAAAGAATGAGGATAAATCCGCTGCTAGTTCTGCAGAAAACACCTTATCCTGTAATAGAGATGTGTTCATTCTCCACCTGCCTCGCCGAAGCCTGTCCGAATGTATACAGTGGTGCTTGAAAGTTTGTGAACGCTTTAGAATTCTCCATATTTCTGCATAAATATGACCTAAAACATCATCAGATTTTCACACAAGTCCTAAAAGTAGATAAAGAGAACCCAGTTAAACAAATGAGACAAAAATATTATACTTGGTCATTTATTTATTGAGGAAAATGATCCAATATTACATATCTGTGAGTGGCAAAAGTATGTGAACCTTTGCTTTCAGTATCTGGTGTGACCCCCTTGTGCAGCAATAACTGCAACTAAATGTTTGCGGTAACTGTTGATCAGTCCTGCACACCGGCTTGGAGGAATTTTAGCCCATTCCTCCATACAGAACAGCTTCAACTCTGGGATGTTGGTGGGTTTCCTCACATGAACTGCTCACTTCAGGTCCTTCCACACATTTCGATTGGATTAAGGTCAGGACTTTGACTTGGCTATTCCAAAACATTAGCTTTATTCTTCTTTAACCATTCTTTGGTAGAACAACTTGTGTGCTTCGGGTCGTTGTCTTGCTGCATGACTCACCTTCTCTTGAGATTCAGTTCATGGACAGATGTCCTGACATTTTCCTTTAGAATTTGCTGGTATAATTCAGAATTCATTGTTCCATCAATGATAGCAAGCCGTCCTGGCCCAGATGCAGCAAAACAGGCCCAAACCATGATACTACCACCACCATGTTTCACAGATGGGATAAGGTTCTTATGCTGGAATGCAGTGTTTTCCTTTCTCCAAACATAACGCTTCTCATTTCTATTCAAAAGTTCTATTTTGGTCTCATCCATCCACAAAACATTTTTCCAATAGCCTTCTGGCTTGTCAACGTGATCTTTAGCAAACTGCAGACGAGCAGCAATGTTCTTTTTGGCGAGCAGTGGCTTTCTCCTTGCAACCCTGCCATGCACACCATTGTTGTTCAGTGTTCTCCTGATGGTGGACTCATGAACATTAACATTAGCCAATGTGAGAGAGGCCTTCAGTTGCTTAGAAGTTACCCTGGGGTCCTTTGTGACCTCGCCGACTATTACATGCCTTGCTCTTGGAGTGATCTTTGTTGGTCGACCACTCCTGGGGAGGGTAACAATGGTCTTGAATTTCCTCCATTTGTACACAATCTGTCTGACTGTGGATTGGTGGAGTCCAAACTCTTTAGAGATGGTTTTGTAACCTTTTCCAGCCTGATGAGCATCAACAACGCTTTTTCTGAGGTCCTCAGAAATCTCCTTTGTTCGTGCCATGATACACTTCCACAAACGTGTTGTGAAGATCAGACTTTGATAGATCCCTGTTCTTTAAATAAAACAGGGTGCCCACTCACACCTGATTGTCATCCCATTGATTGAAAACACCTGACTCTAATTTCACCTTCAAATTAACTGCTAATCCTAGAGGTTCACATACTTTTGCCACTCAAAGATATGTAATATTGGATCATTTTCCTCAATAAATAAATGACCAAGTATAATATTTTTGTCTCATTTGTTTAACCGGGTTCTCTTTATCTACTTTTAGGACTTGTGTGAAAATCTGATGATGTTTTAGGTCATAATTATGCAGAAATATAGAAAATTCTAAAGGGTTCACAAACTTTCAAGCACCACTGTATTTACACACAACTCAACAGGCGCATGGTCTGATAAGGATATAGCATTAATAGAGCTATCAACGATATCATTAACTAAACTCTGGGAGATCAAAAAGTAATCAATTCTTGAATGAGATTTGTGGCAGTTGGAATAAAATGCATATTCCTGATTTCTAGGATTGACCAAACGCCAGACATCAACCAGACCAATGTCTTCCATCAGCATGTGAATAGCCGCTCTATCCTTCGGTGTTGAGACGCCTGAATATCTACTCTTATCCAATATCCCATCTAAGACCTGATTAAAATCTCCGGCCAAAATGATTTGTCCCTGGGCATTTCCTAATATACTATTCAGTCCATGAAAGAAAGATGGATCCTCCTTGTTAGGCGCATAAATATTACACAGTGTTATTTCCCCCCCATTTATGTTGGCTTCTATACATATAATTCTACCATTATCATCCTTGTACTCCTTCAACATAGAAAAGTTCAATCTCTTATGGACCAAAATAAGAACTCCATTACGTTTGCTGGAAAAAGAACTGTAGTAAACATGACCAACCCAATCTCTCTTAAATTTCTTAGCTTCGTCATCCAGTAGATGGGTTTCTTGAATGAATGCTATATCGGCTTGTTTGTGTTTAAGATATAGAAGTACGTTTTTGCTCTTCGCTGGGTTCCCACAACCATTAATATTCCAGGAAACTATTTTGACATAAGCACTATTAGCCATTCATATTGCAAAACAGAATTAAAAGAAAATATTGGTATAGTGGTTAGCGCTGTCGCCTCACAGCAAGAAGGTCCGGGTTCGAGCCCCGTGGCCGGCGAGGGCCTTTCTGTGTGGAGTTTGCATGTTCTCCCCGTGTCCGCGTGGGTTTCCTCCGGGTGCTCCGGTTTCCCCCACAGTCCAAAGACATGCAGGTTAGGTTAACTGGTGACTCTAAATTGACCATATGTGTGAATGTGAGTGTGAATGGTTGTCTGTGTCTATGTGTCAGCCCTGTGATGACCTGGCGACTTGTCCAGGGTGTACCCCGCCTTTCGCCCGTAGTCAGCTGGGATAGGCTCCAGCTTGCCTGCGACCCTGTAGAAGGATAAAGCGGCTAGAGATAATGAGATGAGATGAGATATTGTCCCTTGTAATCTGACCATCCTAATTGAAAAACATAAGTTATGTCTTTTGTACCACTGAGCATTAATAGAAAATCTGCATTTTCCTTTTTAACCCTAACCAACAAGATCAAACTGGTCAACCAAAAACTTCCCTTCACACCAAAGGGAAGAAAAAACAAAACAGAAAAATCTCCTCTCAGTAAAACGCTGTCCATAACGTAAACAAAACCTTACTTAGGTCGTGGAATGTCCAAGACGCCTACTCGGCTTCACAGACAGCTACATGTATAAGCCATCCAGCCCCATCATACCTCTCAATCTCCTAGCTTGGTGGATGTGTCACAGTTTATGGTAGTGAAGTGATTTGCTGCTCGATGAATTTCACCGCTTCAGTTGCCACGTCAAACTTTCTGTTCTTCTCCTTCCACGTAAACTTGAGCGTTGCAGGAAATGCCAGACGAAACTTCACATTCTTGTCACGCAGTAACTGCTTTGCCGTCGCAAAAGTTTTCCTCCTCTCGGCCAGCGCTTTCGTCATGTCTGGAAGCAATGAGATATTGCATCCACTCCATCCCGCACCTCTGCTCTCTCTCGCAGCTTTTAAGACTTTATCTCTCCTGGTAGAACGCAAAAATCTCACCATCACCAGTCTCGGAGGCTGATCTTCATTTGGAGGAGAACCAGGAGAGCGGTGTGCCCTTTCAATTTCGAATTCCTTGTCATCAATGTTTATGCCCAGGCCCTCTGACAGTATTTTTCCAACGCATTCGATCAAGTTGTCGCCTTCAATGCCCTCTTTTAAACCCAGGAGTCTAACGTTATTGCGGTGGCTTCTATTTTCCAAATCTTCCACCCGACTCCACAGGTCATCTATGCGCTTGCCCCGCTGTTCGCGGCTATGCAGCAATTGCTGTGTAGAGTCCTCTACGTCGGAGATTCGCCCTTCCGCCTCAGTTAGTCATTCCTCTGTAGCTTCCACTGCATTTTTCAATTCCTCAATAGTCCCTTTAATCGTTGATACATCAGTCGCCACTTTTTGGAGCATTGAGCTCACTTTACTCACTTCGGCAAGGATGCTTTCCAAGTTAGCTTTCTGTGAGGAATCCCGCGTCAGGCTAGCTCCATCAGTTTCTGTAGCAGCTGCCCCCTTCCCTCGTGTGGGCTTAAAATATTTCGACGTTGAGGACATATTCTTTCACATGTAAGGCGCCGTACAGACTGAAAGGTTAATACTGAGTTAACAAAATACTTCAAAAATCGCGGAGAAATGACAGATTATTTTGGATTAATTTCGATGGGGCTTAGGACAACTCAAACTACGCAGCCATCTTTCTCGTCGATCCCACGTGACTCCCCTCCCTCAGGGAAATTAAGATTCCAGCAGCATCATTACAGATAAACAGAGAAAAGAAATAGAGAAAACTTCTAGATAAATTAAAATAAATTAAGTATTTACATATACAAATATAAAAAGAATAAGATATGGGGAAGAGAGGAAGGAGGGGAGAAAAGGTGGGGTGAAGTGGAAGGGGGGTGGCAGCAGGAGAGATATTGCACTTTATATTGCACATTATATTGCACATTGTCCGATATTGCTTATTGTTCGGCTAGGCTACTGCTCCTTCCCATCCTCTGTCCTCCTGTTACCCCCCCCCCCCCCCCCCCCCCCCCAGAGAGGAGTTGTACAGTCTGATGGTGTGAGGGACAAAGGAGTTTTTAAGTCTGTTAGTCCTGCACTTGGGAAGGAGCATTCTGTCACTGAACAGGCTCCTCTGGTTGCTGATGACGGTGTGCAGAGGGTGACTGGCATCATCCATGATGCTCAGTATTTTGTCCATAGTCCTCTTCTCTGCCACCGTAACCAGAGAGTCCAGCTTCATGCCGACCACAGAGCCGGCCCACCTGATCAGTTTGTCCAGCCTGGATGTGTCCTTCTTGGATGTGCTGCCCCCCCCCAGCACACCATGGTGTAAAACAGGACACTGGCAACCACGGACTGATAGAACATCCACAGGAGTTTCCTGCAGATGTTAAAGGACCGCAGCCTCCTCAGGAAGTACAGCCTGCTCTGTCCCTTCCTGTACAAGTGGTTGGTGTTGCAAGTCCAGTCCAGCCACAGCCCAAGGTACTTGTAGGAATCCACAGCCTCCACCTCGACTCCCTCGATCAGAACTGGTCATGACCTTGGTCTGGACCTCCCAAAGTCAATGATCAGCTCCTTGGTCTTCGAGGTGTTGAGCTGCAGATGGTTCCTGTTGCACCAAACGGCAAAGTCCCTCACCAGGCTCCTATACTCCTCCTCTCTGTCGTCCCTGATACACCCCATGATGGCTGTGTCATCGGCAAACTTCTGAATGTGACACAGCTCCGAGTTGTAGCAGAAGTTCGTGGTGTAGAGGGTGAAGAGAGGCCAGCACCGTGCCCTGGGGTGCTCCAGTGCTGCTAATCACAGTGCCAGACGTGATGTCCTTCAGCCTGACGTACTACGGACTGTCGGTGAGGTAGCTGGAGATCCAGGTGACCAGGCAGGGGTCCACTCACATCCTGTTCTCTAATCAGCCAATCACTTGATGCATCAATCATCATGCAGATACAAATCAAGAGCTTCAGCTAATTAATGTTCACTTTATTCAAACATCAGAATGGGGAAAAAATTGTGATCTCACAGTGAAGTGTGACTTTATTTCACTGTGGCATCATGGGTGTTGGTTTGAGCCAGATGGACTGGTTTGAGTATTTCAGAAACTGCTGATCTCCTGGGGTTTGTTTTCACACACAGCAGTCTCTAGACAACAACGACGACGTCAAGCCAGCATCGTCATGAATGGTGAATTCTTGGAAGTTGTGTCAGAGTTCAAGTACTTGGGCGCTACACTCACACAAGATGGCACTATCTCCAAGGAAATCCGGATCAGAATCGGGGCAGCAATGGCAAGACTCCAGAGGATATGGAAAAGTAACATGAGTTTTAAGACCAAATTCAAGCTGTTTCAATCACTTGTCATCTCTATATTCCTGTATGGCTGTGAGACCTGGATGCTGTTGGCTGAGCACGAAAGAAGAATCCAAGCATTCGAGACCAAATGCTTTCGCTGACTCCGATGGATAAGCTCCAGGGAGCGGAAAACCAATGAATTTGTCAAGAGCAAAGTCAGGAGACTAGTAGGACCCTATGAACCTCTCCTTGTCACAGTAAAGAAGAGAAAACTCGCTTGGTTCGGCCATACAACACGCCACAACACCCTCAGCAAAACGGTTCTGCAGGGAATGGTTGAAGGCACACGCCGAAGAGGAAGGCAGAGGAAAGCCTGGATGAACAATATCACTGAGTGGACCCAGAGGACCCTCCTAGAGAACATCTGAGCCACAAGCGACTGGAAGAACTGGAAGAGGATATCGAACTCAGCAGCTGCCATGCCTCCCCGACGACACCACTCAAGGTATGAGTGATGAGTGAGTCTCTAGAGTTGATACAGAATGGTGTGAAAAACAAAAAAATTTAATCGAGTTTTTTGACAGAGAATCAACAGTTCTGTGGGTGGAAACAAATGCCTTGTTGATAAGAGAGGTCAGAGGAAAATGGACAGATTGGTTTGAGCTTTTTTGCCAGGAAGAACATAGTAACTCTCACAATCACTCTTTACATCCGTGGTGAGCAGAAAAGCATCTCAGCATGCCACAGCAGAAAGACGACCACATTGGGTTCCACTCCTTCAGCCAAGAACAGGGATCTTAGAATCAAGAACAAGTCTGGTTAAAGTGGCCAATAAGTGTATATGAGATCCAAAAGCCTATCCTGGATGGGATGGGAAGGGATGCCAGTCCAGCACAGGGCATCACACACACATACTCATTCACAACAAGGGACAATTTAGGATAACCAATCCACCTGGAGGTAACCCACACAGACCCATGGAAAATGTGAAATTCCAGACAGACCGTATCAAAGTTATGTGTAGGCAATGGCACCCACTGCATCACCATGCTACTTCAGTACAAAATCCATCCATTATCTGTAGCCACTTATCCTGTTCTACAGGGTCGCAGGTAAGCTGGAGCCTATCCCAGCTACTACGAGCGAGAGTCAGGGTACACCCTGGACAAGTAGCCTGGTCATCACAGGGCTGACACAGAGACAAACAACCATTCACACCTACGGTCAATTTAGAGCCACCAATTAGCCTAACCTGCATGTCTTTGGACTGTGGGGGAAACTGGAGCACCCGGAGGAAACCCACGCAGACACGGGGAGAACATGCAAACTCCACACAGAAAGGCCCTTGCCGGCCACTGGGCTCGAACCCAAGACCTTCTTGCTGTGAGGCGACAGTGCTAACCACTACAATACCGTGCCCGCCCCTGTACAAAATCTCATCTCATCTCATTATCTGTAGCCGCTTTATCCTGTTCTACAGGGTCGCAGGGTTGCCTGTGACCCTGTACAAAATCGTTTTATAAACTTAACCTAGTTTCTAAATAATAAAAATCACATTACCGTGAAGCCAATCCTGACACGTTGCCTCATAATCACTATTCACTCTCTCAAGCAGCTCAGATGTTGAAAAGATTACATTAAAAGATTAATTACTTTACACTGCAAGAATATCATACGGTAACATGCTGTATATGGGATCACGGAACTGTCAGAATACTGTGGAGACATTTTTTTTTTGTTCAAAAATACAGATTTGTTCTGCTTTATTCATGAAACAGGCAAGTGCGTAATGACTTGCCTGTAGTTACTGAAGCCAGGATCAGTTTTGATTTAGGAAACAAAGCTTAAACTGAAAGAACAGGAAGCTGAAGCACAGGCTCACTGATCCTGGAAAACTGAAGATTGGAAAAATGACACCTTGTCTGATGAATCTTGTGTTGTGACATTTGGCATCAACAGCACGAATCCATGAACCCAACCTGTCTAGTGTCAAAACCTGGTAGCTGTTGGTGGTGTACTGGTGTAGGGAATGTCTCATCTCATCTCATTATCTCTAGCCGCTTTATCCTGTTATACAGGGTCGCAGGCAAGCTGGAGCCTATCCCAGCTGACTACGGGCGAAAGGCGGGGTACACCCTGGACAAGTCACCAGGTCATCACAGGGCTGACACATAGACACAGACAACCATTCACACTCACATTCACACCTACGGTCAATTTAGAGTCACCAGTTAACCTAACCTGCATGTCTTTGGACTGTGGGGGAAACCGGAGCAATCGGAGGAAACCCATGCGGACGCGGGGAGAACATGCAAACTCCACACAGAAAGGCCCTCGCCGGCCACGGGGCTCGAACCCAGGACCTTCTTGCTGTGAGGCGACTGTGCTAACCACTACACCACCGTGCCACCCCTTGTAAACATAATTTGCCATAAATATAATACTGACTGAGTATTGTTGGAATGGGACAGGTACAGTGGTGCTTGAAAGTTTGTGAACCCTTTAGAATTTTCTATATTTCTGCATAAATATGACCTAAAACATCATCAGATTTTCACACAAGTCCTAAAAGTAGATAAAGAGAACCCAGTTAAACAAACGAGACAAAAATATTATACATGGTCATTTATTTATTGAGGAAAATGATCCAGTATTACATATCTGTGAGTGGCAAAATTATGTGAACCTCTAGGATCAGCAGTTAATTTGAAGGTGAAATTAGAGTCAGGTGTTTTCAATCAATGGGATGACAATCAGGTATGAGTGGGCACCCTGTTTTATTTAAAGAACAGGGCTCTATCAAAGTCTGATCTTCACAACACATGTTTGTGGAAGTATATCATGGCACGAACAAAGGAGATTTCTGAGGACCTCAGAAAAAGCGTTGTTGATGCTCATCAGGCTGGAAAAGGTTACAAAACCATCTCTAAAGAGTTTGGATTCCACCAGTCCACAGTCAGACAGATTGTGTACAAATGGAGGAAATTCAAGACCATTGTTACCCTCCCACAAGTGGCCGACCAACAAAGATCACTCCAAGAGCAAGGCGTGTAATAGTCGGCGAGGTCACAAAGGACCCCAGGGTAACTTCTAAGCAACTGAAGGCCTCTCTCACATTGGCTAATGTTAATGTTCATGAGTCCACCATCAGGACAACACTGAACAACAATGGTGTGCATGGCAGGGTTGCAAGGAGAAAGCCACTGCTCTCCAAAAAGAACATTGCTGCTCGTCTGCAGTTTGCTAAAGGTCATGTGCACAAGCCAGAAGGCTATTGGAAAAATGTTTTGTGGACGGATGAGACCAAAATAGAACTTTTTGGTTTAAATGAGAAGCGTTATGTTTGGAGAAAGGAAAACACTGCATTCCAGCATAAGAACCTTATCCCATCTGTGAAACATGGTGGTGGTAGTATCATGGTTTGGGCCTGTTTTGCTGCATCTGGGCCAGGACGGCTTGCCGTCATTGATGGAACAATGAATTCTGAATTATACCAGCGAATTCTAAAGGAAAATGTCAGGACATCTGTCCATGAACTGAATCTCAAGAGAAGGTGAGTCATGCAGCAAGACAACGACCCTAAGCACACAAGTTGTTCTACCAAAGAATGGTTAAAGAAGAACAAAGTTAATGTTTTGGAATGACCAAGTCAAAGTCCTGACCTTAATTCAGTCAAAATATTGTGGGAGGACCTGAAGCGAGCAGTTCATGTGAGGAAACCCACCAATATTCCAGAGTTGAAGCTCTTTTGTACGGAGGAACGGGCTAAAATTCCTCCAAGCCGGTGTGCAGGACTGATCAACAGTTACCGGAAACATTTAGTTGCAGTTATTGCTGCACAAGGGGGTCACACCAGATACTGAAAGCAAAGGTTCACATATTTTTGCCACTCACAGATGTGTAATATTGGATCATTTTCCTCAATAAATAAATGACCAAGTATAATATTTTTGTCTCATTTGTTTAACTGGGTTCTCTTTATCTACTTTTAGGACTTGTGTGAAAATCTGTTGTTGTTTTTGGTCATATTTAGGCAGAAATATAGAAAATTCTAAAGGGTTCACAAACTTTCAAGCACCACTGTACTTGTTGCTGACCATGTGCATCCCTTACGCACTCATCTTATAATGCCTCGAGCCAGTGGACTTCCATGGCCTCCCGAGTCACCAAATGTGAATTCAATCGAGCAAGTGGTAGAACAGGAGGTTTACAGCTATATCAAAATGGACCAGAATCAAAGCCATGAAGAACTGAGACTGAGCCGAGAGCAAAACTGGCCCTGCCCAGGATTAGTCTGGTGTTCCTAATAAAGTGGCCAGTGAGTATTCAGACGCTGTACAATTACATTACAGGTATTTAGCAGACGATCTTATCCAGAGCGATGCACATCATACCCTGGGGAGCAGTTGAAAGTTCGGTGCCTTGCTCAAGGGCACTTCAGCCATTCCTGCTGGTCCAGGGAATCAAACCTGCAACCTTTTGGTCCCAAAGCTGCTTCTCTAACCTTTAGTCCACAGCTTCCCCATACAGTTGTGGTCAGAAGTTTACATACAGTGACATGAATGTCATCTTGGATATGAATGTCATGGCAATATTTGGGCTTTCAGTAATTTCTTTGAACTCTTCTTTTTCTGTGGCAGAATGATTGTACAGCATACATCTTTAATTAAAAAAAAAAACAAAAACCCTGTTACTAGAATTTGGTGCACAAGTTTTAATTTTCTTTGGGTTTTCTGAAATCAACACAGGGTCAAAAATTTATAGACCTAATATTTGGGTAAAATGTTTGTTCGTAAGATTCACCTTGACCAAACATTTTTGTTTACCATGAACAAGCTTCTGGCAGAATTCTGGTTGGATATTTCACAACTGTTCATGGTAGAGTTCAATTAATTTTTTTTTCCTTGGCATTCAAGATTCAAGATGTTTCTCATATACACAATAACAGACACAGCGGTTATTATTGGATAATGAAATTCTTATTTTGCAACTACCCGACCAAACTATGCTTACTAATATAAAAAGAAATATATATAAAATACAAAATATAAAATATAAAGTGCATATGCAATGCAAAATACAACCCCGATTCCAAAAAAGTTGGGACAAAGTACAAATTGTAAATAAAAACGGAATGCAATGATGTGGAAGTTTCAAAATTCCATATTTTATTCAGAATAGAACATAGATGACATATCAAATGTTTAAACTGAGAAAATGTATCATTTAAAGAGAAAAATTAGGTGATTTTAAATTTCATGACAGCAACACATCTCAAAAAAGTTGGGACAAGGCCATGTTTACCACTGTGAGACATCCCCTTTTCTCTTTACAACAGTCTGTAAACGTCTGGGGACTGAGGAGACAAGTTGCTCAAGTTTAGGGATAGGAATGTTAAGCCATTCTTGTCTAATGTAGGATTCTAGTTGCTCAACTGTCTTAGGTCTTTTTTGTCGTATCTTCCGTTTTATGATGCGCCAAATGTTTTCTATGGGTGAAAGATCTGGACTGCAGGCTGGCCAGTTCAGTACCCGGACCCTTCTTCTACGCAGCCATGATGCTGTAATTGATGCAGTATGTGGTTTGGCATTGTCATGTTGGAAAATGCAAGGTCTTCCCTGAAAGAGACGTCGTCTGGATGGGAGCATATGTTGCTCTAGAACCTGGATATACCTTTCAGCATTGATGGTGTCTTTCCAGATGTGCAAGCTGCCCATGCCACACGCACTAATGCAACCCCATACCATCAGAGATGCAGGCTTCTGAACTGAGCGCTGATAACAACTTGGGTCGTCCTTCTCCTCTTTAGTCCGAATGACACGGCGTCCCTGATTTCCATAAAGAACTTCAAATTTTGATTCGTCTGACCACAGAACAGTTTTCCACTTTGCCACAGTCCATTTTAAATGAGCCTTGGCCCAGAGAAGACGTCTGTGCTTCTGGATCATGTTTAGATACGGCTTCTTCTTTGAACTATAGAGTTTTAGCTGGCAACGGCGGATGGCACGGTGAATTGTGTTCACAGATAATGTTCTCTGGAAATATTCCTGAGCCCATTTTGTGATTTCCAATACAGAAGCATGCCTGTATGTGATGCAGTGCCGTCTAAGGGCCCGAAGATCACGGGCACCCAGTATGGTTTTCTGGCCTTGACCCTTACGCACAGAGATTCTTCCAGATTCTCTGAATCTTTTGATGATATTATGCACTGTAGATGATATGTTCAAACTCTTTGCAATTTTACACTGTCGAACTCCTTTCTGATATTGCTCCACTATTTGTCGGCGCAGAATTAGGGGGATTGGCGATCCTCTTCTCATCTTTACTTCTGAGAGCCGCTGCCACTCCAAGATGCTCTTTTTATACCCAGTCATGTTAATGACCTATTGTCAATTGACCTAATGAGTTGCAATTTGGTCCTCCAGCTGTTCCTTTTTTGTACCTTTAACTTTTCCAGCCTCTTATTGCCCCTGTCCCAACTTTGAGATGTGTTGCTGTCATGAAATTTCAAATGAGCCAATATTTGGCATGAAATTTCAAAATGTCTCACTTTCAGCATTTGATATGTTGTCTATGTTCTATTGTGAATACAATATCAGTTTTTGAGATTTGTAAATTATTGCATTCCGTTTTTATTTACAATTTGTACTTTGTCCCAACTTTTTTGGATTCGGGGTTGTATAAAAGTAGAATGAAAATAAACATAATTAAAATAAAGAATAACAAATAACCAATCAATGTGCAGTAGGACAACACTCAAACAATATGCAGTAGGACAGATATAATGTGCAATGTCTTGTGCAAAATTGCAAATATAGAGGTAGATGGTGATTATAATCCGTGGTTTAAAAGCCTAATGGCCTGGGGGTAAAAACTTTTTGTCAATCTAGTAGTCCTTGCTTTCACACTCCTGTAGCGTCTGCCAGATGGTAGGAGTGTGAATAGTCTGTGTTGTGGGTGTGTTTGGTCCCTGATGATGCTCTGTGCCCTTTTTGTGACCCGGGTGTTGTAAATGTCCTGTAGTGGGGGGAGGACAGCTCCACAGATGAACTGTGCCATTTTAATGACACGCTGGAGAGCCTTTCTGTCCTGAGTCGTGCAGTTCCTGTACCACACAGTGATGGAATTTGCCAGGATGCTCTCCACTGTGCACATGTAGAAGTTGCTGAGGAGTTTGGTGGACAGTCCAAAGAGTCTCTGTTGAGCCTTCTTGATGGTCTGCTGTGTGTTGTGTGTCCAGGTGAGATCCTCACTGATGTGAGTTCCAAGGAATTTAAATGTTTTGACCCTTTCTACCTGTGTCCCGTCGATGTGCAGTGAGGCGTGCTGGTCTCTCCTCCTCTTCCTCGGGTCAATAATCGTCTCCTTGGTCTTCTCAGCATTCAAGGAGAGGTTATTTTCCCGGCACCAGGAGACCAGCCGAGCCACCTCCTCCCTGTAAGCTCTCTCTTCTCCGCCGGTGATCAGCCCAATGACGGTGGTGTCGTCAGCGAACTCGATGATGGAAGTGTTGCTCTGGGAGGGGGTGCAGTCATAGGTGAAGAGGGTGTACAGGAGTGGACTGAGCACACGGCCTTGGGGGATCCCTGTGCTCACTGTCTTGGTGCTGGATGTTCTGGTACCGACTCTGACAGCCTGGGGTCTGTTTGTGAAAAAGTCCAGGACCCAGCAGCAGAGGGAGGATGTCAGTCCAAGGGTGGAGAGCTTCTGTGTCAGTCTGCTGGGGATGACGGTGTTGAAGGCTGAACTGTAGTCCACAAACAGCATTCGAACATAGGTGTCCCTGTGTTCCAGGTGTGACAAGGCTGTGTGGATGGCTGCATTGACGGCATCGTCAGTTGAACGGTTCTGGCAATATGCAAATTGAAGGGGGTCTATTGTGTCTGGGATGCCCTTTTTGATGTGTGACATGACTATCCTCTCAAAACACTTCATTGCAACTGAAGTGAGTGCAATTGGGCGATAGTCATTCAGGCATGTTATATTGTTTTTCTTTGGTAGGGGCACTATAGTGGTGGTCTTGAAGCATGTGGGCACAGACGACATGGAGAGGGACAGGTTGAAAATGTCTGTGAAGACCTCTGCTAGCTGTGTGGAGCAGGCCCTCAAAGCACGGCCAGGAATGTTGTCAGGGCCGGCTGCCTTTCGGAGGTTAGTCCTCCTGAAGACCTTGCTCACCTCGGTTATGGTCACAGTGGGTGAAGAGCTCTGTGCTGCCTCTGGTGGTAGAATCCCTCTGTGTTGGTTGGTGTTGAGGGTGTCGAAGCGAGCATAGAACTCGTTCAGCTCATCTGGTGTTGTGTTGTGGTTGGCTGTGACCCTGCTATTCTTCTGCTGGAAATTGGTGGTGTGTTGCAGGCCCTGCCACATGCATCTGGAGTCTGAGGTGCTGTAATATCCTTCCAGCTTCAGTCTGTACTGCCTCTTGGCTTCCCTGATGGATCTACATAGGTCAAATCTGGCCTTTTTATATCCATCTGCGTCACCAGAGGCAAAAGCGGTGGAGCGTGCATGTAGCATACTTCACTGTTAATCCAAGGTTTTTGGTTTGGATATATTTTGCAGCGCTTGGTGGGGACAATGTCATTAATGCATGTGGTGATGTAGCTGGTGACCACAGATGTATATTCCTCTAAATCCACAGAACAGTCGAGAGAAGACTCGGCATGGACTCAACTTATAAGCATGGTCCATATATTTTCAACAGGGGTGAAGTTTTAAGCTTAATGTTAGCCTGCTTTATCCTCCATAACCAGCTCTGATGTGTGTTTGGGTTCATCGTCCTGTTGTAACTCCCAAGTCGTGTTCAAGTTTCTGATGGTTTATGCTGAAGAATTCTGAGGTAGTCCTCCTTCTTCGTTATTCCATCCACTTTGTGCAATGAACCAGTTCCACTGGCAGCAAAACAGCCCCAGAGCATGATGATCCTACCACCACCAGCTGGTACAGTGTCCCTCAGTACATGGTGGTCATTGTGGCCAAACAACTCAATCTTTGTCTCATCTGACCATACAGCTTTCCTCCAGAAGGCTTTTTCCTCTGTCCGTGTGGTCAGCTTCAAACTTTAGTTAAGCTTGAAGACATCAATTTTGGAGCAGGGGGTGATTTCTTGGATAGCAGCCTCTTAGTCCATGGTGATCTGAACTGTAGACAGTGATCCATCAGCTTTCAGTTCCTGGCAGGGCTGTGCCATGGTGGTTCCCAGGTTGTTCCTGGCCATCCAAACCAATTTCCTTTCAGCTGAGGGCGACAGTTTGGGTTTTCTTGAAGCAAAGTGGCTTGGCAAAGTGACTACACGTCACAATAACTTGCATACAATTGTTTGAACTGATCTTGGAATTTGCAGTTGTTTAGAAATGGCTTCAAGAGACATTCCGGAGTTGTGTACGTACATCTGCAATCCTCTTTGTCAGATCTGCACTGAGCTCCTTGGACTTTCCCATTGTATTGTGTGCTGTAAACAAACCCTTTTTATGAAGGCACAGAGAAGCTACCAGCTGTAGTCAGTCAGGATCACTAACAGGAAGTTAAGAGACCTCGGCCTTGGCAAGATAAGAGACATTTTGGAAGTTTCAGCACCTTCGAATTAATAATCTAAGTGAACATACGTAAATTTTTGGCCCTGTGTTGATTTCAGAAAACCCAAAGAAAATTAAAACTTGTGCACCAAATTCTAGTGGTTTTTTTTAATTAAAGATGTATGCTGTACAATCATTCTGCCACAGAAAAAGAGTTCAAAGAAATTATTGAAAGCCCAAATATTGCCATGGCATTGATATCCAAGATGACATTCATGTTACTATATGTAAACTTCTGACCACAACTGTACAAGATCAATTCATTTCAGTAGAACTAAACAACAGAAAGACACCATGGCGAATTTGCTGTGAGATTTATTCATGAGATGGTACATTCACATTCACAAACATCACATCAAACACAGCAAATGTGGAAAGGGATGATGAGTTCCAAGGTGAGCTTTGCTTCTAAGGTGGACAAATCCGAAATCTCTGACAGAGAAAAAACGCCACATACTGTATAATGTAACTCCTGAGATGCCTAAACACATCTGACAACTTCTCACTAAATCCTCGTCTTCTTAATCCTGTGCTTAATCCTTGATTATGGCTTTATCCCTCTCTTTTAATCCTTTCTGGGGGTTTTTTTCTCTTTTTTATCCCAATATGTTCTGAACTCTACGAGTTGGATGAGTGGATTGTTAACTCAAGCATGCAAAAATTAATCCACCGCAATGAAATCCTTTTCTCAAGGCAATGTCTGTGACGTGACACTGAGATATACTGAGAAAGTAAAGTTGGTTGATGACCAGTGATAAGGCTCTCCTGGAAAGTTAACGCTTTGGATTTCATCAAATGTAGACACGAAAAAATAAAGGGAATTGGATAACTTCATCACTTTTTTTTTTTTTTTTTAAACACGCGCGCACACTCATATGCTGGAGGCATTCAAAATAAAAAAAAAAACTAAAGTGTAAAAATTTCAACAGATTTCTAACTACGGTCAACAATTCTGAAATGTATTATTTATTTTTCCAAGTTGCTCAGAATTAAAAAAAAAAAAATCACTGTATTTACAGGTATAATGACAATCTTTAGTTTGAAAGAAACTCAAATTACTCAAAGTAGTGAACTAATGTAACTAGAACAACGCCAGGCATTTTTATAAGGTGCTCCTCGTCACTGTCAAGGTTAAACGAGGTGCTTTGCCTCGTGCCGTCTCTCTCCTGGAAAATCAAGGCGACAGTATGGAGGATATGGAAAATAAAACGATTATTTTGCTGTGAATTGAGAAGGAGAGGACGTTTCTGAATTTAAAAAGCACGATCTTTTTCGACTCCTCTTTCTGCTGCACTGTATACAAGTCCAATTAAAGCAAATTAATTAAAACGGGTACAAAATTTGCAAAACGAACCCTCAAAAATTAAAGGAGTAAGAGATAGATATTAAGAGAGAGACTTTTTTTTTCTTTCTTTCTTAATTTAGACAGCCAGAAATGGCCATCCGAGGCCCGTTCTGTGAGGGGCAGATGGTGAATGTGGCGCCCCCTGGTGGAACCGTCAGTCTTGTTTCGTTGTGTCCTTGATGGCCCTGAGGCGCTCCAGCAGTGGAGGGTGGGAATAGTGCCACATCGAGAAGAGCCAATCAGCCACAGGAAAGCCCAGGTTATCTTTGTTTAGCTTGATAAGGGCCGAGCAGAGCTCAGTCGATCGACCCATGGCTCGTGCAAACGCATCTGCCTGGAACTCGAATCTGCGGCTCAGCACGGTCAGGCAGAACGTCAGGAGCTGGAGAAGTGAAACATCATAGAGGAGAAGAGAGAGTGAAAAACGTCCGATTATTCAGTCTGAAGGGGTTCAATTGTCTGTCAACCTACAGAAGTCTCAGTTAGAGCCCTGCATTCCCGCGGGACCCGACGCAAAGCAGTGCGGCGCAGGACAAATTTTGAAAGCTCATTGCGGGCGCGGGCGGGAGGGGGAGTGCACAATGCGGGAGCGGGCGGGAGAGGTGATAAGCTGCAGTCCCGCTAACTAAAAATGTGTTTAAAATAAAATTTATAAATTATTAATTTATGTCTATCATATATAATTTGTGCTGGATATTTTATTTGGCATTAATAAAAACATTTTAAGATGCCTAAATTTGCGGATGTGGTCTAATCTCGCGTATGTTTCTGATTCCTTTCCGCTCTTCCGTGTTTGAGATCTCCGATCATGGCAGAAGAGCAGAGCTCCTCTAGTGAAGCTCACACTGTAGATATTTATGCTCAAATCCACTCAAAGTAGGGGGCAGGGCACCATCACGCTGTGTCTTTAAATTTTATTAATTTCTTATATTTCCTAGAATGTAAATGTGAGGAGTGACATATAAGCTATGTGCAATGTACAATATTCTTAATATCCACTGTAGATTTTGGTAGGTGCGTTGGGTATCTCTGTAAAGCCTCAGCTGCGCATGCCGCCTGGCAACACGCACCCTCGCTACGTGCGCTAGGTGAAGGATCGGTCAGTGGAGAGCTCAGCTAAGCTCAGCATGTTTAATTCCCCAAGCCAATGACAAGAACTTTCGTGAGAAATAACGTGAACGTCTGCATCATGCGGGATTTGCGGGCGGGAGCGGGACAAAATATGGCAGGCGGGAGCGGGACTAAAAATCATAATTCTCTGCGGGAGCTGGACTGCACAATGCGGGCGGGAGCGGGACTGAAAATTCTGTCCCGCGCAGACCTCTAGTCTCAGTCCCTGTGTCGGAAATCACTCCCTAGTGGACTATATAGTGAGGTCGCCATTTTGAATGTATACTCAGGATTATTACACCCTAGGTATATCGTGCAAAGTATCCCACAATGCACCATGAAAAGTAGTGTACAACTGATGGTCACTAACCAAGCAATATATCCCTTCATGCATTGCGGTCGCGCTGAAAAATCTAAGTCTCAAATTTGATTTAATAAAAGGCAGCGGCAAAGAAGAAAGTATTCAGCCTTGATTTAAAAAGAACTGAAAGATGCAGGTACCTTGTATTGATTAACGTGGGAAATACGCTCAGTGTAATATGGATTTATCACAAAAACACAGACGTGTTTATTATTTTGAAAACCCGCCAGCCGACTGATCTGGCACGTTTTAATTGTGCGACAGTAATGACGTAGAGTAAATAACAGCGTGGTGGACTAGTGTCCGAAAGTGTTTTTTCATTTTACCAATGAGCTCACTATATAGTCCTCTATATAGTAATTCCCTATATATTGAGTAAGCGAGTGAGTGATTCCAGACACAGGGTGTACCTCATACTGGGCGAAAGAATTATAATTATAATTATAAAATAAGAAATAATTATAATTATATAATAATAATAATTATATAATAATTATAATTAGCAAACTTTCTTCACCAAAAGTGTAATAATTTCATGAAAAGGGCTCGACATGAATATGAAAACTGAAATGTAACGGATACTGATTTGAAGGAGCTAAAAAATTTCTATAACCAAAAATAACCAAACATTTTAATTTATTCTATCCACATTCACTGGATATGAGCAATCACGCGCTCTGATTGGCTAGTCTACTACTAGCTCATATACCATGAGGAAGAAAAAAAAAAAATGGCAGAGCATGTTGCTGAACCAACCGAGGACGAAATAAAAACTCTACTCGAAAACAAAACCCCAAACAATACAAAAACTCCTACAAAATATGAAATAAAAGTATTTGATGGTAAGGACGTCTCTTTCCCCCCCCAAGAATTATCATTAGCGAATTTTTCACAAATTGCTCCTGTCATTTCGCCAGTTTGTTTACATTCTAAGCGGAAATTATTTTGCCGGACGTTTTGTATAACGTTTTTATTTATCGAATTTGCAAAAGCTAAAAATAAAAATGCTCCGTTTCACAAAACCCAGTGAACATGAATAGAATAAAACAGTTATTCCACTCAATCTTGTCGTACGTGGCTTATAGCCGACTCGGTGCGACGCGCCTCGCCTCGTCTCATCGGCTATCGGCTCATGTACGACTTGATTTCGTGGAATAACTGTTAAATGGACAAAAGTTCAACCAGAACGTGCATGTTTTATTTAAACGGCACTTTTATCAAAAATGAAAAACAGAAACGTCGTTACACAAAAAGCTACTAATAAATAACTAATGAATAAAACATTTGTGATGATGCAGCCTGATGAACAGCGTGTCTACAAGCGTTTTAGTCCTCTTATACCACAAATGTCCCTCAATTATTACTAGGGCTGTCGGAGTTAACGCGATAATGATAATAATGCGCAAAAGCAAATTCCTTTTAACGCCACTAATTAAAGTCTGTGATTCGAATTCAGTAGCTTTCAGTCCACTAAACAAAAATAAATCTGGTGTCAGGGAAAATTCTTATGATTTAAACGTAAAAAAAAAACAAAAAAAAACTGAAAGGCAGTCTAGCTTTAATGACAGAACTAGAGGGAAAAAAAACCCTCTTGTTTTGTTCACACTGAATTGTGCGAAACCCTCTTTTTTATTTTTTAAAAATGCAGTGGGGGAATAAATAAATAACCCACAAAAATCATTTTTGCTGTGTTCAGCCTTATCCTTCCTGACCCGGTCACATACATTTACATAAAGCAAGCGTATTTAAAAAAAAAAAAAAAAAAACCTACAACCTTTAAGGTACGTTTAGAACGGATAAAAAAAAAAAAAAGTGCGATTAATTTGCGATGGGCAATAATGTGATTAAATATTTTATGAACCACAACTCATGTGTTCCTGGTTATTGTCTTTAAAATAACATGGCATTCATAAATGTAGTTTTCCCTCGATGCAATCATAAACCACACAAATTTATCAACTAATCATGACACAAGTTGCGGTCTGATCACAAAATCCGTCGCATACACATTGTAGGCAGAACAGGATAAGTGACTATACCTCGTTGTAGGGGGAGAAGATGAACTGGAAGATGATGAGCAGCCCAATGAGCGTCGGCTGGCTGTCGTGGAAGCCGAAGGCCATGAAGAGCTCTTTCCGCCCAATCAGAGCAGCGAACAGGAAGAAGCAGAGGAACGAGTTCAGCTGTGGAGAGAAACAGAAATAAAACCCTGACAGAATATGGTTTATTCAGGATATATATATATATATATATATATATATATATATATATATATATATATATATATATATGTTATTTACCAGCTGGGAGGTCTGTATTGTGAAATACCGTGACCGAGGTCTTGAAAGTACTGACCGAGGCCCTCAGTATTCAAGGCCGAGGTTACGGTATTTCACCATACGGACCGACCTTAAGCTGGTAAATAATATTTTTTTTTCTTTACCAAATTCTAACAGAAAACGAGAGCGCCCAAAAGGGAAAACCGAGCCGAGCCGCCATTTTGAATCCTCGTTCACAGCTGTAATGCAAATTGCTTCCTCCTCGGTATACAAGTGCACTTCCATGGCAGGAAAAAAAACTACATTTTGCCGCCTATGTAGTCCCCTATTTATACAAAATTGAGTCATTCAGGATTCAGCCATGTTTTTGCTCAGGGTTAGCAAGTTACAGGTTTTTAGCTTTCTCCTGAAATGTTTTCTTTTATTTCTTCTTCCTCAGGGTAGTAAAACTCGCTTTCGCTGTGAAGACTGTCGTTATCGCTATCCATGCTGTAAAATTAATGCTATTCTCCTGAGAAATGCTGGCAAACATTTATAAGATTTTTGATAATCTTGCAGTATAAATAAATCTTAGAAGAAAAAAAAAAAAGATAAATGTTGACAAAAAAAATGCTACTATGTTTGTTGTTGTTGTGAATGAGCGAGTCGCCAGAGGTCCGTAACCGGGGTCCGTAACTGGGGTCCGTACTGTAGGATACGGACCCACTCGCCAGCCAATCAGAGCGCAGGATTTGATGGAAACCCAGGGTTTCCCATACATAGACCATTGTGTGGTGCAGCGCCACACAATGGATTCCTATCGCCACACAATCAGACTCGCGATTTAAAAAAAAAAAAATCCGTTGCGTATCGTTCCGTTCATTCATAGTGCTCTTTCTTCTCGTTCACACGCGCGCGTGCGCACACACCCACACAGAGAGAGAGACGGAGAGGCGTGTCCACAGGCCTGCCGTTGCGCATATACCCGGACTGCAAGTAGGCCTGTTAGGCTAATTAAAAATAACGCAGCCTTCCCGATTCGCCTTCCGACCCCTTATTTTAAAAGGTAGCCTACGTCGTGCTCGTGATGAGCTTTATCATAGCCTTCTTGGCTTACAGGAAACGGACATCCCTGAGTCAGGCTACAAACCAATTTTGATGCATACAGTAGCAGCTTGACGTGAGGAACCGGCCTTATTGCATTATCCCGTTTATCCCGCTTCAGCATTCATGCAAGTTATTAATAATGGCTTGACATTCACAATAAATAAGGATTTCCCACTAGCCTAAATAAAATGTTATACTCGTGGGGATGCCTAGCTGATGCTACCTGAAGCAAAAAATCTGAATATTTTAAGAAACATCTTTATTAGCTTTATTGGCGAAGTAGACAAACCATCACTGTATCACTGATACGCACACACACTGGCAGCTGATTCGCCCACTCCTCCTCTCCACGCATACTGTTCGCGTAGGGCACTGGAGTTTTTTTTTTTTTTCAGGAAGCCACGCAGAATTAAATGTTCTGATAGGGCATGCACACTTTGCACCAATTAGGGTAATGCTTTTCATTATTGTTAGTTGCCTTGGTGTTACCTTAAGTGGTTTCTTACATCTAATTATTTTATTTGTATTTTGTTGTTACATTATACTATTTATTTAATTTTAGTATTGGCTGAGGTAAGTGTTGAGTTCAATATTTAAAATAATAACCTCCAGCTTGTTGTTTGCAATTTATTCCTTGAATGTCAACTAAAGAATGATTGAAAGATCGCCACCAAAAAGGCAAAAAACTAAAATTTAACTTCAATTTTGGTGAGTAATTTTCATAAATTTAAAAGACAGGTTTTCCACCAACATCAAGCCCAGCAAACTAACAGCCTGCCCTGTAATGTAAAGTTGGGTCGAGGAATGAAACCAGGCAGGGTTCTGGGAAAAACTGTTTTAGCTGTCTTCTCTTAAAGAACTTGAAAGAATTTAGATTGAACTGAATAATCTCAAATGCTTCTTGTAGCTTTAAAATAGTCCCAGCAGGTGACTCTGAAGAAAAATACTGTGTGTTTGAACACCGCCCGCTGTAAACACTTTGCATACACCCCAATGACCGACTCCACCGACCGACACGACACCACCGCGCACGATTCCCTCATCGGCACAGTGGAGCACCACAAATTGCTACCTGGTCTGTGGGAAACACTGAAACCGCACCACAAAAAAACCAAAGTGAATTATTCTGATCGCAGTGTTCAACTACCAAGTCCGACCCTGTGTCCGAAATCACTCACTCACTACTCCCTACATAGAGAGCTCATTGATTTAAAAAAAAACAAAACAAAACACACACACACTTTCGGACACTATTCCACCACACCGTTATTTACGTCATTACTGTCGCACAATTAAAACGTGCCAGATCAGTCGGCTGGTGGGTTTTCAAAATAATAAATACACGCGTGTATCTTTGTGATAAATCCATATTACAGGCTACTGAGCGGATTTCCCACATTAATCAATCAATACAAAAGTACTTTGTGTCTCCTGCATCTTTCAGTTCTTTCAAATCGAGGCTGAATACTTTCTTCTTTGCCGCTGCCTTTTATTAAAGGTCCCATGGCATGAAATTTTCACTTTCTGAGGTTTTTTAACATTAAAATGAGTTCCTCTGACCTTCTTAAGTCACCCCAGTGGCTAGAAATTTCATAATGTGTAAACCAAACTATGCCCAACATTTGAGAATGGCGCGTCAAAATGGCGCGTTGATAAGCTCTTCCCTTTACTACGTCAGCAAGGGAGATGATCCCCACGCCCCCCTCTGGATTCCCACCCACTGTATGGATTGCCCGCCCAGTTGTAGTGAGGAGACCATAGAGGACACAACAACATGGCATCACCTAAGCGAGCGAAACATGGAAATTGCGCTGTACATGGATGTGACAACACAGAAAAGAGTCTGTTTTTACTGCCGACGGGAGAGCCCCTGAAGACGCAGTGGCTTAATTTTATTTACTCCAATAATACGCCGTCGAGTCTACCTAAGACGGTGTATGTTTGTCGGAAGCATTTTCCTGAGGAATGTTTCCACAACTTGGGACAGTACAGGGCAGGTTTTGCACATCAACGGTCACTGAAGCCTGGGTCCGTACCAAGCATCCCTGCCGCATCAGCAACAAACACCGAACAAGTAAGTGTATAACTGGTCGTTTTGTCGTGTTTTAAAATCGGTGCGTTAGCCTAGCAATGGCTACATTAGCTGTGCAGCTAACCGCTTCCTGCAGTTAGCCAGATAATCTGCGCTACAAAACTAAAGAGAATGCAGCATGCTCTGTTAAACCGAGTTTAGTCTGGAAATTGACTGTAACTTATGAGCTTATGTTTGACTATTGCTCCGCAACGCATGTCTTCTGTTGGATAAGCGATATGTTGCTGTAGTTGCTGCTTCTATCCTCTTTGGTTATGGAGTGCGTGTTCAAGCCTAGGGTATTATACGTTCGTAAACTACCACTCCGAACACTCTCACTCTCTGTTCTCTGTGTCACGTTGAGTTTACGAAAGGAGTCCGAGGGAGAACGGGGTTTTGTCTTAGCAGCGTGGCTACAGGCGCTGATAGCAGCGAGTATGTGCGCGCGCAGCTTGGTCAAGCCCCTCCCCCCATGGCCCGCCCCCACCCTCTACCCTTCCCCGCCTCCTGCTTCTCATTAGTAAAACGACGCACTGGGAAAAGCGCTGAAATGGGGCTTTCTCCCAGGAGGCTATATTTACGTGCCGAGGGTTCATTTCGAGAAAGGCTGCGGATATAACATCCGGAAACCTCCACGAGCCCGTTTAAAGCATCAACAAACCACCATGCCATGGGTCCTTTAAATCAAATTTGAGACTTTTGATTAGACTTCTTTCAGCGCGACCGCAATGCATGATGGGATATATTGCTTGGTTAGTGACCATCGGTTGTACGCTGCTTTTCATGGTGCATTGTGGGATATTTTGAGTGCACTATACAGGGTGTACAGTGAGAATTAGTACATTCAAAATAGCGACCTCACTATATAGTGAGTCGGGAGTGATTTCGGACACGGGATGAGTCTCTGTGTCCTGAACGCGAATGTAATGAAAAAAAAGATCACGTCTGTTTCAAACAGAAAAGGAAAACGGAAACTGATCTCTCCGACATGAAATATTAGACTAAATTAGTCAGTTGTTCATCAGGGTGGAGGTGACACAAGCTCAGTTTAATGTGTTGACATTCTCATATGTCTTGTGTATACGTAATAGTTCGCTCACCTGGCTGATGACGATGTGCTTCACTGTGTGGCCCAGCTTCCAGTGTCCCAATTCATGACCAAGAACCGCCAGAACCTCTAGATTACTGCAGCCTTGCTTTTTGTGCTAGAAAGTTAAAAACAAAAAAAAGTTATTTTGGAATTTAGTATGGTATTGTAATGATCTCTGGGCTCTTTTGCTTTTCCTGTTTTGTGTTGGCTCCTCCCACCTGAGGCCTGTCTCACCTGGTTCAGTCTCGATATAAGATCAGTTTGGCAGATACTAGAGCGAGACGGGAGGGGACAGGCGGCAGCTGTCCTTTTTGGGTCTTGTTTTTTTTTTTTTAACAGGGTTCTATTCATCCAAACACTTTCCTTGCACTATTGATTTCCGACTATCCATACTGACGCATTTGCTTATTTTGTTTGCCTTTAATTCTTTCTTCAGTTTAAGTTTTGCTTAGTCCAATAAATCCTCAAGTTTTCTTTTGTTACGGTCTTGATCTGGGTCGTGACAAAATGGGGGCTCGTCTGGGATTTGAACCCAGGACCTCTCACACTCGTACGTGTAATACTCAGCATACAACCCGGCTCAAGACTGTAACAGTATAGAAACGAGTGCTCCGAGAGCACAGTATCCCCCGCTGGCAGCTGTGCCATAACTCGGGTAAAATACGACTGAATTGAACGAAATATAACAAAGAATTCTGTCAAGTTTCGTGAAATTCCTCCAAAAATTGTGAGAGGAGTCGATTTCAGAAAGCAAGCGCGCCTTGATGAAATTGCCAAAGTTTGTTAAAGGAACAGTCCACCGTACTTCCATAATGAAATACGTTCTTCTCTGAATTGAGACGAGCTGATCCGTACCTCTCCGAGCTTTGCGCGACCTCCCAGTCAGTCAGACGCGCTGTCACTCCTGTTAGCAATGTAGCTAGGCTCAGCATGGCCAACGGTATTTTTTGGGGCTGTAGTTAGATGCGACCAAACTCTTCCGCGTTTTTCCTGTTTACATAGGTTTATATGACCAGTGACATGAAACAAAGTTCAGTTACACAAATTGAAACGTAGCAATTTTCTATGCTATGGAAAGTCCGCACTATAATGACAGGCGTACTAACACCTTCTGCGCGCTTCGACAGCGCATTGATACCTTCACTTGTGCGGACTTTCCATAGCATAGAAGATTGCCACATTTCAATTTGTGTAACTGAACTTGTTTCATGTCACTG